>NC_056725.1:1800058288-1800200788 GCF_019279795.1 Protopterus annectens | reverse complement strand
TACACTAAAAGACCTCCACACCTTAACCCAAGGCTCCTTCCTATCTGTTGAAATGTGGTTCATGAACTCCCAACTCATTCTTAACCCCAACAAAACAAAACTACTACACTTCAGCCCATCAAGATTCCCCCATCATACCATACTCTTAACATCTTATCTAAAAAGAAAACTGTGATCAGCCCAACAACCCAAACGAAATTGATGACAGTAATCTGAAATTAGATTGTCACATAGCACAAACTGTCAAGAAGGCCCACAAGAAACTAGGTCTCTTGTATCAGAACAAGTAATTTCTCACAAAACGCACAAAAGCCACAGTAGCTCAGACAGTAACCTGAAATTAGATTGTCACATAGCACAAACTGTCAAGAAGGCCCACAAGAAACTAGGTCTCTTGTATCAGAACAAGTAATTTCTCACAAAACGCACAAAAGCCACAGTAGCTCAGACACGTGTCTTATCTGTCCTCCTCTATACCTCCCCATTTCTAAAATCCCCGCAAGACAGACTTAAACTGGAATCTTGCTGCAGTAAGATAGCCAGATTTGCGACAGAGGCCCTATATAGGACTCATCACTGTACATCTCTCGAACAGCTAAACTGGTTTGAACTTCCTCAGTTGCTACAATTTAATCAGCTAACCTTTGCACACACTATTCTATTACCCTGAGAAAGTCCCGGCTCTCCCTAATCTAATTCAACCATGTACTGTTACTAGAACCTTATGCTCCAGTAATCAAAACCTTCTAAATGCTACCAAAACCAATAATGATGCTCTCACTAATCTAATTCAACCATGTACTGTTAATAGAACCTTATGCTCCAGTAATCAAAACCTTCTAAATACTACCAAAACCAATAATGATGCTGGGAAGTCTGTTCTCCAATACTATCTCTAAAAGGTGGAATAAGCTAACAACTCCACTGACCTCCAACTGCTTTACTACACAATTTAAAAAACTCCCCAAGTCTCACGTTATGAACACTTGGTTATGCTCTTGTTACTCTCCTGGGTAAGCACTTCTCTCAAATCACTACAATTTGTCATATAGGAATATGTAAATTCACAACGTATCTATTAACTGTATAAAATTAACTTGCCAGTATCTTGTGCTGTATGTTACACCATTACTTTGCAGGTCTTCTCAATCACTTATGCTTGCTACTGATTTGTTGATTAGTTCTTCATATGATTGTCACAGTATTTCTGTATAACCTTTGTAACTTAATCTCTGTATGTTCACATGAATGCTGTAACATTGAAATGTTTGTTAACTCTGTTTGTAACCTGGAGTTTTTCTCCCCAGGCCTCCACTGAAAATGGCTGCTGTCCATTTGGACTTGCCCGGTTAACAAATGTAAAATAAATAAAAATTAAATCATTTGAGCAGCCGTGGTGTACTACATGATAAAAGCAGTTGTATTGTTTTGGCAGCTCTAAACTAGTGATCCAGCACCAAGCAGGCTGTGTTTTGTTTTATGTGAGAGAAAGCACCCACGTCAAGTAAGGAGACATTATGACTGACTGTACCTGTGGTATTTAAATCCACCTTGTATTGGCAGAAGTTTCCATAAGTTGCCCGTGCCCACATCTTCATGCTGATTTCTTGTGTTACTTTCAAGGCTGTTGTAGAAGTAGAACCTTGGCTGTTGCTCCTAAGATATTTGTGCGTCACGTTAGTGGCTGATGTACAGGAGAGACTGTTAAAAAGGTAGGGCAAAGCCCCTGGTCCTTCTGTGTAGTGGGATGCTGTATCTCCACTTAGTAACAGTACCCAACAATAGGATTTGAAATGGTAGATCCCCTGATTGAAATCACTGTTGCAGTATTCCTGATAGGGTGTCACTGCTGAACGTCCACCCAGGGTACCAAATCTCTGCCTTTCCAAGGTCCAACAAGTCCTGTAAGACTTTAAAGAAAAAAGATTCTACTCTAGAATCTCTCTGGTGTCATGAAAAGAAGGCCATTAGAGACCTATCCTAGTCTTTTCTATTCTCAACACTTGATTGAAAGTACGAACTTTCAGCATGCTTGCTCTCTCGCCTTACAAGTTTCCCCAGGCCTTTCTAGTGTTTCTAGATCTGAAGGATGCCTATTTTGCACATACCTTTTTGTTGTCTTTTCAGGAAGTTCTTCAGGTTTTTCTTTGGCTCCTTACTTTTTCAGTTTACTGCTATGATTTTTGGACCTCCCACAGCACTAAGGATGTTCACAACATGTTTAGCTTCAGTGGTATCATTCTGCCTCACCCAAAGAATTCTGATTTTTCCCTGGATGACCTGTTGCTCCAAGCTTTCTCAACAGGTGTCCTCCTTCAACATTTAGATTTCACTCTCCAACTTGTGTTAAGTCTGGGTTTCACCATCAACTACAAAAAAATCCCACATGATTCCTTCATAGGACATGTTTTTCCTGGGTTTCAGACTGGACACCTAAGGAGAAAGTTCAGTCTGTCCAGTTTTGTCCTAGATCTCTCCTCTGCAACATATTGCACAACAAAAGAGATGTTAAGAAGTTTGGGTTTTATGGCAACCACCATTCCTGTGCTTTCACTAGCTGAATTTCACATGAGGAAAATCCAATAGTGTCTGAAGTCTGTTTGGTCCCAACACTCGCACCCCTTGGACACCCTGATTCCCCTTATCCCTTGTCTCAAAAAGGAGCTACTTTGGTGGAAGGAACAGGTCGATCTCAACCCAGGACTACCATTCATACACCCTCTTCAAGAGATTCATACAGACCCCTTGGATAAGGCGTGGGGGGCATGGACAGGATCACACTGGGTATAGGGCAGATGGTAACCACAGTTCCTTAAGGAACACATCAGTCTGAAGGAAATGAGAGCTCTTCTGCAAGCACTGCAGACCTTCTCACACCTATGGAAACCCAGATCTCTCCTAGTGTACATGGACGACACCATAGATATGTAGTACATAAACAGGGAAGCACCAGGTCTTGCCAACTGTGCAAGTTAACACACGAGGTGTGGAACTTAGCCACCCACCCAGATAGACCATCCCCCTCATAGCTGCATACATTACCTCACAGGACAGTGTGCTGGCAGACTCCCTAAGCTGCTTCTTGAAGGGCTCTAATGATTGGACTTTAAACAGACAGGTTTTCCAGACGATCACTCTTCAGTGGGGCATACATCAGATTGACCTCTTTGCATCACCAACCAACCATCAGTTCCCCCAGTACTGCGGACAAATGCATTTTCCTTCCAGTGGACAAGGAAGTTCCACTATGCCTTTCCTCCACCACCATGTCACCATGTCTTCCAAAAATTCTTCTAAAAGCGCAAAAGGAAGCACCCAACTCCTTTTACTGGTCCCTTTTGGCCGAGGCAACATTGGTTTCCTCTGTTACTTCTGACAGTGAAATTACAAGAAAATACCTCTGCAACCAGACCTGATCACTAGACAAAAAGGATTGCTCCTCCACCCAAATTTTCTCTCACTCAGCTTGACTGTGTGGATAATAGATAGGATTTAAATCCCTGAATCTCTGAGGAAGGTTGTTCAAGTATTACAGGAAGCAAGGAGATCCAGTACTAGAAAAATTTACACTGCTAAATGGGAAAGGTTTTCTTTTTGGTAACACAAACACAGTCAGGACCCTGTCATCTCAGGTCCCTGCTATCCTGAAATACATTTGTGAATTGCTTCATTTAAGCTTGGCTTACTGTTTAAAAGCAACCCTGCAGGCCAGCAATGTCTACCTGCCTTTTATCTCTCCCATGGCCAGAGCAGAGGTCAAGCTTTTCCTGAGTTCAACATAGTCACGTACAAAGGAACCCATTGCTCCCTCTTGGGATCCCAATTTTGTGCTGGAAAAGTTTACATGACCTCCCTTTGAACCAGCATCTTCTGCCTTTTTAAAATTATGTACTTAGAAAAAGATTCTACTCTTGGCTGTCACCTGTGCTAGGAGAGATTCTTAATTACAAGCTTTCTTAAAGATTCAATAGGTACATACTAGGCTAACTGCCCTTGAGGTCCATTTTAAGCCTAGCAAGTTTCCCTTTTTGTGCTTAAATTAACCCGTCCTATTTGGTTTGATGGCCTTACCCATCCCATGGTCAATAATTATATTGTTACTTCTAATGAGAAGAACTGGGGTCATACCATACATAATTTGAGGGATTGCATGCATAGGCCAAAGAATTTAGGCGTTACCTCTGTCCATGAGTAGTACAGGGGGGCAGTTCTGGGGTAAATTTTCTGTGTCCCATCCATAGATCCAAGTTTCACCTTAATATGAAGAGCCATGAACTCTGTTTTATGTGGATGGGGAGTCTGTTCCAGAGCAGCAGTATCTTCAGCAAGATGCATCTGTCCCTCCAAACTGGTAATGTTGCAAAAGAGGTTTATGTCCTTAGACTGAGCATTTCTGAAGCCATTGGACTTGCTGATGGTGCAGTAAGTCCCTCAGTATTGGGTTGGACTATGCTTTGTTTGTCAGATTCAGGTCACCTCTTAGCAGTCTGTAGGACACTGAGTATAGTGATAGGTCTTTGAACTGGTCCATGTAGGACATGTTGTTTAAGCCTTGTATCCTTTTAGTAAGGTATCTCTGGGCATTCCAGTTATTGCATGTGTCTAGATAGATGCATGACAAAGGGGGCATTATATTCACTGATTGGTTTAATGAGGTCTGAGTAAAGGGAGACAATGACATCCCTAGATCTCGATACAATCCCTTTGTTTATAAGCTGTGCAATGTAGAACTTTCTTACAATGAACACGCCAGTCAAAAATTAGGTCACTGTCCACATATATTCTCAAATCCTGAAAAACTGGGTCTCTGTCAGGCGCGTATTGTTAATGTGGTAGTTCGCTGAGATAAATGACTTCCCGGGAGCAACAATAATGCATTTTTTGAAATTTAGTTTCAGTCCATGATTTTGGCATCAGTTACTTATTTTGGATAAACCTTCCTGAAGGATGGCACAGTCGTATAGAGATTCAGTGACTGATTTTAGCTTGCAATCATCTGCAAACTTATTTTACACAAGGACAGGATGACTCTCAGGGCTAATGCATTCTTCCTAAGGTAGTGAATGAGCTGTCCCTCAATCAGGCTATTTGTCTACCTGCTTTCTTTCCCCATTCCCCAAACTAGGTGGGAAAGAGTCTTAGAGTTTCTGGGCATTCACAGGCAACTGAGATTTTATCTGGACAAAACAAAATCTTTCAGGAAGACTGACCAGCTGTTTGTACCTTTTATGAGCCCTAAGCTGGGCTAGCCAGTCTCCAGATAAACTCTTGCAACTTGGATCTCTAAGGCCATCTCCTTCTGCTAGTCACACTAAGATAAGTCTTTGCCTTCCTGCCTTGAAAGCTCATTCCACTAGGGAGGTGGCTTCTTCTGGGGGTTTTCATAAGAGTAGACACCTGGTCTATTTTGGAAGCTGTTGCTTGGTCCTCTGTACACCCCTTCAACAATCACTACAAAATTGATGCCTTCTCCAGGTCTAGGGCTGCCTTTGGTAGGTCTGTTCTGTCTGGACTGCTACGCAGCTTGTCTACTCAGTAGCCAGCCACCTTTCTATCTATAACCTGTGCTGTGAGAGTCGACCATATTCAGGAATACTGCAACAACTGTTTTAGTCACCACATAGTGCACATGTGTAAGAACTTACCAAAACAGTAGATGTCCTACTGATCACTGTTGCAATATACCTTCTCACCATCCTTCACCTCTTCTCTGACTGACTTCAACCTTCTTCTCCTCCCCTCTGCTTTAACGTTTTCTGTGCTATATGAAAGTGGGGACTAACTTACCTATTCGAGCTGCAACCCACCTAGCTGAGTGGTCTACTTTTCTCAGTAGTCTTCAGGCTACTGGCTTAGGGATGGTCTGAAGTACATGCTTGTATGTCCATCTGTATACATCTATGTGTACGAGCCAAGTTCATGCATTGGCTGTACGTCCTTAGGAAGGTAAAGCTTTCATACTTTGGTCATTAGCAGTGACAACCTGTATGTCAGGAATACTGCAACAGTAATCAGTAGGACTTCTGTTATGGTAAGTTATTAAAGAACTAGACTTTCTTATGTAATATAACTGCTTTTGTTTATAGAATTCACATTTTTTAATGTACCAGAGGGCAGGGTAGTTTGGCCATGTGCTATAGGTATGTTTTCTTTGCCTACCTGGTCCTTTGTAACCTCTTATAAATGGTCGTGATTGATTGCTGGTAACCACTTTCAAAATGAAAATTAATTTTTCTTATGCATAATTTTAATTGATAAAATAAAAAGGCATTGTACAGTGGTTGCCAAAGTAGTGAGTGTAAATATTGCTAATGTCAAATTGCTTTACTTATGAATGAGCTCCACGAGATCCTTAAAAGATTTGTTAACTTCAGAGTTGATTATGTAAAGGAAGAGGGTGCAGGGGTCTTCTCCCCTAGTTGAGAGGCTTTAACCCCCATGTAAAAAATGGAGCTGGAATTTCACTTTAGATTTTTCCCAAATTCAAATGGTACTTCATGTTTTCAGACCCATACCATAGAACCAAGTGAAAAAAAAACAGGTTTCCTTGTAGCATTAGCACATGGTAACAGAAGTCCAGTCCATTTATTTTAATGTGCCATAGAGGGATAAAACCGGGCTGGCACAATGTCTTGTTCCACCACTGTAGTCTCAGCACAATTCAAAACATAACTGGTAATTAAAACAAACTTTTGACCATTAGCATTCATTATCCAGTTGCATTATTAATCCATTCAGGGTTACAGGAACTGGAACCTATTCTTAGACTTCTTTTTTGCGTCAACAAGGAGTTTGTCTGTTGGCTGCTCTACCATTGCCTAACTGGCCCAATTTTTTCTGGTATTCCCTGTCTAGGTGAGAGCCCTACAGCTCATTCTGTACCCATAAGGCCTCTGTTCCTGATTGGTGTGAAGAGAGTGGACCAGTGTGCTGGCCCTAAGGGATGGCCAGCCCTCTTCCTCTGGAAGCACTCTTTCCCCCTTCTGTGGCTCCTCCAAGCCCCCACTGATTAACCCTAAGGAGAAGCATGCCTTCCTTATACCATTTCACCACTGCTACTCCGTGTGATTACGGCACTGGAGTAGCACAGGCTTGGGTGGCTAATAATTCCACTGCATAGACAGCTTGTGCTCCCGCCAGGTGTTGCTCATTTAGTGAGGCAGAGCCACCCCTACCCCACAAGATGTGCGAGCCAAAAGCAGCTGCTCACGCCCATCTTCCCCAGTCAACTCCTGCAGACACCTGAGATGCTATTCAAATTCAGGTCTTCTGTAGTGTATTCAGGGCTTTATCCCTCTACAGAACTGAGCTGGTTCAAGGCAGGAGAGTTCAGACCCTTGTAGGATGCACATGCAGCATGTACAACTGCACACCCTTGTAGGATGCACATGCAGCATGCACAAATGTGCACACCCTTGTAGGGTAAACATGCAGCATGCACAAATGCACACCCTTGGAGGATGCATGTGCAGCATACACAAATGCACACCCTTGTAGGATGGACGTGCAGCTTGCACAAATCCATGTCTTTGATGTTTCAAAACAAAACCACAGAACTTTTCATAAACCCATATGGACACAGGATTTGTAGACTCCACACAAGACACCCCAGCTGAGAACAAATCTGGAAATCCAAACTCCATGCTTCCACTGTAATACAGCAGAAGAGAGGGGGGGGGGGCAAGTTTACCGAAAGTGGCTTTCATTGGACTTGCTGTTGTGAACTGAGAATTGCGGAAAACGTGCTCAAACCAAAAGAGCAATGCTAATCTCTGGCCAGCTGTGCCACCATTTCAGCAATTTTGTTACACAAAATGCAATATTCTAGGAGTTTTGTTTGTTCTTTAAATATGATACAGGCAGTGTTTGTCAACATACAGTTTATCAGCATTTACATTAGTCTACAGTTCTGGACTGGTGTTCCCCACTGTTTGTGTGGTGGATATTAAAATAAATTTTCTCTGTTCACCAAACAAGGCAAAGTTAAAATAACATCTATATGATGCCATAAGTGACAGTTCAAACCACAAATGTTTCCCAATTAAATTGTATGGTTCTATATTTATAGATTAATTCCTTACTTTTTGCATGTTGTGTTTTCTGTTTCCTTTTTTTTTTCATTTGAAAGTATTTTTAGAATTGCAGTCCTGTGTTGCGGCCACTAATTTTAGTACTTCTTATGGCATCTGTTCCTTGAGTGAACAGTTGACTGTTCCTGTCAGTGGATCTTAGCTTGACAGTGACAAGTGACATTAGTTGTTCCTTTAGATGTCTGCACTAGGTGGCCTTCTGAGTACCTCGAATGACATGTTACTGCTGCAGCTTTTGTGGCACATTAAGTACACCCAAGTACAACATGGTGACATATTCATTAGCACTGTCACGTAACAGCAACAGGATATGTGGTTCAGTTGGGTTACCTTGTGTGTAGAAGCCGGCATGTCCTCCTGCATTCACTTATGGGTTTCTGTGAGGTACTATGGTTTCTTTCCGTGTGAGCGAGAGAGCGTGTGTGTGTGCGTGCATGTGTGTTCCCGTGTGTCTGTACCCAATGCAGCTGGATGGTATTTGGTGGATAGAAGTACACTGATTCTGCATTTCAAAATGTAGGGCCAGTTTAAAATGAGTAGCAGTCCCTACGTTTAGTTTAAATTATGAGTTTGTTAATCAGTTAAGTGAAGTAGTCCAAACCACAAGGGCAAGGATAAATGGTCTTTTTTGGGCTAGCCACTCAACTAGCAGGTTTTTGGAAAGTGGGAAGAAACCATAATACCGTGAGAATAACCCATGTGAACAGAGGGAGAATGTATAAAGTCAACACATTAACTGGAGTTCAGAACTGAACTTCAGGCTGTGGGGATACGAGGCAGAAAATTTACCAGACTGACAGTTGTACTGTTCCTTGCATTGCATTTTGCAGAAGTGTTATTGTCATGTGTCTTCAGAGCCTAATGTTTGTCTTTCCTTTAAATTTGCTTTTAGTGCATCAGTACAGTATACCATAGAGCTATGTGCTGGTTACAGGTCACAAGGTATTTAGTTTACATTTGGTTACCAGGAAAGTCCAACTGGACATGAGTCCTTTTTCAGTGGAGGCCCATGGAGAAAAGCTCCACAAATAATACACACAGTAATAGTCTTCAATTTGAATTCACACAGTACAACACAGTATTGACTAGTAGTATATGTCATACAATTATATAATAGCACCAAACAATTTTTAGATATTAGTTACAGTAGAAGGTGGTAGTTGCATTTTAGCAGCTGTCAAAAAGTAAAGCAAGGGTAAGGTTACAGATAGGTATAATTCTAAGAGATGATGTTTAATTCTAAGAGATTAAGTTGTGTTTGAGAAGTGCAGAAATTAGGAGGAAGAGTGAGAGAAGGGAGGGGTCCTAGTATTAACCTGGACCTGGTAGTTCTGAAACATGCAGAAAGCCAGTCGATCTGTACAGCTTTATTCTTCTGCGGGCAGTGAAAGTGTGGCATCATCATTTCTCTTGGCAAAAAATAATTAGTATGTCAGTCAGATAGCTGTTGTTTGTTCTAACTGAACACTCCCAGCAAAGTTTTTATCTGCTTATAAAAATGTTGATGGTTATAAAAATGTTGCAGCTTCCAGCTGATGTACTCTGCAGTGGTGGTCAGCTGATGATGTCCACTAAGAGTCCAGTAACACTGGCTGTTGACCAGTGGTGGACAGTTACTGCATAGCATGATTATTTTTAAAAATCCACATAAGTCTGTAAGCAGTTTTCACCATACTGAAGCCTTGCCCTAGTTAGAGAGAGGATGGAAAATACTAGAAACTTTGTGCTGTTCAGGTGTTAACATGTCAGCTTGCTGCTGTAATTATCAATGTGATGCATAGTGATATGCATTAGGAAATGTTCTGTTTGCTGTTATTTATTGATTAATTGTTGGTAAAAAGTGCTAGCAGGCTTTGCCTTATCACTGTCACTGAATCCATTCAGTTACCGAGGGATCTGTAGCCAAGCTAAACCGATAGCAATTACATGTGCTTGTGCTTGTTAGTTTTGCATAGCAGGCAAGAATATTGAACAAAAGTGTAATATTAATATATGTGTATACCCCTAGGCAAATCAAAGGCATTAAATATTATTTATTGCAGTATTTATTACACTGATTTCTTGACTGTGAGTTGAAAATCTTATTACTGCATTGGCATGATTAGCAGGTGACACTTTACTGCCTCTCCAGATTGTAAGTTAATTAAGATGACTTGGGGGGGGGGGGGGGGGGGGCAGTTCTGCTGTGGCCATCACATATTTCTCACAGCTACTCATTTGGGCTGTTCATTCCTCAGAAGTATTGCTCTGTAGAAGATTTGTTCAGGCATACTTAGAACAGTGCTGTCATCTACAAGGCAGACCAGGATTTTTGGTTTAAGGCCATACTACCCTCTTGTCAGCAGCTTTTTTTTTTTGCAAGCTCCACGGTCACTGTTTGCATGAGGGCAAATGCACGCTGCCACACTTGCTAACCCTCAACCTAATAGACACCACTATGCAGTGTGGTCTCACCAGGGTAATGCTGTAGGTGACAGACCTCCATTCTTACAGATGTCACCAGTGCAGACAGCCCCATTTGCTCCTCCCCTTAGAATGGGCAGGCTAGCTTTGGCCATTCACTCTAATCTTCCCCTGCACAGCTTCTCTAATTCCTTGATAGGAATGAAACCGGGGTTGTCTGGGTTCGTAGTCTAGGGTTTATGCTTTTTGTAGTACTTTCTGGTAGAATAAAACAGCTTACATCATACATTTCAGATTGCTCGGAAAAAAAACAAAAATATCACAACAAGCAAAGTAAAAATATGTGCTGAATATATTAAATGTGCAGGCTTCATAAACAGTTGGAAAAAGGAAGGTAACAACATTATTTCACATAAGAAATGGTAAGGCAGCCCCACAGATAAAAAATAATATGAATGAGCATGTCTAGTTGTGTAGGTAGATACTTTCAAGTGGCGTATGTACCTGTAACATACAGCCACTCACAAGTGACCTGTTTTTGTAAGGATGTAGATATTATTAGGCTGTTAAATTTCTTCAGTACCACAGATGCACTGGTCTTCATTTACAGATTTACTACCATGTGAAGAAAGTATTTACTACCATGTGGAGGAAGTATTTAATGCTAGAACTACGTAGTAATTATTTTTATTAAACATTTCCAAATCTCATTATTTTTTTAGTAGCTATTTTTGTGTGAGCGTTATTACCTTCTAGCATGGATAATATTGAAAAGGAGTGTATAAAATGGTAGGTAGTGACCTCCTTTCTGTCTCAACAGGTTTAGGAATACCCTCTGATGGTCTGTTGCTCCCAATGCCACCCATCCTCTTAGGTATTATTACTTTGAATTTGCATATTTTCTTTAAGACATTTTCAACTAGAAGATGCTTACTGTTACTTGAACTTTAAGCAGGTGGTGAACTCTAGGCAGTAGGTTTCTCAGCAATTTCTGTTGTCAGTGGCCCCTCCCATCAGCCCTCCAAATATTGTTGTCTGGGTAATACTGATAGGAGTCCCAGAGCCATATTTTCCTAGATTCTTTTCCATTTGTTCAGAAGAGCAACAGGTTTGAACATTATTGGCTTATTTGTTGTTTTAACTTAACTAGGTAACATTTTCCATTTGTGGAAAAGTCATTCATTTCTGTTTATCATATTTTGTGTGGTCAGAAATGGCCCGACAGGAAAGATGTTTAGTTCATCTTTATTACTTGGTTCCAGACCATGAATGTAAAATCTTCTTATGCTCCACTGTGAAACATCACTCTTAGTATTTCAAGGCCTCAATTGATTCATTATTTTATTTTTTGGGGAAAAAAAATCTATAAAACCAGCTTTACTTTAATTTGTGTAAGACTTTGTGATGCCATATCGCTCTCAGATGCAAGAGTTTCTGAGAAACTGGGACGAAGAACCATGCTAATGTTCTCATTTATTTTCCAGCACTTAGCTTCCACCACCCCATTTACTGGTGCTTTAAGAGAGAGAAAGTTGTACTCTGAATCGAATCATATGTCTTCTCCCTCAGAGGACGAGACCTTGGGTAAGCCCACACACAATCATCGTTCATGTTGTGGCTAGCCTCTCTCCATCCATCTGGTTTTCCCTGTCACTGTCTTCAGGTCAACTGAAGCAGTTTTTGTCAGTTTTCTTAGCATTTCTTTCATGTATTGAAGGGAGACTGTCTGATATTGTTGTTGACACTGACTTTTAGAGCTATGGTCATGGTCTTTATCCACTGGCTGCAGTGTTGAAACCTTGGCCATAGGTTTTATCAACAGAATTTTTGTCCAGTAACCAACACTTGTTCAGCAAAATACTTGACAGAATTCCTGTGTAATCCACTTAGACATAGCAAACCAGTATTTTTTTTTTTTGTGAGGTAGACAACCAACCCACACAGGGAATTGTACCCTCTTCCTTATAATCTTATCTACTGTGAGGTTGCAGCAGATGGGGGGGGGGGTCAAACTTTTCAAGTACAGCAACCTTTTAAAAAGAGTTCTCTCAAACACTGGGAGAGAAAGAACAGTTGTCACTTTCAGCATCGTACAATGTTAAGGAGTGTAATATGTGGACCCCCCACACACACACACAGACACACATGAACATTTCTGATGAATTAACATATACTGGTTCTCCAATTCCAAGACTCCCCTGCAGGCTACCAAATTCTTGCTTTCTTTGAGCGGAAGGAATAGTTCCTATATACTTCTGAGCCTAAAGGGAATTCTGAATTTGAAAGCTATTATGTATTGTAGTTTTTAAACTGAGGAGCCTCCTTGGTGGATTTTTAATTGAGTTCATCTTCTGTATGAATCGCCCATCAGTACAAAAAAAAAAGACAAAAAGAATCATGCATTTGGAGACACTTGCTTGCCTTATATGATGCATACCATGATGTAACACACTAGATTCTTAAGTGTAGTTGTCCCACAGTTTAGAGTATGACCAGTACAGTCAGCAGAGGAGTCTTGCATTTAGATCCATGAACATTGGTATACTGAGTGGCAATGTAGCTATCAGGACTACAAGCCAGGGACCCCGCTGTGATTGCTTCTGTTAGTCTTCCACTGGAAAGCTTACTTACACTGCTTTCATTGTCTGAGGAGGACCGTAATGGACCATAGGTGCCTGTTCTGGAAAGAACCACAATGAGAAACTTTTGGCTTATCTTGTAACTTGCATGATGGTGGACATTTTGGGGGGATGGGCACTGCTTAAAAGTAGTAGTAACAACAGATCAATCAAAAAATAGTTATGCCTCAGCGACAAACTGAATTATTCTATAAAGCGGAAATTAAAATAGAAAAAAGATAATCCGGTGCCACATGTACCAGTGCAACAAACGTTTATTAAAACAATGTTAAAACGCAAGTGAATAAAAGTACTGGTGCATTTATTTTTTTAATGGAGAATGAATATCTCAATGCCCATATAGTAAAGTCAAGTTTAGGTTTCTAATAAAAAGTTTGAATTCTATTAAAGTGCGAGAAATGTCTAATGACCCAGCAAGTGTAAAGGTTAAACCTTTATCAAAAGTTGCATATTTATGTTGTGTCAGTTTGCATTTGTATAAATTAAACACCATGCTGTTTACTGCTGGGATTAACTCCTGATGATTGGCTGGCATTCCATTTGTTTCTTCTTGTCTTGTTCTCCGTTCTTGTTGTTTCTCCTCCACTTGAGAAGGATTGGGTGCAGTTCCTTTTGTAAAATGGGAAAACCCTAAGGGTCTAAAGTTCAAATAAGCATTTTATCCACAATCGCATGCTCAACAAGTACGGAATTCTCCTTTACCTGCATGGTTAAGTCAGTCACCGTCTTGTACTGAATGTCCGATGTTCCTGTCTCCTTCTGAAAACAAGCATCATAACTGGTCCAGGAAAACACCCTACCAAGTTTGAAGTCTCGAAAATCTCTAGTTAGTTTACGTTTCTTAGTTTCTATTAGACTGCTATAAAATGCAGCTAATCTGTCCAGTGGCTCTGTAAAAGTATAGAATGGGCATTGGTTTCTATAGAAGTAACAAGTTGGTTATAGCACTGCACAATTTCATCCTTAAGTGTTGCCTAAACAGGTTCAAAATGTCTATTCATAAGTTCCATATATTGACTGGAGCAATTCAGGTTAGTCATCTGCCACTGCGGTGGTGCTGCTGCCGCCTCACAGTAAAATGTTGTCCTGTTCGATTCTCAGCAAGAGCGTCTTCTGTGTGGAGACATGCGTCAATGGGCATACCTTCATTGAAGGTTGTGCATCAGGGCCGGAAGCTCGACATGTAAAAATCTGCTGCCAATCATTAGCGGACCGAAGATCCGCTGTGGTGACCCCTAACCGGGAAAAGCCGAAAGACTCAACATCTGCCACTTCTAGAGTAGCTCAGGATTTTTGTCTCTATACGTAGACATCTTCAAAGTACACAAGCCTCTAGGAATTATTTTGTATTTAATGTAGATATGTATGCAATGCTCATATGATTGTTTTAATTAATTAATTTAATTAATTAATTTGATTGCCATGTAATAGTTTTAATAATTATGTAAAGAAGCTTTTAACTTTCTGTTTGCTAGAAGAAGGTATTTCTTAGCGAGAGTGTAATGTGCGTTTTAACAGTGTTTTAGTAAAAGTTTGTTGTACTGGTAAACGTGGCACCAGATCATCTTTTTTTTTCTGTTTTAATGCTAACGATTGAACTTACAGCAATATTCCTTTGAATGCTTTCTTTTCTGGTTGGAGATTTGTGTGCATGTGTAATTATATATATATATATATATATATATATATATATATATATATGTGTGTGTGTATATATATCTATATTATATAAAATATATGTGTGTGTATGTATATGGGTCTACTTCTGATTGTCAAAAACACGCTTTCTTGACAACCAGAAGATCAAACCCATTTAAGCGAAAGTGCACTTTCGCTAAAGCTGGTTCTCCGAAGCGCATTACAGTGGGGATAAGGAAATGTATCCTTTTCCCCACTGTAGTGCAATTTCGGAGTTAGTATATTTAAATAGGAGAGGTGTGGGAGGCACAGCCCCCTACATGGGGGGGGTGCAGGGGGGCTTGCCCCCTGCAAAAATACTGTTTAAAGTAGTTTTTTTTGTTTGTTTTGTGGTTCTGTTTTGCTTTTGAGATGGTGAAATTTCAGTCAAGAAACATAGACCCCCATGTGTGTGTACATATATACATACACACGTGGGCCTATGTATGTGTACATATATATATATATATATATATATATATATATATATATATATATATAATATACATACATACATATTTACAAATGAGAACCTCTTCTCAATACATTTAGTTTCAGAATTTCTCTCTGAAAAAGATATGCAGCTAAGCTGCATGAAACTGAGCATTTTTGATGTTTCACACAAGTCATGGCTGGCAAGCCCAGGCCTTATCCTTTCAGATGCTTTATTGCATACAGTTGTACTAGACTAATTCTAATTAAAAGTAATACGAACGATTGAACATGTAGTAGTATTCCTTTGACTGCTTACTTTTACAAGCTGGGGATTTGTGTGTTTGGGGTGTGTGTATGTATGCACATATAGGTTTGTGTGTGTATGTATGTATGTGTGTATATATATATATATATCTGTCTATTCTACTTTGAATGGTCAAAATTCCAAAACTAAGAAATTCAGTCTGCTGATATCAGAATATCAATGTTTTGGAACTATGAACGTTCTTAATAGAGATCACCATACATCGCAGAAAGGGAAATTTACAGTTTTCCTCACTGTAGTGCGATCTTGGAGTTGTAATATTTAGCAGAGCGTGGGGTGCATGGGGGGTTTGCAACCCTGCAAAAACATTAAGAAAAATTTTGTTTTGTATGTTTTTTATTTTATTACAGTTTTGAAGTTCCAGACTGTTGCTGGCTGTGGCAGGCTTGTCTTGCAGGTTCTTCTGGCACATTCCACCACTGTGAGTGACTTGTACAAGTGAGGACTAAGCACCTGCTGACTGGGACTATGAAGAAAATTGTGTAACGAGTTACATTGACTCCAAATCTTTGAGAGCATATTGTCAGTAGATCTGCTATCCCTCCAGCTCTCTGAAGAACTGCATCATTTGTGGTGCTTGTTCACTTTTTCTTAGCCATCTTTTTTTCCCCTTCATCAAAACAAACAAAGCCATGGGCTGGAGATCCCAAGTGTAACTTTCAATGTTCCAGATTTTAGCAGAATGTCCTGATTTTTACTTATATTTGGTATGTTCCTCATAAAATGTGTGGTTTTCTGGCAAATCACTGAGGAGTGACGTCACTAAATAATGGCATACATTTGAGTTTCAGACTTGTTATACTTCAGAAAATGCCTGCAAACACAAATCCTATTATTCTATTAACTTTCTAAGTTTATAAGAGCAGTATTTAAAATCTGTACCTATTTTTGAGCCTTTGTCCCCCATTATTTTAGGTTTTTCCCAGTTTTTTGCATTAAGAGGTGTGATCGTAAGTGGTGCTTCCTTGGCAGAGGCACAGAAGATGCTGGACAGGTTAACAGCTCATGAACTCTGCTAGGAGATATTCTCATGAGTACTAATGACCTGTCAGAAATTTAGCCTTAATGTGTAGCAGGAAGAAGAGCTCTCAGTATAAAAGTTCTGCTACAAATTGGAGTATGACCTGACTGTGATTGCTTCAAATTCATTTTACAGTGCCCATCTGCTGCATACAGAGTCTGCAGTTTCAGGTTCCTGGTATTTTGTCTGCAGGATCCATCACTGTTTCTACTCCAGAAAAGCAAACAGGTTACCTATCTCATGGACAGCCACCATTTCTATTTTGCTTTCTACCCTCATTTAGAGGCTGATAGTACTTGAGCATTAACTCCTCCCCAAGCCAGTCATGGCATTAAGAGTATAACTTAGAAAGCTGCTAGCTCCATGTCATAGTCCTGAGTTATGCGCAGGCAACCAGGGTTCGATTTCCAGCCTGAGTATCTGTAAAAGCTGGTATTGGGAAGGATGGGGAAGAACATTTGTAGTTGGCTTGCCCATCCTTGCAGGAGTGAGGTGACTGACTGGCTCACCACATGAGCAATATCTAGTGGGATCACTGAATGTTGCACCCTTTGGTCGTGAGCACACATGCCTGTTGTGCAGAGATACCTTTCTCATGGTAGCAGCGTGTTAAGGCTTCCTGGGTGGTAAATAATCTCTCTGAAGCATTTGCCTAGATGGGAGTGATTGGAACTAGCAGTGAAAGTTCTCTCATCCTGTCAAGGCTCCATTTATTATATATTTTTTATTTTATTTGTTAACAGGATAAACCCACTAGGCACAGCCCTCTTTTGAGGAGCAGTAGTGTTGCAGGGGTGGGGTGCGGCACAATTGAGAAGTGCAGACCTACTATTTTAACACCATTTTTGCTTTTCATTTGAAGTGCTGAGGGGGCATAGGTCTGCTGCAGGAAAGATTGATATTTTTGTACCACTTGACCTGCTACAGAGTCAGCTGATGTCCTTTGTTTCCCTTGCTTTTGTCTCTATAAAGACTTAAGGGTGTGGGGTGCTGCATTGGCAACAGGCACTGCGAATTACATGAACCAGCTACTGCTCTGTTCAGGGCTGGCCTGGGTAGACACTCTGGTTAAGTGACTTTTCAGAGTCCCACAGTCACTAATGGAGACTGAGGGAATCAAACCTTGGAGTACAGGATGACACTTGTTAGTAGCTCATAGCCCTAATCTTCTGTGCTGTTTAACAACCTCATGGAGGAGAAGACATTTTCCAAAGTAGGACCATCTTTTTGAAACAAACTACCCTTTTGGGTGTGCATGAACATATACATAGAAGACTTTTGAGATAAGCTTAAAGAGCATCTTATGGTTTGCTGTGTACAATCTCTTGTTTTCATAATGTATAGTTTCATATTTTGTGTACTCATTAAATATTCTTGAAACTAATTTTAATGTAGCTACTTTATACTAATTTGTTCTCTGGCATGTTCAGTTTATGGCAGAAAGGTGCTGTTCAGATCACCCACATACCGTGTTAACAAATGGATTAATAAACAGCTTTTTATTGCCTTTGAAATTGCAGGCTTCTTCTGTTTTTATGATTGGACAATGATTTACGATCCTATGGTTAGAAGCATTTTAAAGCAGTTATTTTCTAATCAGATTTACTTTGCACTTATTCCTTGAGTTGTGTTATAAGTGGTACAGCATTAATGCCTTTGAGCTTTCCAAAATTCTTCCATAATGGATTCCAAAACTTTGCTACCATTCTGCCTCTAGATTGAATGGGATGAATGATTTTAGAAAGCACTCTGGGAACATTTTTAAATGCTGTTAACACTCTCACCACTCTTAGATCTCTGTCACTGGTAATGTTTGGTACAGACTTCAGGCATTGGTTTTGGAGGTCTGCAGAACTTCAGGGTTGATTTGACACAGTTCTCATGTAATGAATCAAATGTTATTAATGCAACACTGCAGGGTCTTTCACATTTTGAAAGTTGTCCATTTTGCTTCTTTGTCTACTCTTTCTGCGATAGAGTGACAGATTTTTGTCTCAAAGCAGGATATTGCATTGTTTCAGTTTTATGTTTATAGTATGTGATAGCAGTAGCAGCTTCATATAACATAATCCATACACTGCTGGAAATATAAAGTTCAGCCTTGTACCTGTGACAGAGCTATTTACTTTACAGATGCACTAATATATGTTGCCTGTTAGCTATTTATGGCTGCGCTTGCCCTTTGTGTATATCCAGGCATGCCGGCAATAGTAAAATGATTACATGTGCAGTGGTGTGTGAAGATTCATGCTTAATGTCTTAGTACCTTTCTAGTTTGTGTGGTACTGCTCCTGAATGTTTAAAAGGATACATGATTGAGAGCTATAGACTAATGCAAATCCTGTTACCCTTTTTGTCACTCTGTGCTTTTGTAGTTGATATGTAATATATTTTTATTAAAGCAGATACATGCACTTCATTATGAAACATCAGTTGTGATGATACAGTGAAATCACCCATGGCATAGCAAGGGCAGCGGTTACATTCTGCCAAATGTTATTTTAGAGAGGAGCACTAACGCATTGCCCTGATTAATCTGCCTTCTGATTTCATGCATGCCTTAGTTAATGTGCTGTGCAAATCTTAAATTTTATGGTAGTGATTTTTGAAGTGCAGAGTGAATTATAACATAAATAATTAAAGTAAGTGTTTCCTGCTAACAGCAACAGGTGGTGGAGATTCTGATGGGGTCTGTTAGTGTATGCTACTTCTTACAAATGTATTATCTGATGCATGAATTATTCACAGTACTTAGGCCCTAGGGAGTAAATAAACGTTGGGCACTGGCAGCCACACACTGCTAATTGCCGTTATTGCTTTTGTGGACTTGGGTCAAATGTTGCAGTTTAACAAGCTCGGTCTTTTCGCTGCTTCTGCCATCAGGATGGCTATTGATTAAGTGATTAAATGTATGCACATGCAACTTGTGTTACTGCTGAGGCTAAAAGTTTTGTGTTTTTTTTTGTGTGTGTGCATTACTTCTAGAGAAGCTGGGTCACTAGTATATTAGAACTACATAGGAGCATATATCTTTGTACTTTTGTAGTAATGTGTGTATTTCTAAAAATAGCTTCAATAGAGTATGTCTATCTTTGTAAGTTTATTTACGGTAATATGCAGTCACATATATGTGTGTGCTTTATATATATATATATATATATATATATATATATATATATATATATATGTGTGTGTGTATATATATATATATATATATATATATATATATATATATATATATATATATATATATATATATATATATATATACGTGACTGCATATTACTGTAAATAAACTTACAAAGACAGACATACTCTATTGAAACTGTAGTTTTAGAAATGTGTGTGCTTATACAGCCGCGGTGGTGCAGCGGCAGCATTGTCGCCTCACAGCAAGATTCTCGGCTGGAGCGCCTTCGGTGTGGAGTCTGCACGTCCTCCCCGCAGTTGAGTGGCGTTCGAAAGACATGCATGAATGGGCATGCCTTCGTTGAAGGTTGGGCGTCGAGCTGGCACCTTGGCACCGTGAAAATCTACTGCCAATCATTAGCGGATCAGAGTAAAAGCCGAAGGAACAACAACATATGTGTGTGCTTGTGTATTACTAGGATATAACCACATGCTGTTATTGTACACAGTGAAACTTTGGTATTTCAGTAGTTGCAGAGCTGTTCACATGATTATTTTGAAAGTTTATACATGCGTTCATATGGCTTGAACTGTGTATAGCACAAATCGGCCTCCTGTATGTTTCCTAAAAACTACATTCAAATATTCAAGAAACTTTATTGTCATTTAGGACCACATAGATGCAGCCTAAATGAAATTACAAATGTCAGCTCACGAGAGAAATGCAGTAAAATAATGTAGATACAGCGGGATCAAAGAATAACATAAGATGACATGCAAGAGAGTTCTCATTACATAAACACATTCAACACCCATTATCCAGTGATAAGTAATAAATACCCACTACCAAACCCCCTACACTGTTAAGATAGAGAAGAAATAGAGACTAGTGAATAGCAGCTCTTTAGTTACCAAGTTGCACTTGTTAACCTTAGACGTGACTCGGTATAGCCATCATATTTCATAATAGTAATGCTGGCGGTAATTGCTCAGAGCAGATTAAATGAAAAAAAGAGGCTTCAGGGTATCGGGTATTATGGTTGGTTTCTGTATTAATAAGTCTCACAGCTGTAGGATACAAACTGTTCCTGAATCTGGTTGTCCTACAGCGGAAGCTGCGGTACCTCCTTCCAGAAGCAAGTTGTGAGTAGTAGTTGTGGGCCGGATGGGTTGAATCAGTAGGCATTTTATGTTCTCTTTTTTGATCTTGTAAAGAAAAGGTCATGAATAGAAGGGAGGTTTGTGCCCATGATTTCCTCAGCCACCCTCGCCACCCTCTGTAGTTTCTTCTTCTCAGCAACTGTGGAGTTGCTAAACCATGCTGTGACATTGCTAATGAGGATATTCTCGATAGCTCCCCTGTAAATAGTGGTAAATGCAGACAGTGGGAGTCTGGCCTTTTTGAGCGTTCTCAGGAGGTGAAGCCTGTGAGCCTTCTTAACTATATGATTGGTGTTAGCAGCCCAGGAGAGGTCATCAGAGATGTGAAGGCCCTGGAACTTGGTTGTTTTGACTTTTGTCTACTACCTCCCCATTGATAGTGAGTGGTTGGTGAACTGTTTGTTGCCTTTCTCCTGAAGTCCATAATAATTTCTTTGGTCTTAACATTCAGCTCCAGATTGTTCCTGTCACAAGAGGCAGTCGAAGTGTTCACCTCATCCCTGTACTTATGTTCATTTCCACCACTAATGAGACCCACGACTGTGGTATCATCGGTGAATTTTATAATATGGTTTGACTTGTGTGTTGCAGTGCAGTCATGGGTGAGGATGGTGAAGAGCAAGGGGCTGAGCACACAACCTTGGAGGACACCTGTATTCAGGACTGTGCATTGAGAGGTGTTGTTTCCAGTGCATGTCCACTGAGGTCAACCAATCAGAAAGTCAAGAGTCCAGTTACATAGGTGCTTGATTATCCCGAGTTTCACGAGCTTATCCACCAGTTGCATCGATGTCACAGTGTTGAATGCAGAACGGAAGTCGATGTACAGCATCCTTACATAGTTGTTACTCCCTTGTAGGTGTTTTAATGCAAGGTGTAATGTGACTGATATAGTATCCGCAGTCAGTTTATTTGTCTGGTATGCAAACTGGAGTGGATCGAATGACTTGGGCAGACTCGCAGGTAGATGTTTCTTCACAATCTTTTCAAAGCACTTCATGACGTTTGAGGTTAAGGCAGGCATCTGAAGTCATTGAGGCAAGCGCGGTTGGGGGTTTTTTTGGAAGTGGGACAGTACTTGTTTCCTTGAAACATGAGGGGACTTTATCCATAGCAAGGGATGAGTTGAAGATGTCTGTCATTACCAGACATAACTCATCAGCACACCCCTTCAACACCTTGCCAGGTATGTTGTGTGGTCCAGCAGCCTTCCTAGAAGTCACCTTCTTAAGCACAAGTCTCACCTCATCGGTTTTTATGGTGAGCATAGTCTCCTGTTTTTCATGTTTGTTTTAGAAAGTACAATGGTGTTCTCCTCAAATCTGCCAAAGGAGGAGTTCAGTTAATTTAGAAATTCCAACATTTCACACATTACATTTCTTGTATGGCAGTTGCATGGCAGAATATTCGTAAGTGTACATGTGCTTTTATCATAAACGAGCAAACTACAATCAACCTAAACACAAGCAAAACATATCTGAGACCTTTCCTTTATTTGTACATTCTCTGAGTTGGTGCTGTCATAGTGAGAACAAAATGCACTTTAAAGTGCTTTTTTCCATTCCATTTTTTATTTTTCTGTCCTAAAGTGCAATTTCCAGTCTATACCTTAACACTGCCATCAATTGAGAATTGATATGTTAGCTAACAGTGCCCGAACGAATCACAAATGAGGAAACAGCACAGGCCTGGGGGTTAAGTGCATTTGAGTACTTGATTATTAGGACTTTAAGGGAAACCCAAAACAGTATTGCTGTTTTGATCACTGGAGCTGGGATGTACCTGCAGTGGCAACCAAAGGAAAAAAAACTAAGTTGAAAAGCTGCATGCCATTGATTATGTATGGGGAAGTTTGTCTCTTACTTATCTTTAAAACAGTAAGTGTAATGTCTTAGCAAAGCGACTGTAAGAAGTGCTGTTTTCTGGTAGGTGCACTTTATTTTCCCTGCTTGGAAAGTCTGCACGTAGTAAAGCATTCTTAGTTTCATATCAGCAGGGAGACTGGGTTATCACCATAACAACCCAATGCACCACATTATCTCCTGTTATAACTGTATGGAAAGGAAGAGCATTTTAGCATTTCAACAGAGCAAATCTGGTTAACTATAATTTAGTCTGAAAACAGAGAAAGCATTTAGAATAATTTTAATGTAGTTCAGCCATCTTCAGTTCAGCTTATAAATGAAGATGCTGACAACGTATGTGAATCTCCTGCCAAATGACATAGAGTTTGGAAAGCATCTGTCTCTCCTGATACCTCAGACGTGACATTAGTCAGTAGAACATTGAGAATTGGTACACTGAGTGACTTCTGGTTGACCTTCCACTTTCAGGATTTAGGTCAGACCCATCTGTATTAGTACCACGCATCTATGGCATACGTACAAGGAATCTTGGCTTCAGCCATTTCTCTGGAATGCAATTTCATTGTCTCTTCCTCTTAAGTTATAGGATACTGGACCAGTTTGTGTCGTACTTCCTAGAATCCACCCTAAATCATCCTTTTTTGTACTTCTGATGAACATTGCATTGGAAGTGGCAAAGGATTTGCCCATGGCGCATAGTTTTTGCAAAGTTTTGTAGTTTCTGCTAACATAGAGGCACAGTATTTAATTGATCAAGGTAAGTGTGTTATGCACACATCAGTTCAGGAGTGGTTCAGTAAGCATCCTATCAGTAATGCAATTTGTACTGTAGCAAAAACAAAGTAGTATTATCTTCTGAGTCTATTTGGGCATGTACAGGCTGTTTTATTCTACTCATGAAAGTTTGCACAAAACCTCTCCAAATGTCTAAGGGGCAGCATGACCAGGGGGATTTGTACAATGGGCAGTACTATTTTGTTTCATGGTGTCTTTTTTTTTTTTCCTTCCTTTTTTCCTTTTGCCTGCTGACTATCAGCCATCTCATGACTTGCCATTGCAGGAGGCCATCACCACTTCTGCAGTACTGTCAAGCATGTGTTGCACAGTACTGGCAGCATGAAGTATATGTGCTGCCATGCCCCTCTCCCACCAGTAGCTTGCAAATGAGTTGCATGGTGGGTATTTGTTTTTGGTCCTTTTAGTTGCTACATTTCTTCTATGATATCTAGGTTGTCCCTCACCTGGGCTCAAGTTTTGCACTGGCCTATGCTGTTTCACTGAAATAGGCAAGCAGATGATGCCCACTCATTGTCATCCTCCTTGGCCAACTGCTCCAGTAACAGAGTTACTTGTTTAGTTAGGTCACAGTTGGGGCTTCATCCTTGAGCACAACAGGTTTCATAAAGGGTTGAAATTCCTGGTAAGTAAAATGTGTAAAAACTGCACTACTGGGCCACAGTGATAAAACTGTGCCATGCGTATTCCCCAAGTGACTCAGGTTTGACTAGCTGCTCTGGTGCTTGATAGCATGACTGGGGAGGAGGGGTGGATTCCATCTGTCATTTATCACCACTGCTGACTGCTCCATTGCTAGAGGAGATAGAGAAGTCAAATGGGTGAGGGACAATGCAACCATGTACCCATAAATTACCACTTAAGTGGCAGTACACTAAACTCCGATAGTATGATAAGGGACTTGGGGACACAAGTGGGCAGTGGTCTCACCTTGGATAACCACATTGCCACAACAGTCAGGAAGTCCTTCTATGTGGCACACCTCATCATTAAGTGCTTTTCATCCAGAAAAAAGGAGGTCATTTTCCCACTGTACTCATCCCTCATTAGACCCATTCTAGAGTACAATGCCCCGTTTTGTATGTACCTCACAAGACATCTGCAACAACTGGAAAGGCCAAAGAAATAGCTCACTAAAAGAATCACAAGCCTAAAGCAGATGCCCTATGCTGACCGTCTAAAAAAAACTCCAGCTGTACTCTGTCGCATATTGCCTGCTCAGAGGCAATCTCTGCTTAACATACAAGGCCATGTCAAACCCAGAGCTGTTGGACATGCTACACGTAAAGAAATCCCAACCCTTTAGAGCCACATGCTCCAGGGATCTAAACCTGGTCATCACAATGAACAAAACATGCTGGAGGGAAAGGTTCCTGACCCAGAGACTCCCCAGACTCTGGAATAAACTGCCCATACATGTCAAGCTGATCGCCTCTTTGGCCCTCTTCAGAAAGAACCTTGATGATTGGATGGGAGATGGGAAATTCACCCCAGGGATCACGTCAATCGCCCTGTTAGACAGGGGACCAGGGAAGTAATAGCCAGAGAATTGTTATGGCTAGGGCTGATAGCCTAGTACCAACCTATGATATGAGTGTGGCCACCCAGACTGTTAATGGCCACATGAAGCATTGAAATTGAAGTTAGAGAGGAATAGGCAGCCCCTGCAGTGACTCGGGTACCCGATTAATTACCTGAGGAGAAAGGGTTACAAGTTTCATGCAAAATAGCTCTCATTGTTGAGATGGCATTGAGAGCACTAAATTAGCCAATATTTGCCTGGGTGACGACCCCTCTGGGTGGCACTCACCCTAGGGTATTTGTAGAGAAGATGCTTCCTTCCTAGAAAACAAATGGGCATGAGTCCAATATGAGATTACTTAGTGACCAGCAGGGAGAGGGAAGAAAGCACCTAAGAAAAGAATACAAGCTATTCAACAGTGCTGGTCAGTGCCTAGTTCAATAGGTTATATGAGCTGTTAACTGATGTGTAGCATTCTGAATACATCTGACAATTTTAAATCATGCATCCTCAGAATTTGTGAACATTATACTCTGTAAAGAACTGTCAAGCGAGCATCGTGTCTTTTCTAATGCCTACAAGGAAGTTGCTATGAATGCACTGGACCCTGGAGAGACAGCTTATATTCCAGTTAACAGTATTCATGATCTCCGAGTTTGATCCATGTCACCATTTAATTAAACTATAAAGACACATCTTGTGTGATAAAGCTTTTGTTTTTTTTTTTTTGTGTTTCTGAATGCCACAGGGGAAGTTTCTTTAGAACGACCTTTCTCAGTTTTAGCAACGCAATAAGTTTGGTTTCCAAAGTGGACAGTCAAGTCTCCTGATATGAAACACTTTGTCTCTCATCACTCTCATTTCAGCCAGATTCCTTATTAAAAGTACGTCCAAGACTTATGGGAACTATTTACCACTGTGTGACACCTAGATTTCCTTTTCTGCATTCAGTTGATCTTCCATAAAATGGATGGTCTAGTTTTGCTCTGCTGAGACTTCCTCAGTCTGTTTAGAATTTCAGTCAAAACAAATCTTAAAAGGTTTATCAGCATTCTTATGCATTTCTGAGAGATGATACTTTATTTTTATGTTAAAGTTAATAGAGTAACAGCCCATCTTTGTATGCATACCTTTTATTTCTCTTGATTGGTTTAGCAGTCGTTTGTAGTCTTACTAGGTTACATTTTCTTTCCTATAGTTGTTGGAACATTTTAACTGCACAATTCAAAAATAGCATTTCCTTGTTTCCAGCAAATATTTGACATTGAGATGCTGATGCAGAGGAGTGCTTGCTGTTGCTTAGTAGCCACGGCATACTAAATCATGGTTCTAATGGTGTATACGTACCTATCACAAGCTAGAGTAAGTAGTAATCTCTTATCTTAATGCGAACTTTCCCACATGTCAGCAGTTCTTTACATATTGCAAATACTGTTTGTGCTTGTCATCTCCCTTGGCGTAAAGGCATAAAATAACAGAACCAGATGACCTAAGTTTATTCAGGCTCCCGGAAGCTGGAGTATCCAACAGGGGGAAGGGGAGAATGAGCATCTGATGCCAACTTGCCCATCCTGGGGAGAAGGTGGCGGTCTAATTGATACAGTACCAGTGCCTAGCATGAGAAGATGCATGGTTTGCTGCTGTGATGCAGATGTGCACAACTACTACTAGAGGAGAAGATAAGAAATAGTAAAATAACACCATTTTACTGTCCATCATTAATGATGCAGTCTTGTTGAGTGGGGCATTTAGATAGGTCTTTGGCCTGGAGACCAATCAGCAGTTAAAATCTCTGTCCTGAAATATTGGCATAGTTCTGATATGGAGAGGGGTGGTGTTAAGAAAGACCCTCATGCCACTGAGTTGAGGATGCACTACACTCTTGGGGAGAGTCATGGCAAATCAGTTCACAAAACACCTTCACGTCTGCCTGGATGACTGCTCCTTCCTTTTAGCTGTCACTTTTATCCAGTGATCAGCCACTGCCGGACAAGGAACAGGTAGGCTGAAGACTGATGCTTGGCAGGCATGGAGGTGAAAAACCTGAAAAAATCCTTTTTGCTTGCTGCTTTTGTTACCAGGACACTGCTGTACAGTAGAGGTAGCACTCTTCTCTTATAGGGTACATATTTTACATCATACTGTCCCAAAAATGCTGTTGGTTCTGCCTGTCACCCTCCCACCCATCTCTAGGATTTCCTTACCTTTATAGAAACTTTTTTTTTTTTTTTGCTTCTTGTAGGTTATAGCCACATATCTCAACAAAGTCAGTGCTGCAAACTTCGCAGTCTCTTAAGTATGCATAAAAGTAAATTTCTCAGATGCGTAATTCAGTACTTTTGTTTCCTTGGAAGATCAACACTATAAATCGTACAAAGGGTATAAAATTAATAATTTTCTTGGAAGATCAACACCATAAATCGTACAAAGGGTATAAAATTAATAATTTTGAGTAGCATTAGAAACGGGCATGCTCTTTTTGAAATATGGCTTCAACAGCGTAAACTGTGTATAGTTGTAGTCACATCCAGCAGTCGGGGAACAGTGTAGGAGTTGGGAGTGCTGCTTCTAGTTAAAAATAAAATCAGTAGTACCCATCTCTACACCTCCCCAAATGTGTCTTGTCCACAAAACAAGTTGTTTGGTCTGTGAACGTCATGCAACACAGTTTCAGAATTGTATCACATACATGCTACCTGCCATTTCCATAGAATTTAATGGAAAAAGTTATAATCATTAGGAATAAGATAGTGTGTAATCCCATTATGTTTTGTGACTTAACATACATTAGGAGGATGTGCTTGTATTCCTCATTCATTTCTATAAAGCTGTGTTGGAGCTTTGCCTGGGTCAGGTAGTCGCTGAACTAGCAAGGCCAAGCCAAACATTTGGAGAAACCCTACATTCTTGACTGGGTCTGTATGAAATATCCCTGTAGGCATGAGTCCCCAATAGTTTGTGTCACAGTGTTTAATGACCCTTGCATTTTGATGTGTATTTATCCAGTCAGACAGTATCATTGCAAAAGCAAAACTTTACAGAGCCAGTTTCATGGCACTGAGTTGTGGTATGCGCTAGCGCACTCTGACTTGTCATATGTAACAAGCCATCAAGACTACAACACCGCACTAGTACATCTCTTGAATATTTTTCTCCTTTTGCAGTCTGGGTAGTACTACCTCAAAAGAAAGAGTCAGTGTCTAACCAGCTCCCTAGATGAACAGCCTGCTTTCACATTGCTTTTCTTTTGGAGCCAAGCTGCCTTACATCTATCAATCAGCTTCACCATAGCAGTGTGAAAAGGTCACAAGGACAGCAGAAACACAGGTCTACAAACAGCATAAGCTGCCACTGCTTGGCTACCAAAATGGATTCTGGAGAGAGATAAACATCCTGAATGGAAGAGGTAAATATTCAGATAGCTGTACACACAAAGCTGAGGGCACCACAGTTACTTGAAGACAAGCATTTAGGTGAAACTTTTGCACACTACTTCATAACACTTCAGTAGCAGTCAACAACCCTTGTGTGTTCTGAATTGAATTCAGAGAGCATCTTTAGATTCTCTGCCTGATTCACTTTCTCTAATGTACCATGGTATAAAATAAATTGATGGCTGTGAGAAACTCCCATACATGGCTAGCAGCATCAGTTGGATTGCACCCTGAATTTTTAAAGGCACGCAGCATCTTAATTGCCATTCCTGCAAAACACATTTCAGTTGCTCCCTGTCCCCAGGTATGATGCCCCGAGCTGTGGAAATGTCTAACTTGACTCCCATCCCAAAACACATCTGTGTCCTGTCTGGTCAACCATCATCCCTATGGCTTGGTGCCTTCCTTTCTTCTTGTCACCACGAGTTTGGAAAATGCAGTTTCTTTAGAAATGAAGCCTAAAACTTTAGTCCTTTGGCCTAGATTTAAAATGGAAAAAAGTTTTAGGAAAGGCTATAGCATCATCAGCACTCTCCTTTTCCTCTAATAATTTGTACCTCCGTGTGTCTGCAAGATACTGACCTGTCACATGCCTTTGGTTCAGTGAACTATGCTCTTAGTCCATGAACTGTCGGTTTGTGCTCTTATTCCTCTACACTGCACTGATTTTAAGGTCTGCCTCCATTATAGATAATTAATTGTATCAAGACTGTTTTCACTCTCCATTAATTCGTGCAGCACCTCTGTTGGCACTGAAAACATGCTTCAGTATGTCCATGACTTGGTCCTTTGATGATCAGAAAATTCACTGTCTTTGGATACCAAATCTCTCAATACTAATACAACTAAACTGTGTACATCCATGGAAAAGCAAGACCTTACAGAAGTCCCACGAAAATACCAAAACTGCACCGTCTGGAACTCTCAGAAGGAGCTCATTGCACAAGACTGAATGGTATATCACTGTCCCTTATGACAGCCTATTAAAAAATGTTCAGGTCTGTAAGTACCCTAATGTATGCACAAGTCTTTCTCATAACTTTTGACATCACACATAGATCATGCAGGAAACAGCATCAGTGTTGCATTGCAGACCTGCTGTAGTGTGGGCACCATGCTGACAAAGAAGCTAAGCTTTCATACATCTAAGATGGCTGCACATTCAGTAACAGCTTAACTCTAGCTCTCCCAGTGTGAAACAGAAATTCAACAGAGAAGGCCAGTAGACTCTTGTGTTTATGGGTAAATTTCAGTACCTGGCTAGTAAGTGTACTGCCTGGATGCCAGGAAGAAAGAAATACAGAGCACCTGGAAAAAATCAGCTGCAAAAAGTGAGGAAGAAACACTGATTGGGGAAAGTTTGGCAGCTTTTCAGCAAAAAGCAATGCAACATCCAGACATGGATTCCAGTAGCCTACTGGAAGATGCAGTGTAAAACAACTGCACACAGACCTGGTTAAAATAAGTGAAACACTGTTGTAGTTTATCAGCACAAACAGCAAAAGGCTGGAAAAATGAAAGAACCTTTAAACTGATATTCAGATGAAGTGATAAAGGTACAAAAATCAGAGGTTGAAATGAAGAAAAGGCTGGCTGAATGAGACTGTTCCAGAAGAGATGTTTAAAAAAATAATAGAATTAGAGGACAGAGTATGTACGGAAAATCTGAGATTTTCAGCTATACCAGAGAAGTTGGAAGGAACAGACTGCATTAATTTTATGAAAGCATAAATAAGTAACTGGACTGGTATTCCACAGCAGGAGTTAGTTTAAAGGGTACATCGTGTGTATGCTCCAAATCTGGCTATGAGAAAGAAATCTAGACCTTTAGTAGTAAAGATGCAATCCTACCAACAGAAGGAGTCGATTCTGACAAAACTGTGGCAGGAAGACAAAATACTAAAAGTGGGAGACGGCAGAGTATTTGTGGAGAATGATTACTCATTTGTACACCAAGCAGAAGAGAAGTAAATTCATTCCACTGTTCAAGGAATGTCGAGATCCAAGTGTGAGATTCAAACTGCTGTACCCAGTTGTCTTCAAGATATTCTGCCTTGGATAGGCAAAATAATTTGGTACTTGCGTATTATGGCAACCATATTTTCGCAGTTGCGAAATGCACATACCTCCACAAATCCAAGTCCATGAAACACTTCCAACTGTTATTCTACTTCTTTACAACTGCCCAAAAACTTTACATTACTTTTAGGAACAGGGACAATTTGAGAAACCCTCTCCCTGTGTTGCGTGCATTGCAGATGCACGCTTGAGTTATAATGGCTGCTATCGTCCTGTTGGTTGGGTTCGTATCTAATATGAGTTCATACAAGTGTCTAATATCACAGTTTGGATGGTGAATTTAATACATTTTCAGATGCTGTTTCTTTCACTAGTGTGTTGCACCCACTGCAGGATTTTGATTGTTGGGGGAAAAGGCTGCATGAAAACTCGAACAAAATTATTTCCGTAAACACCAAAGTGAAGATGAACAGGTAATTACTGATATCCTTGGCCAGAAGAAATGCCAACTATGAGTAATGATAGGGCAGGCCCGATAAAGCACACAAAACAGGAAGAAGACTTGCACAATTGTTTCATTTCTTGAATGTAAGCCAGACTGATTTTTCATCAGTAAGGACGTAAAATAGCACCTTACGGTGTTTCCCGCTCTGATTTCCATTGCAGCATGTGAATTTTGCAACCACGAAAATCTGGTTGCGATAATACTTAAGTACCAATATTTTTTGATGAAGTACATGCTAAGGAGGAAATACAAATGCTATGGTTAAGAAGTAACAAGAATTATTTAAATGTTAAAGTATTGCAGAATTGAGGGAATCGCTCAAAACAAGACGACCAACTGCAGAATGCTAAGCAGAAAATAAGGGATTACCTTCATAATATACATGAGTTTAGAAAGATTGCTGTAAAGCAACTGTTTTTTATGATACTAGAGCACAAAAACTTTTATCACAACGATTCAGGCAATAGAAAGGGCTGTCGCCAAGCTTAGGGAGCCTATAATACAATACGGAAGGTAACAAGAGATCCTGTAGAGGTGTTAGAAATATTTAGGAAATTCTATGAAAATCTGTATAAAGCAGATAAATATGGAAATCAAGAAAAAGATGCAAATAAAAATCTTTATATATGCCGAGGCTGGAGGTAGATGAGGCTCAATTACTAATGGTTAGGATAGGAGATGATGAGATAAAAATTGTGATGTGTAACCAGTCTACAGGAAAGTCCCCAGGAATAGATAGGATTCCTGTGGAAGTTTGGAAGCTAGGAGGGAAAAAACTGATTAAGATCTGGAAGGTTTTGTTTACCAGCATTTTAAAAGGAGAAATGCCAACATCCTGGAAGAAATCAGTGGTAGCTGTAATACCTAAAGAGAGTAAAGATCCATCAGGTTCAGCTTCATACAGGAAATTTCAATAATAAACCATGACTGTAAAGTGTTTGTCTATGATGGCTAGAAGAATTGCAAAAGTTATGCCAAAATTGATAGATATAGATCATCATGGTTTTGTGGAGGAGAGACAAACATTTGACAATATTAAGAGTATCTATGATCCAGAAGGAAGCAGAATGTAAGAAAATACCACTGTTGGTGGGTCTTGATGCAGAGAAAGCATTTGACAGCGTAAGCTGGGACTTTGAGCAGGGCAATGGAAACATTTGCCTTTCCTGAAAAAATTATAAGGTTGATTAGGAGGATACATGAGGGATCGGAGGTGAAAATTAAAGTGGGTGGAGTCCTCTGTGGTAATTTCTGCTTGAGCAGAGGAACCAGGTAGGGTGTCTCCTTCCCCCGTTGTTCTCCTATTTAGAACCACTGGCAAAGAAAACAAGGGATTCAGAAGTTCAAGGACATAGTTGGTATGGTAGTCGAGAAAAGCTAGCTGTATTTGCAGGTGATATTTTATACCTGATAAAACTAGAATGAAACATTACACTGTTGTGGAATATTTTGAGACTATTTTGTATCTTTTTGGGATACAAAATGAATGAAGGTAAAACAAAGGCACTAGCAGTAAATTGTATACCTGCATGTGAATTGGTTCAGTAATATCCTTATTTATGGGGACATGATAAAAATGAAGTATTTAAGAATATGGATTAAAAATTATTCTGGTTTGGCAGCTAAGGATATGTAGGAAGAGACTAAAAAAAAAGATAATACAAAAGCTGAGAAAATTGAAGCTTTGTTATATGGATAGTAGGGTACAAACAGTTAAAATATTTTTAGTTCCATTAGCCGTATACACAGGTCAGGCATGTTTTTATCAACCAGAGGAGAGTTGTGGATAGCAATTTTTGAAGAGCTGATGGACTTTATCTGAGAGGGGAAGATAGCAAGAGCCAAGTGGGATAAGCCGATTCTTCCAGTAAAACAGGACAGATTTGGATTACCTGATTTGAAGGGGTGTTTCAGAGCTACAGTTAAGGCTCCTGTACATATAGCACACATTGAAAACTATAATTCAAAGTGGAAAGGGACGATGATGAAACGGAGAAACTCAAGAAACAAGGAGAGAGTGAGATTTTGGATGCAAGTCTTTAAGGAGGATAACAGTAATCATTCAGAATATTAAATCCGTGAAGTAGCAGAAAGTATCCTGAGAACTAAACCGACATGGGAATAGAGAAAGGGGGAAGGAGATTCTGCGATAGGGATGACTGCAATTAGGGATATAGACAGTAAGCAAGAGGGGGCTGGAATTTATTGGCAAAAACTGGCAAATGAAGCAAGGTATTGGGAGCAAATAACTAGAGAGGGAATGATGATAAAATGGGAAGACGCTAAGAGTTTATTTGGACTGCAGGTTAGACATTCTTCCCTATCAAGGATTGATATCAGAATATAGGCAAAAAGAAAGAAATGGGGCATCCTAAATGAAAGAGCAGCACTGGTAGACCTTTTAGTGGAATCTAGAACAGAAGCTGCCATTAAAAAAGGAATAATTGGTAGAGCTATAAAATATTGCATGATAACTATAAGAATCAGTCAGAGGAGTTTAGAAAAGATTGGGAAGAAAGATCGGATAAGCACTTCACAAAAACAATGGGAGCATATATGTATGTCTCCCAAATATGCAACAAAATCTAGTAGATTTGGGATTTTTGCATGGAAATGTTTACATAGATATTTTTATAACCGAAGTAGACTCGAGATAATTTTTTCCCTCAGGTACACAGCAAATGTTGGAGGTGTGTGATAGGAAAGAAAAAGGTATTTGAGAAGCCTGGCTAACCAATGCCCAGTTACTACTCAGTCCCAACAAAACTCATCCTGTTTCACCATATAGAATCCCCAGACCCCTCTTCGCTATTCAGAATCAAGTCAGCAAACAATACCATCATTACCCAAGTCTCACACCAAACTCCTGGGAGTAATAGACCAAAACATGAATTTTGATCTCCACATAAATCAAACCATCAAAAAAGTCCACAAAAAATGGGTAGCCTGTACAGGAACAAACTTAACAGTCAAATCCAAATCTCCATTGCCAGAACCCACCTTCTCTCAACACACCTGTATGCATCTCCCATCTTTACTAATCTCAAGAAAACTTACATAAACAAACTAGATAGCCGCTATAATAAAATAGCAGAGTTCGCTACAGATCCCATCATTGTCACGCTGTCAAAGATCTCTCATGGCTAGAATTCCCCAACCTTCTAATTTTTAACCAGCTCTCCATGGCCTACCAAGTACTCAACCAACCTGAAAAAACGCCCACTCTCAAAGGCCTACTTACTCACTATTCCAGTAACTGCACCCTGCGCTCTAGTAACAAAACCTAGTAAACATTACTAAATGTCGCAATAATGCTGGTGACTTACTCAAGCAGTATCGCCAAAATCTGGAACTATCTACCCACCAATATTAGATCCACCTCCAGCACCACCAAGTTTAAGAAACTACTAAAAGATCACCTAACATCTACCTGGCTGTGCTCATGTACTAACTCTGGGTAACTTTCCCTCACTCAGATATACCCTCTAACTACACTTCTGTCCACTCTAACTCCTGTAACCTCCTCCTCCCTTACCTATATCCCCTTGTCTTCCTCACTCGGATATAACCTCTAACTACACTTCTACCCACTCTATAACTCCTGTAACCTCCTTCTCCCTTACCTGTATCCCCTTGTCTTCCTCGCAGTTGTAAAAACCATATTCTGTCAGATATAGTAAATGTACTGTAGAGGCTTAATAAAATCTAAGACGTGCTGTACTATATTTGTACTTTGTTAATCTCATCTCTCGTGTATATATTTTTGTTGGTTAATCTCTTATGTATATAAATTGCTTTACTGATCTCTGCTAGACTGTAAGTAGATACATATAAGATGTATAGTACACTTTTTCTTTGTTGTACTAGACATGTATTAGCAAAAATGTACTTTGCTGGATCTTTTCTCCTGGGCCTCTGCTGAAAATGGACACTGTTGTCCTGTCGGACCATCCTGGTAAAGAAATGTTAAATAAAAATAAACAAACATTGGGAGTGCAGTGAGTTGGTGGACTTTAAGGGTTCCCTGCAGGATGACTGTCAGAGTTGCTGGGTGGACAGATTGGTGTGACGAGGGAGATGATTTTTCTGAGCTATAATACAGAATCGGAATTGCCTAGGCAATGTAAGGTCTTGCTGTGTCTAATTATGGTGGCTGCCAAAAAAGCAATTATTGGAAAATGGAAATCAAAATCTAAACCAGTTATGCTAGAAGTAATGAATATAGTAACAGAAAAAAAAAACAACTGGAATTGAGATCTTTAGAAAAGGGTAGGAACAAATTACCTAGGAAAAATGGGAATTGTGGGAACAATACATACAGGGGAAAATGAGATTTAAAAGAAGGCAGGACTTAAATGATCTATGTAATGTTTGACTGAAAGTGATTGGGTGGATTGTAAGTGATGTGTAATGTTTGCAATTGGGAGTGTGTCTGTATGGTTTGTGATGTAAAATGCTTGCAACTGGGATTGTATTGGTGTGGATTGTATTAATTTATGTAAATATATGATTGCCTATGTTCATAGGTTGGTTCTAGGCTATCGGCCCTAGGGCCTATACAAGCCTAGCCGTAACAATTCCCTAGATATTTCTTCCACAATATTTACTTCCCTGGACCCCTGTCAGAGTCGTCGTAAGTGATGATTTAGTAAAGATATTCTTGTTTATATTAAAAAAAAAAGGGGGGGGGCAGGAATTGAATAATTTATGTATTGTTGCTCAGGTTATATGATATGTTGCAATATATGTGAAGTATAATGTTTGTTAATGTTAATTTGTTAATGCAGTTTGATTTCTTTTATATAAATGTAAATTTGCCTATGTCACAAGTGATAATTCAGTAAAAGTGTTTAAAAAAAATAAAAAAGCTAAGCTTTCATTTGGGAAGGGCTTACTGCTCCCTCCACTCAAGTATTTCCTGTCAGATATCGGTGCAACCAACATGCATAACCAACAAACACTGCAGACTCTGCAGAACAAAATCTACAAATTTATTACAGGGATATACTGGAAGCAATGTCTCTGTTGTACTGTACACAAAACTGTTTGGCTGCCAGTTTCCTACAGAGGTAGCTTTTTGCTGTGCACATCAATCTATAACTAATCTGTCTGGGTTACTAAGGCACGTACTTTTAGTGAAACCGTGTACAGATGTGTTGAGGTCAGCAGAATCCCTGTCTTACAGTTCTTCACTACCCTTTAACAGTCACTAGCACTTCATTCCCTGTTGGAGGTCCTTTGTCCTGATGCTCACTCCCTGCTGAGTATTATTTGCTATCAAAATGTTACAGTGAATATGTACTTGTTTGAGAATGGTGTTATGTCTGTGTAGTATGTCAGGCAAGCCTAATAATAAACTGTATGTGTCTGTTTTACTTTCTTTATAACGAAGGTCATAAGTGAAAAAGGGCCTGATTGGCCAATTCAGCCACCTCTGGATAAATAAAAATGAAATATGAGGTTTTCCATAACTGTGTGGAAAATGGAAAGTGCTTGTATAACGACAGGCAAGACTCTGTTGTAGACAAAGAGCTTTCTGTGAGTGTCCATATTCACATACTTGGATTATTTGTGAAGCAGCATTGGATGCTGTGCTTGAGAATAGCTTGAAGTAATGGTTAAAGTATGCAGGCATGAGATACAGCATTTGATTCTCACATTTGGGAAACATAGCCAGACTTACAAAACCTCCCCTGCCCTGGGGAGGGGGGGTTGGTCTGGTAATCATGTCTGTCTGTATGTATGTACTATACCCTTTGTTGAAAACACTGTCCCTATTGTTACAGTAGCCATTATCTCCCCTACCCTAGGCACCGGCTACATCTCTGTGCTGAGTGAAGATTCAACATGAGCCTTCAGTCATCATGCAAACAAAATGAATTAACAGTTTTATCAAATGAATGACAGGGTAGCCCACACACCATGTTTCTCTGCCATGATTATTACAGCCTTTTCCACCCTCCTAGCTTTTGTCAGCTTTGTGTTTCCTAGCAGGTAACAGGCAGAGGTGTCCCTTGTAAAACTTGGGCAGAATCTCACTCTTTCCTAAGGCAGTAACTTTTCTCTCAAACAGGGAACCCAGTTCCTTTTCACTGGCTGCAGCTACAGGACTTCCTCAGATGATGCAGCTGCAGGACTTCCTCGGACGATGTAGGCTTGTCCCCTACTCTCCAATATCTCTTGATTAATTGGCTTCTGTTAAGTGTCACCTTTCAGCTTTTTACTCACACCAGTCTACATTCTCTCCTTTCAAAAAAGTAAGTTGTAAGGATTCTGTCTCTAACACACTTTAGCTGCACCTTTGCTTCTTTCTACATTAAGTTATTTATCACCCACCACAGAAATAGCTGCAGTTTTTTTTTTTTTTTTATCACTTATCAATGAAAATATTGGATGTTCCAGTTCTTCAAACTCCTATTACTTTTTTTTTTTTTTTTTTTTTTTTTACAGAAAGCCCCTCCTTGTGTTTCTCATACTTCTGTAAATCTGGCGTATTGTTTTGATATGTCTAATTTTGTCACTTACTGTCTTTTGATGCGTCTTAATTTGCCATAGCTATAACACTTAATCTCTTTGACATGATATTCTAGAGGACTGTATCTCAGCCACTGACCCTTCTGTTTTGAGACCTACCTCTCACTGATCTTTAGAAATCACTCTTGTTGGCAGATGGTGCTTTTCCAGTGACTTGACTTTGTGTACAAGTCTGTAGTTTCCATATGTATGACAGCTGTTTCAGAATTCCTTGAAATGTAAATTTTTTTTCTGAAAACAATATTTTTTGGCAGGCATCTTTTTGAATACCACTTAGAAATCCAGGGCATCACTTTGGTTCCAAGATGTTGGTTGTTTGAGCAGAACCCTCTCCACATAGCTCCTTCATTAATCAACTGAATTACTGCAGTAAGCCAGCAAATCCATAAAAAAGAACTCTCATCAGAAAAGAAATACCTGCACTGAGCCTGATTTCACTTGCATTAACTTAAAATCTGGTAAATCTGTAAGTTAAACTTAGATTTACTATCCAGCAAGCACCAAAACGAACATACACATGGAAAGTAGAGGCCTGAAGGCTTCAGCACCCCATCAACAGACAGCAGCCACGAGGGGAAGAATCAGGCTAAGCCGAGGTGAGGAAATGCCTAAAGATATTGAAGGTATGGACACTCAAACATCAAAAACGAAACTATCAGCTCTTTCATCTCCAGAAAAAGATGTTATCCCTAAAAGACAGAAAACATCCAAAACCTAGCAAGAGCAAGTGAAGGAATCCACCAAGCAGAAGGCCGATGTTACCATACAGATGGATGAGCTGAAAAGCGCCCTTTTACCTCTGCAATCTGCTATACAAGGTTTTTCTGATAAACTGGATTCCTTTGGAACCACAATCAACCAAATTGCTGAAAGATTAGAATTAGTAGAAGGATGATTCAAAGTAAATTAAATGGAAATTGAACACTTAAAAGATGAGCTAAAAAATAAGGATGAGACACTATATTCAATTACAAAATTTATATATAAAAAAATATATATAAATACATATAGGGTGTGTGTGTGTACATATTTTTATAATAGAAATTTATCAGTTGTGTGTTTTTAACAAATTTTGTAATTGAATATTTATTTGTTGCGATAGGATGGCTGTGTCATGTGATGATTTTAAATGTGTATATATATTGAGCACCGAGTCTCTTATAATTGTAACACTGGTTTGTTTTATCCAAAAGCTTTGTTTTGATATTTCATTCAGTAAAAGGAAGTTTGCATTCGCGTTGTGTGGAATTTGTTTTCTGTTCGAATTAATTTGTTTATCATTTCCCACTTCACCAAGCTGCTTGCCTTTGTTTCTTTTTCTTGGTTTTATATCTGACTATCAAATTAACCAAAACAAATCCTATATTTTCCCGATCATTCCTTTAGCCCATAGACAAAATTTCTTTCCTGACTTATCTTTCCATATAGTATACTCCTTCAAATAATCTAGGAGTCTGCTACGATCACTCTTCTTCCATTCTACATTCCAACTTAAAAGTATTATCGGCTCTCTCACAAGATATGTCCAGATGGCAACAGTTGAAACTCCCTATGTTAGCTAAAACCTCTATCATTAAAATGAATATCCTCCCAAAGCTTCTCTATCATCTCCGTGCATCTCTCTCCTCCACTCCTAATTCCTTTTTTATTAGAGTACATAAAGCCTTTGCGAAATTCATATGGCACCCCAAATCTGTAAGAGTATCTCATCAAAGACTTATCCTTCCAAAAATTAAGGGTGATCTTGCTATGCCTGATCTGCAATTATATTATAGAATTGTTATCTTATCAAAGACTTATCCTTCCAAAAATTAAGGGGGATCTTGCTATGCCTGATCTGCAATTATATTATAGAATTGTGCACGCCAATAGAATAATCACAATTGCCAATCATTCAAACTGTGTCACATGGATTCCCCTCTGGGTAAAAATGTGGCATAATCATGCCCTGAGTAACAAATTTAACCCTAAAGCTCTCCCATTTTTCAGTCCGTCAACTCTCAGGAATCTGAAACTACAGCATACCTTAAAAGCCATGATCAAAACCTTTCAAGAGTTATTTAAATCCCTGAATCTAGAAAATGCACTTCTCCTTTTCCAGCCCATCCACCTTAACCCAAATCTCAAACTGAACTGCAGCATGATTAATTTGTTAGACTAACCTCTAATTAGGGAGTATACTCTATGGAATATCCATAAACATAGTCACTCATCACCAACAGAACTTCAAATCCTCTTAAATTTACCTAACAAATGCATCATTATTTTGAGGCAAATAAGGAAAATTATTGCATGCCTATGTCATGGACATACTATTACTGATTCTGACTGTAACCTGGTGGCCAAGCTGTTACAAAATTTAGCCAGCAAGAAAAATATGCTGTCATTGTCTTATAAACTCATTATCTCAATTATATATCAGGAAAACATTGCATATGCAGAATACTGGGATCATCAAGGGACAAATCTGTTAGTAGATCAGAAACTATCGGCTATTAAATCCACACTTCTGTTTTCCCCATTTAAAAAGCTTACATATACACAATTTATGGTTACTAACAACTTATACTTCACTCCAGTCCACTTAAACAAATTTGACTCAAATGTGTCCACTTCATGTCCCTGCTTCTCCTATCCCTATGCAGACATCGTTCATATTTTATGGTTTTGTAGATATTCCCACAGTATTTGGTGCTCTCTCAAGGTGAGACTTGACAAGATGGGATACCATAAATCAACCCTCTCCTGGGAAATGGCATTATTACATGTTATCAGCCTTAAAATACTAAATTAAAATTAGTTACACTTTGTCTTTTGGTTAAATTTTACATTACTAAACATTGGATAGATCGTTCTAAGATGTCCTGGAGAGGTTTTAGGGGGTTGGCTGTTAAATACATTACTTTTCAAAAACTTTTAATAACTAACCCCTACAAACAGGCCTACTACCAGAAATTTTGGAACTTCATATTTGAACTCTTGACTGACAGTTAACAACTATAAATTAAATTTCTTCATTATTACTTATTCCTACTCACCTGTATGCTTATTTAATTCCTTTATCCCTCCCTGTTACCCTTATCCCGAGTTAAAGGTGGCTCAAGGTTAATATTAATACTAAATTCTCCCCCTATACCTGTTCTTCGAATATTGACCAAAGGGTAATACAGTGTGTGCAGTCATTATACTTATTTTTCATCTAGACTTACATTAAGCGAATTCACAGCAATTTTTACGTTTTTTAAGCAGCACAATTGTGTATATTTATATAATGTGTAATGTTTTTGGTCTCTTCTGTATTACTGTACGTGTTTAATCTGCAGTTGTTTATGATATATGAATATGGTAAAATCAATAAAATTTCTATTTGGGGAAAATAAAAAAAGAAGAAAGAAATTCAGGGCATCAGTGAGTGTGTTCCAGACAAATGTCTCAGTTAACAGTGTTCACTGCTCCAAGTTTTCTTCACCTTTTAGTTGCAGTGATTAGAATTAAATCTTTTTGCAGTAGTTAAAGGTTTGTATCCAAAATGTCCCTTTAGAATTTCCACAGTTTGATCAAAGGTTTTATCTTTCAGCTTTAATGAAATAACTAAATTTTGTTCACTAGAAGTAACTTGACTCCTGACAAAAGGCTTGTGCTAGCTCAAGTAATTGCAAAACCCATGTTGGTCCAATAAAGGTATTACATCATGTCTGTGTTCCAATGTCTTTGTTTTCTGTACTGGATCAACATTTCTCTGAATATTTTGTATTCTTTGAGGTTTGGTGATTTTTTAGTTGGAATATGCAAGTTCTGGTGGTGTGGGGGCTTGCCTCTCACGTCATAGGGTGGAATGTGCTTGGCCCTCTGGGGGGGGGGGACTTTGAAGGAGACCAGTGATATTTAACATTTGCTGTCCTCCTCTATTTTCAGAAACTTTTTCATAGTTTCATGGCTCACTTACAGGTCTTAAAATTACAATAAAGAGAAGGGACCTGTAGTTAATAATTGCACCATCAAACATTGCACTGTGAAAGGACTTCCAAGATAGCTGCACGCTGATCAGCAGTTTAATTTCAGCTTTCCCAATGTGAAAAAAGAAACCTAGAAATAAGAGTCAGTGATATTGTCCATTGCCTGGATGCCAGCAAAGAAGAAATGTAGAGAACCTGAAAGAAAATCAACCAGAAAAGGTGAAGAGAAAACAGTGGCGAGGAAGAATTCTGCAGCTGTTAATCAAAAAAACAGTTTGAGCTTCAGCTTTGGTATAGGAGATTGTCTTCCAGTAGTTTAGAGGGAACAATAAGTCAAATATACTTAGAGTAGATTAAAATAAATACAATACTGAAGGAATATATTAAGTCAAATAAAAGTCTGGAAAAATAGAAGAAGCTTTAACTAGCTATTCAGATGAACCGATAAAACTGCAAAAGTCAGAGTTTGAAATGAAAGAAAAAGCTGTCCAAGTAAGATTTCTCAAGAAGAGCTGTTTCAAAACATAGAGTAAGAAGACAGAGCTCCCAGAGAAAACCTGAGATTTTCTGCTCTACTAGAGAAACTGGGACAGTGTTAATTTTTTTAAAAGCATAAACAAGCATATTCCACAGCAGGATTAGTTAATTAAAAGGCACATCAAGTGTATGCTCCAAACCTGGCCATGAGAAAGCAGCTAAGACCTGTATTATTAAAGATGTAATCATACTGGCAGAAATAGTTAAATCTGGCAAACTGTGTCAGAAGTGAAAAGCATTAAGGGTTGGATACAGTAGAATATTTGTAGAAAATGATTACTTACTGTATACCAGGCAGAAAAGAAGCAAATTTGTCCCAGCAATCAGGGAACATAAAGAGGCTAGTGCGAGATTCACATTATGTCCAGCTGTCTTCAAAGTATTTTCTTCTTGGAGGGTTAAAGATGTTTTTTGATGCAGAAAAGTCTAAAGAAGAATTTAAAAAGTTTATCCAACAAAAAGTGAGCCAGAAAGCAGAAGGGGACTCAGCTTCTCATTTTTCTGAAAACAATGCATTTAGGAGAGACTTTACCAGTGAAACCTTTTTCTAGTGTTCCAAAAGAGAAAGCTTGAGACACTGAAAAATCCACAGGTATTGACCAGAAGACTCAGGAGCATCTTGGACGTGAACCAGAGCCTGAAGATGTAGATGAACAGCAAGAAGACCAGCAACAGAGAAGCTAGTGAATGGATGGGAAACTATAAAACAGCAGTCACAGTTGTGAAATAATGGCGTTTCAAGAAAAGGTGGCTGAGAAAGACTGGACTTTTGTTGAGTTTGATAAACTTGTGGGTGAAATATAAAGCATTTATCCCACTTTGTCAATGTTTAGAAGGCCACTAAAAGGGAAAAAGAAATTAAGTAAAGTATTACTCTTTGTGTAAAACATTCCATGCTATAAACTGCATGTAATATATAGTACAGTGGTTTTGTGTAGTAAGGAACATTTTAAATTTGGGGAGGGGTCTCTTCTGTGACTGTATGTGCTAAAGATATTAAAGTAAACGAGTACTTTTTAGATGTAAATAATATAGAATTTACAGTATAACAAGAAAGGCTGGACAAAAGCAAGTTTGTTTTTTAAACAGCTTTATTCAATTATCACTTGTGACACAGGCAAACTTGGATTTATACAAAAGCAGTGAAACCATATTAAGTTCACATTTACAAATATACATTATGTATATTGTTATATATTATATAATCAAAGCTGCAGTACATAATTTGTTCAGTGTCTGCCTTCTCTGAAACGTCTTTCTTCCTCCAAAACATTTTCCTCCATCCATTGTTCCCACAATTTCCATTTTTACTCCTACCCTTTTCTAAAGATCTTACTACCTGTTATTTTTTTTTTCTTTTTAAATAAGAAACATCTTTATTAAATTATCACTTATGACATAGGCAATTATACGGTTATATAAATGAAAAAACAACCATGTTGACATAATCCCAGCTGCAAATATTTTACATCACAAACCATATTGACATAGGGTTGCCACCTTTTCAATTGCCCAAAGTAGGACATTTTTTGTAGAAACGTGAGGTTTTGCAGGACAAAACGTATCCAAGGCCAGTGCAAAGGACAGAACTTCACTTTTTGCCAAAATAAAAGCTTATTCTTATAGCGTTTGAGTTACTTATTGTATTTCTTATAACATTTAGATGGTTTGGGTACAAAATCATTTTTTTATGTAACTATTGAAGAAAACCTGGATATTTGCTTTCCTAAAATCTCAGGACTGCTGCCATTTTATAGTCTTTTTTTCCCCGCAGGATAAAACTGCCCAAAGGACTGTCCCTCACAAAGAAGGACAAAGTGGTAGCCCTATATTGACATAATCCTAGTTGCAAACATTATACATCACATATAATCTACCCAGTCACTGTCAGTCAAACATTACATAGCTCATTCAAGTCCTCCCTTCTTTTAAATCTCATTCCTCCCCTGTGCGTATTGTTCCCTCAATTCCCGTTTTTCCTTTGTAGTTTGATCCTTCCCCAGTCCTGTTACTTTTCTCGTATCTGCTTCTCTTACTTGACACATGAGGTCCTGTGTCCCTATCCTAGCCTCTTGTAGCTGTTTCATCCTGCATTATGGTCCTATTTAACATGACCATCCTGTTCTCATACATTAGCTTCCTCTGTCACCTCCCATCTTTGTGAAGGATACCTGACAGTATCCATATTTTCTTAATGTATGAAATTTAGGCACCTCTGTGTCTCTGGAATGTACACCAGAACAGTGTATCCCAGCAGTCCATAAGTTCTTGCTTTTTTGCACAAAACTGAGTGGGTCCAGTTATGACTGCCAGGTCCCTCTCTTCTTACAAATTTATTCAGTGTTGCTTCCTCACATTCTCCTCCTCCTAAAAAATAAAGTCTATGCTCCTAATACTGTATCTTCCTTCAAAGTGTAGTACTTTCACTTTTTTTACATTTACCTTAATTGTCGCATGGCCATCTTGGCTATCAGCTAGTCCAGATCTTGATGAAGAGTGCTAGCCCAGCTTCTCTGTTGGTGTTATCCGTTTCTTAGCCCTTATGTTATATTGACTGTGGGAATTCCAAATGGCATCATGTTCATTGCGAGCCCCCCCTGTACACCACTTTAACCTTTATAATCATCTTGTCACGAGACTTTTCTTTTGTAACATATTGTAACCTCTAACATTAAGCTGTACTTGCATCCGTTTCACCAGTGTCTGATGTAATCCAGTCTCCTGCAGTTCATTGCACAGCACCAAACTGAAGACCATAATGAAATCTAGACTGACCGTATTCTTTAGCATTCCCTTGAACTGCTTCTGATGTGACATGAGCCCACTTTCACTTTGCCATAATTTGCTGTATTTTCCCCTGCATTTAAGACTACAGTTTTGTTAAGCTGTTCCTCTGATCACAGCCGTTTCTCTTCCTTCATGGTGTAGTTTTCTTTATCTTTGTGTACATACTGCCGCCCTTCCATGTCTTTTACTTGTTGTGCTTCTTAAAAAAATCCCTTAGATTGATGTAAGCCATTCCCTGTCCTCACTGCCCTGGGTTTTTATGATGTCAGTAATACCCTTATCCTTTTCAGATGTTACAGCATGAAGCTGACTTATCTTGTTACCAAGATTTGTAAGATTGTGTCGCATCATCCTCTGCAACATTCATTACCATGCTTCGGATCCTGCTTCAGTCCCACTACCCCAACAAGCACCTTGTTGCTCTTGTATTACTATAGTTAATCTTTTAGCACCTAATTCCCCTCTTCTTTCAGATGTCTATCTCTTTGAATATAAACTGCATACTTAAAATGCAGTGGTATGATCCCCAGTCTTCCTAATTTCTTTCTTAACAGTGTGTGTTTAGTCATCTATTGCACTGTATTATTCTTTCCATCTTATCTGTTCAGTGCACTGTAAGAGCACTTAATGCCCTAACTGTGGTCACAGTTCTCCAGCTCTTGTACTCTCTCCTTGGCTGCTGTCTCCCAATAGGTAATTTTTTTTGCTACATGAATTAGAATGTGTGGATTAGCCGTTACTTTTTGGATCCTGTGAAGTGGTATCTAGTTAGCTTTCTGTAGTAAGTTCTACCATCATCTTCTCTTGTACTTAAGATTAGTACATGATGGTAAATGATGACTAGTTAGCATTCTCATGAAAGTCCTACTTGCACTATCTATACCCATACTTCAGATGCATAGCTTGTAACAGTAGGTAACCAGTTGGCATTCTTGTACAAGTACTACCACCATGTCCTCTCATACTTCAGAAGCATAGTACATGGCAGTAGATGATAACTAGTTAACAATCCCTTGTTAGTTTTGCCACCATGTCCATGTTTTTTCAAACATCAAGAGCATAGCATGTGGCAGTAGATGAACACTGCTTGCACCCTGAGGTTAAGCTGCTACTGAAGTAAAATTCTGTATTACTTCATCCTTCTAAGATGTTCTTGTCTGTCCCATGCCATCCTGAGCACCCCACAGTTTTTGAAGCCAATGCTTTCTTTATATAAGGTTGCTTCACACTTCCACAGCCCTTTGAAAAAGTAGTCCCTCACATTTTGTATGAGATCCTGCCTCCTCAAGCTTTCAGTCTCTACTTCTATGTTTCTTATTCAGTTCATTTTCTGAAAGCTACTTATAGTCATGGACTTTGTTGTTCTTAGATACTTCATCAAACTTTTAGGTAGAGTTTAGTGAGGCATACGAGCACTTTGTTCTTAAGCTGGCTCATGTAATAAACTTCATGACAAACGTAGTATAAAAACGTGATTTAGCAGCAACATTTGGTCTTAAATACATTGTCTTCACAAACATCACCCTTTTTGGTACAGTAAGCAGCTGTTCTTGACAGGAGGAACATTTTAACTTGCTTCATCCCTAATAATCATATTCTTTTACAGACACATTTGTAAGACTTACTAAGCAAGACTTGTTGAATTCAGCATTCAAAGCAGGTAAAAATATTCCTTAATGTTTTGCAAAGTATTTCAGGAAGTGTCCATTCTTTTTAGTAGCTGTATTAAGCGCGCCCCATTATAGCTGTATATTATGTACTATATTATTAGGTATTCACTGCATTAAAATATCCTGTACAGATTTACAGCCTACCCAGTAGTGCTTAGTTGCATTTATAGCTCTGTTATAATGATTTTATGCTGCCAGCTATCAGTAACTGTAGCTACTCTGACATTCATGAAGGTCTTTAGTGCTTGACTGCACATTCCTTTGTTATGTAAATCAGAATATTTAGAGCTGGCTGAAAATGTCTTGAGCTACAGCCTGTAGGGCAAATACATAGGACTAAATATAACTCTGTCATAACAAAAAAAAAACACAAAAACAAATCAGATTTGGTAGCTGAACATTAATTTGTTCACTGCATAGCAGCTTGGTACAGATAGATGCCATTATGTTTTGGCCCTGTAATGTTGTTGCATGCTATGAGGGGATCAAAATATATCCGGCCAGCTCTATAAATAGTTTGAACTCGATGGTGTCCGGTACCTAGTTAGTGTTCTTTTCTGTCCCCATAAATGTGATGTGTCGTGAGGTGTGTGCGCACGCACTTGAGTTTTTACACCTGAAGATGCACACATGCTGAGGATAATGTTAATTATGTTTCATTCATATTTTTGAGATGATATTGCTTGACAGTACTGAAAGTGCAAGATGTGAACTGGATGTGATCCCAGCCTCCATTTTGTGGAATCAAAGAAGCTTTGTGACCATGCCATTTACATTTTGGTGGGATAAAGTGGATTAAGAAATTATGAAATTTTGTTGTTTTAATAGCTCCCATAATTCCATGGAACAATGGTATTTGCCAGCCTGCTGCTGCCCTAGAACCAGTCTGTGTTAAGGCTTATGCATAATTCAAGCAAAAGGTTATAAATCAGTGTGGAAAAGGATGATGATGAAAGCGGTGGGGTGTATACCCCAAGCATATGGTCTGCAATTTTATGAATTAAGCAAGAGTGAGAATGGAGAAAGATATTAACAATAAAGATGACTGGAAGTAGGTGTACAGAAGACTGACGAGAAGATTGGAGTATACTAGAGGTATTTAGCAAAAGAACCAAGGTGTCGCGAGCAAATAACAAGGAAGTGAAAGGAAATAGAGTGGGATGAGGCTAAGCAGTGGTTTTGGTTGCAGGTTAGAGACTGCCTTCTCTACCAGGGATTGATAACAAGAGTATAGGCAAAAAGAAAGAGCTAGGAGAGTTTGAGACCTGCTCTGGTAGAGTCTGTAGTGGAATCTAGAACAGAAGTGGCTTTTAATAATTGGATAATTAGTATAATTATTCCATTATAGCTATAAGGATCAATCAGGGGAGATTAGAAAGGAAAATGAAAAGTCACGCAGACTTCAGAGGATTTTTTCCATAGGTTAACAAGTACTGAAGGTGTGCTGGAAAAGTGAGGGTAATAGTGAACCTAATTTTAGGAGTGTAACATGTTGACATATTTTAAAAATCCCTGTAGAGTACTTTGTTAAATATGTTGAGGGAACAAATGGTTGTAAGGAAATTATTCTTTTTGAGGTAGGATGCAAGATTTGTATTGCTTAGCAAGTAGTGGATTAGTAAGTATAATGCTGTTTGGCTGTCAAAAAAGCAATTACTAGAAAATGTGAATCAAAATATAAGCCATGATTGAAGTATTGTAAAGGAAGTAAAAGAAGTGGAGGTGTAATCTTCAGAAAAAGGAAGGAGCAAGAACATCGAAACCTATGGAATTTGTGAGAACACATGCAGAGTAATGTTCAGGAAGATGAGGAGGAAATGCAGGAATTGATCAATTTATGGTAATGTTGGAGTAAATGGAAAAAAAGAAAAGAAAACATATGCATACCGCATGACAGTAACAATGGAAATGTTACTGTGGTTTATTTAAGCAATAACCAACGACGTGGTGTGATATATTGAAGATTTACCACCCACGGTTGGCGTGGTTTAATCACGAGAGCGAAGCCCGAGTGATTAAATAAAGCCAACCATGGGTAAATCTTTAATTTACCACAACCACGGAGTCAGTTATTGCTGTTATACAATGACATTATTTAAGAAAGAAAATACTTACTTTTCTTAAATAATGTCTTTGTATAACGGCACATTACTGTACTTCCACCGTTGGTGGTATACTGCTTCCTTGTGCTGATGTACTGTGTATGGGACTTGCGTACCCACGCATACCCAGTACATCAATGCTTTGAAACAGAAGCAGTGGAGAAAAGGAAGTCTCCGTTGCTCCATTTTTTTTTTTTTTTTTTTTTTATGGAAAAAAAAAAGTTTTGGACACTTTATACCAACGGAAAAAAGTTTGGGAGACCGGACCTTTTTCCATTGGTATATTGTGGGATTTACAATGGGCACGCTGGCCAATCAGCGTGCAAGTTTTGGAATATTAATGGGGGGCGTCATTGTATAATTTCTTTTCTGTTAGTGTGTGTGTACTCTTGTCATTATTTAAAATATAATGATTTAGTAAAGATGTTCAAAAATACTATGTTTGAACACTTGACCGGTATCACAGTATGACTATCAGTTTCAAATGATAGAAACTAAATGCATTCCTGTTGTAGTTCTGACTTCCTGTAAAAATCTCCTTGGAAGAGTAGCCTTCTACCTTACCTGGCTGTTGAAAGTGAGTTGACCTCTACCTGGTTAAAATAGTTCTATTTTGGAGTCAAATCCCCTAATGCATGTGGAAAACTGGCATGGTCACTGATGAGAGAAGGCCAGCAAGAAAACCTAGGGGCTACAGTGGATATAAAAAGTGTACAGACCCCTGTTAAAATACCAGGTTTTTGTGATGTAAAACAACGAGATGACAATAAATCATTTCAAAACTTTTCCCACCTTTAATGTGACCTATAACCTGTACAATTCAATTGAAAAACAAAAATATAAAAAATAAAAAAATGTACAATAAGCTGGTTGCATAAGTGTGCACACCCTTAAACTAATACTTTGTTGAAGCACCTTCTGATTTAATTATAGCATTCAGTCTTGGGTAGGAGTCTATCAGCATGGCACATCTTGACTTCGCAATATTTGTCCACTCTTCCTTGCAAAAGCACTCCAAATCTGTCAGATTGTGAGAGCATCTCTTGTGCACAGCCCTCTTCAGGGCACCCCATAGATTTTCTATTGGATTTAAGTCTGGGCTGTGGCTGGGCCATTGCAAAACTTTAATTTTCTTTTGGTGAAGCCATTCCTTTATTGATTTGGATGTATGCTTGAGGTCATTGTTGTGTCGAAAGGTGACACCTGAAGGTTTTGGGCCAAAAGTAACTGGTATTTGGAACTGTTCATAATTCCCTCCACCTTGACTAAAGTCGCAGTTGCAGCTTTAGCAATGCAGTCCCAAAGCATAATACTGCCACCACCATGCTTCACCGTGGGGATGATGTTCTTTTGGTGATGCGAAATGGATTTGTGGCCAAAAAGTTCAGCCTTGGTCTCATCAGACCATAACACATTTTTCCACATTCTTTTGGGAGACTTGATGTATTGTTTTGCAAATTTTAGCCTGGCCTGGATGTTTTTCTGTGTACCATCTTGCAAACCTACCCCATAGTCCAGATATATGGAGAATATGAGAGATTGTTGTTACATGTAGTACACAACCAGTACTTGCTAGAAATTCCTGTAGTTCCTTCAGTGTTTCTGTAGGTCTCTTAGCAGCCTCCCTGACCAGTTTTTGTCTCCTCTTTTCATCACTTTTGGAGGGACGTCCAGTTCTTTGCACCATCACTGTTGTCCCATATTTTCTCCACTTTTTGATGACTGTCTTCACTGTGTTCCATGGTATATCCAATGCTGTGGAAATTTTGTGTACCCTTCTCCTGACTGATACCTTTCAACAATAAGAACTGCTTGATGCTTTGTAAGCTGTCTGTGAACCATGGCTTTGGTGTAGCAGGCAACTGAGTAAATGTCAGGAAAATCCTACTAGGACAGCTGAACTTTATTTGGGGTTAATCAGTCTCTCTAATTGATGGCAGGTGTGTATCCAAGAAGACTGAATGCTGTAATTGGATCAAAAGGTGCTTCAACAAAATATCATTTTAAGGGTGTGCATACTTATGCAATCAGCTTATTGTACTTTTTTTATATATATATTTTTCCCCTAACCTATTTGTTTTTCAATTGAATTGTACAGGTTATAGGTCACATTAAAGGTGGGAAAAGTTTTGAAGTGATTTATTGTGGTCTCATTTTTTTATATCACAAAAACCTGGCAATTTAACAGCAGTGTGTACACTTTTTATAGTCACTGTATGTTAGCACAGTGGCTCATGGGGAGCCTGTGGCAGTTTATGGATTGACAGAGTTCTATGATTTGTGTGTTCAGAGTTTTGAGCACTGATGGATAGAAGAGCAGCATATGCCATAAACTACATGGTTCCAAAGGGTACACAAAAGTTTTAACAGGTCCCCTATGTAGCAGAGGAGATAAAGACCCTCACAGCCCTTCTAAAACATTGATGGGGGAAGTCTGAGAGTCCCTGTGATGATATATTGCTGGTCAGTAAAAGAAAATAACTATTATATTTGTAATACACCAGGTTGTTGCTATGCTGAACACTTGCGTACTGTGGTCTGCATTCAGATTAATGCAACTTTTTTTTTTTGGACCAACAGCTGAAGATAATTCTCGTCTTTTCTTTTAACATCATTCCCTTCTGAACATTGACATGGGATGGGGGAAAAAAACATGCTTTTCCTTAGTGTCTGTGATTTTTAAAATTGACACTTAAACCACTGCAAAATATGCTTGAAAGATTTGTGAGCACAACCAAATGAAAACTGGTAGAGTTATCTATTTAAAAAGAAGTCATCTTTTGGGCATTTTTAGAGAGCAGGTCCTGTCTTCCTTTTGACCTTCTGGTTACGAGGAGAAATGTTTTCAGCAACAGTTTTTCATCTTTTTTTTTCTTTTTAGGAAGACTTTCTTTAATCATCCCCAGTGATATTATTGTCAATGAAACATCCTTAAGCCATTCTCAGATTTCCCTTGGTTGAGGTTGTCTCTCACTACCTCTGAAAAGTAAGGACTAGGCTCATACCCAGTTACACACTGGGATTCTTCCTATGATGGAAGTGACTGTGGTTCAGTTGGCAGCATTTGTCTTTGAGTACCATTCGAGGATTGCTGTTTGAGTGGCCTGAGCTTAGTTGCTTTTCCTCAGAAGGTGAGTTTGAGTTTTCCTTAATGCAAGACCTTCTTTGGTTGTAACTAGGAGCTAGCTTTTGGCAGAAAATTGCATTAATCCATGGAAGATTTGGAGGGGAAAACAAAACAGCAGCCCAGTGTTGGTAGTGTAGCGTATAGAAGAACCCCATGTATGAATTTACTGCCTGCTACTAGTTGTGTATGCATTGCATGTTAAAAGATGTCCCTGGTCAAGCTGAGCATTTTCAAGCATAATTGAAAATCTTCCCCCCAGTCGATAATGCCATGACCTAGAAGGCCACTAGAATACTGGATCTTGCTTCACTCTTCAGTGATGCATGTGGAGGTCCCTCCCCCGTGGAAGGAAACTCCACTCCACTGGTTTGTGTAAGGGCTGCCAAGGTAAGGGGCAGGGGCAAATGGGTTTGATTGGAAAGTTGTGGGTCTGCGATGAGAGGTAGGGAGCGGTCTAACACACACAACAACTGGGGGCTACAGCCAGCACTTGGTATTTTCGGTTTAAATAACTGGTATACTTAGGTCTTTGGCTGTTCTCATAAATAAATCTTTATAGAATTTTTTTAGCGGGGTAGGCACAAAAAAAATCTTTCTGTCTTAATGTTTGTGTATAATGTTGTTCCACATTTTAATGTATAAATATCAGCTTTGGTTTGTATATTGAAGTGTTCTTTTTTTCCTATAGTGCAAAGTTTTATGCTGCTTATAGTATACCAACAATGTTCTCAGGTGACAGTAGTCACGCCACATACTGTCTGCTGCCACCCTCACCAATATTCCTTTGACTGTGCATATTTACTTCAGGTAAATAAATGTCATGTTTTATAAATGAATTATGGCCAGGAATCATTTAATTTCACTTTTTGAGATAATCTAGTTTAAATGTAGTCCTGAATGAGTGCATAGTCTATCAAAGTATGTGAAGGTATTTAAGTTGTTTGCCTAGGCAGAGCCTACATACCTCGCAAGTACCCAGATTTTCACAAAATGTCCAGATTTTTGTCTCATATTTGTGGTTTGTCCCTCATAAAGTTTGTCGTTTTCAGGCAAATCATTGAGGATTTGAAGTCAGTAAATAATGATGTACATTAATTTCAGACTAAACATCTTTTAGAAAACACATGCTCATACACAATATGTTATTCTAACAACCTTCCAAGTTTATAAGAGCAGTATTTAAAATGTGACCCTGATTTTGGGTCTTTGACCCCCCCATTATTTTTGGCTTTGTCCATGCATTCTGTATTTAGAGGTATAGGCAGGGATTCTATACTTGCTACTTCATTTTACCTTTCACCCAGAGTCTTGGCTGGAAAGGATTGGCAGGATGTGTTCACTTACTCATTTGTCAGTTAAGTAAAATGCCTTAATGTTTTTGCTAATCACCAAGGAAAGTGTGCTGATCCATTTGAATTATTTTCCTAGCATTTTATGATACATACAGCCATTGCATAGTAAAACGCAGAGAAACAGATACATTTCAGCATGTTTTCTGAGAAGTGAACTCAGTGAGAAATGATGGACAACTCGCTGAACAGTAAACATTTGTGTATAATATGTGGGCAGAAATGCTTTAACACAGTACTACACCAATAATGCTGCCAGAAGCATAAGTAATGAGAGGTATTTTATCGCCTGCCTTATGTGGGAAATCTCTTGGCCTAAGCTAAACTACTACTACTACTTTCAGCTTTTCCCGGTTAGGGGTCACCACAGTGGGTCACCTGTCTGCTCATGATTGGCAGTGGAGTTTTACGGTGTCGAGTTGTCAGCCCGGAGCCCAACCTTCCACAGAATGCACACACAGGCACGCACTCATGCCTAGGGCCAATTTAGAGTGTCCAGTAAACCTACAGCATGTCTTTGAGATGTGGGAAGAAACCAGAGCACCCATAGGAAACCCACGCAACCCCAGGGAGGACATGCAGACTCTGCACAGAAGGCACCCCAGCTGAGGATCGAAATGGAGAACCAAATCATCCTCAAAGCTGAAGAAATGCAGCAGATCATCATCTCGGTGGAGGTATGTTTCCCAGGACAGTTGGACATCTCACTACTCTTCCTTGTAGAGGTCTGTTCTGCACTTCAAAACACTCCTAATTTTGTTGTTATTCAGTAAGCAGTTAGGGTATGTCTAGGAGGAGAAGACACACGTACTTTTGTGCCTGTACACAATGGTTGCTCAGAGAGTAAGTGGAATGTATGTATGATATTCTAGGGTCATTCAACCTTTGTTTTACTCACTTGGTAGGTCTTCCATTATGAATGATTGCACAGTTTTGCCCTTTGGGTTGAGATGTCCCACTCAGCTAGCAGAAGCAAGCCACGTAGGTCGTATATGTGAAAGTGGCTACAGTACTACTAATGGTGACTTGTACTCTTGCAGCTTATCATTGGATAAACTGGTGACTAGAGCTCAATAGTCCACTAATACTTTAATAATTTCGAAGTAGTCATAGTGGGGTTTTTTTTGTCATCTGGAATACTGCTTTTGTAGTGACTTGGAAGGCAACAAATTTCTGAGCACTGAATGGGCAATTGTAGCTCCAACAAGACACACACACATTTGAAAACCAGTATAGGATACGAAACATTAAACTATATTGTTCTCACATTGTTTCTCCATTCGGGATATTCCCAAATCTTCTTAGACTTAAATCCCAAAAGTATAACTTTGCTGTTGTATTCATTGGTTTGGTTTGGGGTGAATCAGGATCAAAATACTGTTGTTTCCTTCTAATTTAACTTGTAACTTAATTTGAGTTTCACTTATTTCATTTGGTACAAGGATTTAGTTACTTGTTGTTGTGTCTTTCGGCTTTTCCCGGTTAGGGGTCGCCACAGTGGAACTCTGGTCCGCTAATGATTGGCAGTAGATTTTTATGTGCCGAGTTGCCGGCCCTGACGTACAACTTTCAGCGAAGGTATGCCCATTCACGCATGTCTCCACACACAAGACGCTCTAGCTGAGAATCTAACAGGACAACGTCTTATTGTGAGGCGACAATGCTACCACAGCACCACCACCGCAGTTCCAAGGATTTAGTTACTAAAGTCGTAAATTTGTGTAACGTGTGTATAGCGTACGTGTGTGTGCGTGTGTATGTATGTTTAGTTATGTAGGTATATAATGGTGACATCCTGTAGTTTTTTTTTTTTCTGTGTTTGTCATTCATAGTTTTTGTAAAAGGCACAAGACAACAAGTTGTTCATATAAGTCTACATTTTTTATTTGTTTTCTTCCATCCACCATGCTTCACGTTACAGGCCTGGCAACCCAATACTTGTCCACACTAGGTGTACCAGCTATTTCCCCCACTTCCCTGACTTAATCCGCTCTGCTGGGACTTGTGGAGTTAGGCATCCAGGGTCTGTATTCTCTGCTTATGACCTACCCCCCACATTGCAAGCCCATTGTACGCCTGGAGGGAGGACGTGCAGTATATTGCCATGCCTCCACAGCAGCTCAGCCAGATCTTCATGCTTAATCCCCTGTTTAGGCACCCCTACCATGTGACATCCCCATTCTCCACTAGGGATCATCCCCATAAATGCTCATGGGCCTGACCATCCTAATGCCCTGCCTCTTTGTAAATTGTCAAGCCACTAATTGAACCAGGTCACCTGTGTCATAGTCAGGGATTTGTTCCTTTGCCCCACCATAGCGGCTTATAAATCTGCATTATGCTCTTAAGTGAACATTTGACTTCTAGTATTAAAAATTGCAGTGCTGATTTTTTTTCTAACTGAATTAACGTGTAGCCTCAGGTGAAAAATGGGCTTCACTTGAACAGGTTTTTGAAGCAGTCTGCCGTGTGATTTTGTCTTGTCTTGCTCTTTTTCGGACATTTGTATCATTCTGTAGTAAGAATGCACCACACTGGTCAAGTGTTTCAGTACAGATGTTTTGGTAGTCATTCCTTAATTAAGCTTCTGTTGTAAAAACCTATAACTGTTTTGTTCTCTCGAGAATATTTCCCAAAGCTATTTTTTTTTTTTAATGTTAGTGTATACTATTTTTAATTCATTGTTTAATGAATCCTTTGTTTTCGTGTTCCTAAGCAGTTAATGTTCTTTTCATCTGATGAAGTCCTGATTTTTTACGACAGTGCTTAACCTGGATAAAGCTCTCTATTTGTTTCATTATGTTGTGGAATTCTTGAGAGTCAGATTATGTGGTCTGTTGTGCTGGTGCTTTCTGTTTTGTTTTTGGTTTCTTGGCATTAGAAGCTCCTTTGTGTGTAGTACCCCAATACCGACCTACTGTCTCTCAAGGTGAAGTGGTGCTTCATACCCACTGTTAAACTTGGTTTTCCAGTGTAAGCGTACTGTGACAGCCATACCTCTCAACTTGCAGCTGTAGTCCCTCCCATACCAAGACCCTTAACCTCCATGGGCTGCCTCATTCTCCACTAGGTGTTATAAGTGAGCATCACCAGACCATCTCTCCAATGAGTTAGAAGCCCTCCCTATACTACACGCAGGTTGGCAGGAGAGCAAAGACGGATTCAAGTTTCACAAGTATGACAACCTAAGCAACCTGGGGGCTGGTAAGAAGGGAGACATTTCCCCAGCTGTAATTCCATTTTATGGGTCAGGACAAACAACAGGATATCGGGTAGGATGTGCTTCCTGTACGCATCCGGATGTCTTCCCCAAAAGACAGAGGGTGTCACGTTTGAATGGATTTCAAATTCAGATTAATGCTTTGATTTTCACCTACCCAGTTTGTACACTGTATGTTTGCAGTGCAAATAACATCCTTAAAACTGACATGTTTCTCCATAACATTAAGCTTTAGAATTTGCACAGATACTTGTTCCTCAGGCAGGCTTCCTGTATTTTATTTGTGGTTGTCTGTATAGCCATTGCTGTTTGCAGTAAAGGTTTATTCAGAGCTATTACTTTTATTTTTCCATAAGGCTTCTGTGTTCTTTCCTAAGTTAAGACTTGGCTGTAGCACACAGATGAGTCTAGACAATGGTGAAAGTGTGTCTTGTCTGTTGTCTTGGCATTTTCAGATTGCAGTCATGCATTTATTTTCCATGGTGACTGTGGAGTGACTTTCCTGTGTGTAACCTTCAGAAAACTGCATGTTGTGAAGTATTTTTTTTTCTTTTTGCTTTGAGCTGGACTGTTTTTTTTTTGTCCCCACAGGCAGCGACCGTTTGTGGAAGTGCATGCACTTGAGGAGTCAGGGTAGCACTAATGGAAAGTAATTTGTAGTGAGCATGTATACTGACTCTGCTAACATCAGGAAACTAGTTGACTTCATATTGTAACTTACATAAGCTGCAGCCACTGTAAATTGCAAAAGTGACTTATTTTAACTTCGGTTTATTGCAAGGGGCTTCCCTACAGCCCTAATCCACATGTGTAGTAATTCCATGGTTGCACAACCTCACGGAGAAGGCAGATGCAGGAGTTTAAAAGAAAAAAAAAAACGCAGTTTACAGTGATAACTACGTAGTTTTGTTCTGAAGTGGGTAGCAAACAGTGGCTGACAGCCTTCAGTATAGGTGATCAAATATGTTAGTGCCTCTCTACTCAAAACTCTGGGGCCTGTTTGCTCGCTTCTATGTTTTCTTTTGCTAAATTATGGATTGTCAACATTTGATGACCGGATAATACCATGTAACCCACTGTTTATTTTCAAGGGAGATAAGTAGACAAAAGTCCATTAAACAAAAAGATAATTTGTCGCATTTTGGTTGTACCTCTGCAGTACACTTTTAACAGTTTTACTGGATGACCATTCTGTTATGTACTGAATAGTCATTTTCTACACTGTGATGGACATTTCATGGCATCCATCATATTAGTTAAAATAAAGTAGTAACATATTAGGCTACAAAAATGAGAAATGGTGGAAAATGACTTTTCTTTTTTTGACAGGATATACAGGCTGAGATTGATGCTCACAATGACATCTTCAAGAGCATTGACAGTAATCGACCAAAGATGGTGAAAGCTTTAGGAAACTCTGAGGAGGCAATCTTGCTACAGAACCGACTTGATGATATGAACCAGCGCTGGAGTGAGTTGAAGGCAAAGTCTGCTAACATCAGGTCAGTAGCAAGGCTAATCCAATTAATCAAAGTGTCTATTATGTGCCTGCGCTGAAGTGCATCTTGAATTGTACGTTTTTTTGCATCCATTCTGTAGCACATTCACTATGTAAAGAATGTTATCCAGAATGCTGCAGTATCTAGGCCCTAGTGTATGGTTGAAACATTAATGTTAAATCGTTAGCAGAGGTTATTTCCTTTGTGGTCTTCCTTATATTTGTCACCCTTCATTCTTCTAGAGTGTTGGAACCTTGTACCTCTCTGTCCATCAGTTTTCATAACTGTATTTCCTGGTTAGAGCAGTGGGAGTAACGAGCTGAACAGAGTGAACCAGGCTTCATTATTCCTAGTGATACTGTCCAACTCATCCTGTAGGACCCCCACCAGTTTTTCCAAGTATGCTGAGAAGTACAATACACCGGACTTGTCCAGGACCTGCCCCCCCCCCCCCGGACTATGTCCAAGTGAGCAGTGCTTCATTTTCCTCCCATGGGGGATCCTAGGGGACATCCTCCTTGAGGTGCTCAGACCAACTAAACTGACTTCCTCTTACCCCGAGGAGGAGTGACTGCACTCAAAGATTCTACCAGCTTACTGTGTTTTCTGAAGGAATCTAATTTTTACTTGTGTCTGTCATTTCACCCTTTTGGCCATCACCTGAAGCTCATGACTGGAGGTGATGAAGGGAACATAGATTGAGCTTTGGCTTTGACTCAGCTTTCAGTATACTGCCATGGTTTGGTACTGTCGGCACCTGTCACCTGTGCGCTCTACCTTCACTCATGCGTAAGAGCATAAGTTCCTACGCCCGAGCTAGCTGATCCTCTCTCCCTTCTAGAGCAGGCTACTCTCTTCTGGCAGAGGGCCATGGCTGGCGTGGAACTCCACTGGGTGAACACCTAATGTGGGATTTCGCTAGATGATACCTGTGTGATAAGGTAGAGCTACCTCCTTCCCCCAGAATGGGTGAGAAAAGAGTGGCCACTGACTTCCTTCATCCCTCACCATTTCATACAGGCACCTACGCCCCTAGTCAAGCTCTGGACGCTTGTAACCTAGTTCAGGCTTTATCCCTGTCTTTGTGGAGGTGCTAATATTCAGTCCATCTACTTCACACTCAGACTGAGGTACTCCACTGCTTACTGCAGAGCACACTGTTGACATCCTTATCTAAAAACAGCAAAGGTACAACCCTCTTGTTCCAAAGCTGATTGCTTCAGACATTGGCCGCACTTTGATATCTTGTCCCTGAAAATTGCAAGCAGGAGACGAGTCAAAGCAGACCCTTGGTGCCCGCTGTGAATTTATTTGACTTGCTGTCAAGAATGCAGATGCAGCTCTTATTCTTAAAATACAGGGACCACATGGCCATAGCAGTATCCTCGTATTAGGGTGTGCAGTCATGTGCACATAACACATGATGTAGACATAATCACCAAACTTCATTGAACTATCCAGTATCTGTACAGGGTCAGAGTGTTGATCCAGTATTTTCACTGCTAGGATTCTTCCTCCCGAACCCTTTCCAGGATTGTGCCTTAGGTTTTGCCATGGAGGCTGAGAAACATTATCCCTCCAACAGGAACACATCCAGCCGTACTCCTTTTTAGTCCGGGGGTACTGTCCCAGTCCCAAGAAGACACAGTTAGTCATTATGTATGAGAAAGTATTTTAAAGGGGGATGCTTTGAAGTTATCACTTCTTGACTGTCATCCAGTCAGTAAGGTTTGTTTTGCTGCATTTCTTGCAGTGTTCTCTCTTTCCCAGAGTTGCCTTTCCTTGGGTGAGCTACCGTAGTTGATGCTTTGAGGGTTCAATCTCCGCATCACAGGTTTCTTACATTTTCAAAAGTATGCATAATTTGCATAGGAGGGTTTTACTTTAAGAGGGGTGATCTACAAATTTTCCAGTTTAGAAAAGGAGTTATCAGAGGAAGCCGCTGATGGTAAGCTTTAATCTGTCCCTGAAACCTGACATACAAAACTCAGTGCTGAAAATCCTAACCATAAAATCCTGAACAGCAAAATCTCATAATATAGTAGTAATGAATTTGTGTAAATCTAAATGCAGACCAAAAACTTAATTGACACCACAGAAAATAAAAATTAAGAAAAACAACAAAACAAAGCCACGGACCTCAAAGATGCCAAATGGATTTATTAAAGACTTAGTGCTTCAGCACAAGGCCTTCAATTTGAATATGTATGTGTGTGTGTGTATATATATATATATATATATATATATATATATATATATATATGTGTGTGTGTGTGTTAAAAGATTGTAATTGTGTTGTGTACTTAACATGTACTTCAGGTGCCTGTTTGTACAGCCTTTTCCGCCAGTGTCTAAAGCTCTGGTTTACATGATTGCAGTTGTTCATTCAATGAATAGAAGAGAGGGGCATGTGTTTTTGCCTAGTGCAGTTTGCTCAGTTCATTTCGGTGCAGTGGCTTTATCGCTGAAAGCTACTTTCAGCAAAGGTATGGGGTTGCCCTTTTTCCATTGTTGTGCAGCCATGGAGTTGGTGTATATATAAGTTGGGGGGACATGCCCCTGGAGAAAACAAAAAGTTAGAAAATGTGTTTTACTGAAAGTGGCTTTCAGCATTTTTTTTTTTTTTTGCTTTGTCACTCAGAGAAAAGACTTTCATCAAATAGTCATGAATCTGAAGAGAACTACCCACGTGGCTTATAAATATCAGGATGCAGATAGGATAGCACCATACATGTTTCTCTTACAAATTGTATAGCTCCATACCAGGTAACATTGAAAGTGTTTGGATGATTTTATTAGGGCTTATGCTCTGCTTTAGGTTTGGTTAATCATAATTTTCAGACAAGCTTATGTAATTCAGGTTTCTACTCGCATAGTCAGCAAACCCTCCTTTCCTTCATCCTTTTTTGGTGGTTTGGTGGCTTTACACCTGATTTTTATTTCTGCCTTGTCCCTTTCTTCCTTTGCATAAGACAGCAGGCAAGTTTTAAAAAAATAAAAGCTTTTCTGGGCTGAAATCAGTGGTTATAGGAAAATAGTTGACAGTTGTAGAGGTTTTCACTTTGGATACATTGGCTTATATTCACTTTTCTGTTGAGTCTGGGAGAGCCAGCTGTTATTGGGTGTAGGTTTGGCTCTTCAGAATGCCTCAGTATGGGCCAAATCTTACCCCTCTGATGGAAGCGTTTGAAATGCCTTCTAGTTTGCTCCATGAATGATGGGCATCTTTAATCACTAAATAGATATTTCCTGCTGTTCTCCTGTGAATGTAAAGCTGTCTTCCCTGTTTCTGCAGGCATATCGAATAGCCTTTTTATGTCAGTGATGCTAAACCCATTTTTTTTATTAAGAAAAAAATTGTTAGTCCAGATATTTTATTAAAGATATGTGAAATCATTTTAAATCTACATTGCATTGTTCAGCTATTTGTGACTACCTTGGCACAGTCATGATAATTTCACAGTCCAAGTTGTGTTTTGGATTAAAAACAGTCCGAAGTCATGTTGAGTTAAAATGCATTCCCAGTCTTGGCTTAGCTTAAACATGGAAGTGGTCTGCAGTGCAGAATATTTAAATTGAACCATTTGGTAGTTTGTTTACTTTAAATTAGCATAAAGTAAAATAAGCTTTTAAATCATTATTCAGATGGCTGTTCTGAAATTCCTCTGAGAAGACACATTTTCTATCAACTTGTCTGGAAGTGCTGCTGTTTACTTTTCTTAATTGTGTTTTCATATGGTGCATAGAATGCAAAATGCTTCCTCATTTACAAAGTGAAACAGAAATGATAAAATGGTGCAAAGCATTCAGCACATTGAGTTCCCTGTTGTCACAGGCTAACGGACTGTGCTTAATTACCACATAGCAGCATGCAGCTTAATCTGTTTCGCTGTGAGACCTCTGCTCATTGTGGCTATTTGATGTTGATGCTTTCTGTGGTCGTTTTTTACTGTTGTAAGATTTCCATGGGAATTAGAACTTTGATGAGGAACAAGATCTCTAGTGGGAGAGACAGAAATTAGTCTCTGATATGAACTTCTTGCAGTAGTCCAGAAAAGCAATAAGCAATGTTGTCATTTATATAGCAGTGTTTTGAAAATGGCCATTTTATGACTTTTTCCCACTTGTGTAGCCCTTTGGGAGGGGGGTTAGGTGTACTAAACCTTTGTACAGTCTGAGTAACGTTAGTTACAATATGTCATGAATGGTGATGTTTATTTCTGCAGCACACCTTGTGTATAGAAAATGGCAAAATTAAATAGTGGGTTAAAGCAGCATGCTAGGATGAACTGCAGCTTATACACTTGTTACAATTCCAGAACCTTGTTTTTTACACATTGCTGTGTAGGTCATTTAGACTAGAGCCCTGAAATCACTCCTGAAGTCAGGTGTTTGTCATTAGTGACATAAATAGACCAGTTGGTATAATGGTTAAGGTCTTTGCCTCCCATGCACAAGGTACTAGGTTTGATCTTGATTGCTAACTAATTCCTGTTTAGAGTTTGTGTTTTCCCTATGTCTTTTTGGGGTTCCTCCCACCTACGTAAAATGTGCGGAGTGTTTCCATCTCAATCTCAACAAAGAGTGGAGCAGTGGACAGCAACACAGTCTCTAGATGGTATCCTATATGGGGAAGAATTCTACAGACCAACTGCTTAGGGCATCTACTGTAGTGTGCAGTATCCTCAAGATAGGAGGGCACAGATTACAGAATGTGTGCCGTGGGAGGACCACTCAGTGGTGTAAAGATAGTGCTCTAGGTGATTCAGTCATGTTGATATTGAATAATTGTGCATCTCTACTCTTGCTGGATAAAACTGAAGCTTGTTTCAACCAAAGCTGGTCCCAAGAAGTAACCTCTGTTGGACTTCATTACTATCTGAGTCAGGGTTAGAATGGAGGGTCCATTTTATGTCTCTTACCTTGATGTTCTTCGTGTTTCACTGTTGCAGTCATTACATTTGGGTTATCTGCCTGCAGGTAGCCCTCAGCCAGCCTGAATATCAAAGTCTTGGATTTCTGTGTCGGATGCTGTCTCTTCTTCCGTGATGTCAGGTTGTCAGGGGTATAAAACATGCAGCCGACGCCATTACATCAGTCTTTCTTGCTGCACGGTGCCCGAAGCAGAAGCAGTTCGCAAGTGCCGTTCGGCCAACTCCTGAAATTTTCGTTTTCGAGTTTCAGGACTGAAGTCTTCAAAAAAGCTAAGTAACCCTTTTAATTGCTCTTAACCGATGTCAGTAAAAGTTAACAATTGTCTTACCTGTGGAAAGCAATTACCTCATAAAGATTTTAATTCATACTGCATTCATTGCCTAGGCCCAGACCACGACGTCCCTCGCTGTCGGTTTTGTGCTTTATTCAACCCCTGAACTATTTGTTGTTGGTGTATTTTTGCAGCAAATTATTTTGGTACTTTGTATAACTATCCAGAAATGGCTTCGGTAAGCCATCTGACTACCGACATTCTGAAAAACGTAAGGATAAAGACAGAGACAGACCGCATAGGTCCAAAACTGCCGATGACGCTTCCGTTAAGCTAGTCGCCAGTACTCATTGAGGCGCTTTTGCAGCCCCTGATACCCGCTACTTCAGATTCGCAGGTCTCTACTGAGACCCATTCGGAGTCTGGTGTGCCGCGAGATGCTTCTTCGACTATGGAACCTACGGATGTCTCTACCTTGAATGGGTCCGGAGCTGCTGTGCAGGCACCGGCTTCTGAGAGTCTATTCAGGCCTACAGATTTGCATATTAAACCGACGCCATCTTCTTCTTCAAGACCTAAAACTCGACCCACGCCTAGAAAACTGACGTCCAAACCGCATGGTCAGGCCCATATGCTTTAAAAAATGCTTAGAATGGCTAAAGACCTTATTACTTAGGGAAAGCCAACCTTCTCCCTCTGAGACCTAGAACTGATTTTCCTTCTGATTCTTCTAATCAGGATTCTGATATTTCTGTCTCTTCTGATTACCAGGATTTGCCCTTATCTACCTATGAGGATTCTGATGCAGAGGATTCCATTTCCTCTGCTTCCCCTCCAGAAGATTTTTCTTTTGGTGAAACCTTGCACTCTCTTAGGGAGCATTTCCGTTGGGAAAGCCAGGATTTCTCTTGACTCCAAAAAGAGGCTTAGGGGATTCTTACTCCTCCCTCAACACAGGCCTTTAGCTATCCCTCCTGTTCTGGACATTGTAGATGATGCCTTCTTGGAATCTAGCCTGGCCCCAGACTCTCTACTTCTAGCTCCCAGAAAACGTGACCGGTATTACAGAGTACCTGACTCTCACAAGTTCCTCTTCAAGAATCCTACTGTGGATCCAATTCCCAAGGAACAAAAGGCATCAAGGCTTCTGCTGCCAAAAACCCTACCCCCTCTGATGAGGGCCTTGGACAGATGGGGTAAGAAGGTATACACTTCTGCTAGTTTGACCATTAGGGCCTTAAATTGCCAGTTTCATATGTTAAAGTATCAGCAACATATTATGGGACTGCTTAAACAGAAAATGATGTTGATTCCTGACTGTGCTGAACATAAAGAATTACAGGATTTAATGCATTCTGCTGAATAAGTTGGTAAACATACTTTGCAATGTGGTTTTGACTCTTTAGAAGCATCTTGCAGGGCTGCTGTCACTGGGTCTGTACTTAGAAGGCATGCTTGGCTTAAGGAACAAAACTTGCCAGATCATGTTAAAGCTAAATTACTGGATGCTCCCTTAAACCAAGACAGCCTGTTTGGCAACAAAGTAGAAGAAGTACTTAAAAAGATGGAGGGAAAAGCTAAATCTATGCAAACTGTTAAAGATTTCCTGCAAGTACAGTGTCCCAGATTTAGTAGGCATTGGCCTTTTAAGAACTGGTCCTTTCCAGTCTCTTCCAGGCCTTCTCAGTCCAAACCCAAGAACAGCAGACCACCCAGTACACAGTCTCAAGGTACTCATAGGCCTAAGCAGTGGGGGGCTCCCACTTCCAAAGCTGGAAGTAGTAAGACACCCCCCTGTGGAAAAATGTCACAATAACTTAACCTTAACCTTTCTAGGACCTGCTCAACTACCTGCTCCCTTAGGGGGAAAGATTGCCCTGCATGCAAAAAACTAGGAACTCATTACCCAGGACAAATGAGTTTTAAATATAGTTTTCCAAGGATACAGATTCCACTTCCACTCCTTACCAACCCCAAACAGTTGGCCAGACCTACCCCCAAATCAGTGGGCAGAGGCTCAACAGCAGGTTCTCTCTCTTCTAAGTATCAGGGCTATTCAACCTGTCCCAGCAGAAGAAAGGGGACATTATTCAAGACTATTCCTGGTACCCAGAAAATACAGCTCCTGGCATCCTATCCTGGACCTCTCTGTTCTAAACACTTTTTTGATCTCAAAATTCAAAATGCTAACACTTCAACAACTGCTTCTTATGTTAGGTAAAGATGCCTGGTTGGCAACCTTAGACTTAAAGGAAGCTTACTTGCACATTCCAATAACGGAATCTTTCAAGAAATACCTACGCTTCAGAGCAGGCTACATACACTATCAGTTCTCTGCATTTTCCTTTGGCTTATCTACTGCGCCCAGGGTATTCACAAAGTGTCTAGCTCCAGCCATTGCATTTTGCAGGCAGAGAAATATTCAAATATACCCATACCTGAACGATTGTCTGATTCAGGCAGAAAGCCAGGACATGCTATTAAAACATCTGGCATTTGTAAAGAAACTTCTAACTTTGCTGGGGTACACCATAAATGAAAAGAAATCTCATCTAGTACCCTGCCAACAAATTGTATTCCTGAGAGCAAGCTTGAACACAACTTCCCAGATGGCCCACCTCACACCAGAGAAACAAGTTTATTTGACAGATTACTTCAAACTACTGGCCACAAAGACCCAGCTGTCTGCAAGGAAAATCCTGCAAGCCGTGGGGTTCATGGCCTCTTGCATTCTACTAATTCCATATGCAAAACTGCATATGAGGAAACTACAATGGTATCAACATTTTCAGAACCTGGAATCAGTGATTCCTATCATTCCTTGTATAAAGACAGAGTTCCTTTGGTGGGCAGAGGCCTGCCACCTCAACAAAGGGGCTCCTTTTCAGTCTATCCCCTGCTGCCCAAACCCTGACTACAGACGCATCAGGCTATGCATGGGGGCCTCACTTGGCAGGGCGGTACATTCAGAGCAAATGGAACCAGAGTCAGATGCACCTGCATATCAACCAAAAATAAATGTTAGCTGTACAGAATTCCCTGACATCCTTCCAGGGCAGTTATTGGTAAAGACTGATAACACCACAGTTGTGTTGCATAAACAAGCAGGGGGAGCCCACTCATACCCTCTCTGTAGACTAGCCATGGCTCTGTGGAACACAGCCTTGAATTACCAAGTGCACCTACAAGCTCAGTTCCTGCCAGGCAAGCTAAATTCACTGGCAGACTACCTAAGCAGAAGTCTCATGGACCCACACGAATGGAAACTGGAACCAAAAATATTCACCCTCTTGGGGAACAAATGGGGGACTTCAGAGATGGACCTGTTTGCCTCCCCTCAGAACTACCAATTGGACAAATTCTGCACAAGGACTCCCCACAGTCAAGCTTGGAAAGTGGATGCCCTGTCCTTTACCTGGGAAAGCCTCTCAGTTTATGCCTTTCCCCCCTCTGCCTCTCCTCTCGAAGGTTCTGCTAAAGATCAAACAGGACAAACCAAGGACAATACTGATTGCACCAGACTGGCCTTGCCAGCACTGGTACCCCCTCTTGCGCAGTATGATACTGCTGGATGCATGGCACCTACCTCAGACCCCTTCCCTGCTGTCCCAGCAGACGGGCCAGATTCTGCACCCTCAGCCTCAAACCCTGAACCTTGCAGCCTGTTTAATTCCTTGAGCTCTCCAATAGCATCCCTCAGTAAGCAGGTGCTAGATGTCATTCTGGAAGCAAGACCTAGTACTAGAAAATCATATGCTGAAAAGTGGAAAAGATACTGTTTCTGGAGCCAGACTCTGGGTATGGGCATTACCGTGCCCAGTTTACCTCATATTCTTCAGTACTTAACAGAAATGCTCCACAAGGGCCTATTCTTCTTGTCAATTAAAATGCCTCTGCAATTTCAGCACATTATAATACTGAACCACCTCTCTTCTCTCACCCCCTGTTAAAGCAATTCCCCAGCGGGGCTAAAAATTTAAGACCCCCTACAGGCGAGCCTGTACTCCAGCCTGGGACCTTAACTTTGTTTTGGAAAAGCTCACTCTCCCTCCATTTGAACCAGCTGCAACTGCAGAGTTAAAATTCCTTTTTTGGAAAAGCAGCCTTCCTTCTAGCCATCACTTCAGCAAGAAAAGTTTCTGAATTACAGGCCCTCATGGCAGTGGAGCCCTTCATTGTCTTTCATGCAGACAGGGTTTCCCTCTGGAGAAATCCTTCCTTTATGTCCAAGGTTGTGTCTAGTGTGGCTCTAAATCAGTCCATTCATTTTGCCTTCCTTTTTCCCTAATCCTCAAAACAAGGGAGAACGAATTCTGCACTCTTTGGACGTGCACAGACAACTTAGATTTTATTTGGACAGGGCTAAGCCTTTCAAAATCTGAACAGCTGCTAGTTGGTTTTGCTGCAGGTGGCAGAGGGGAAGGCCATTTCAAAGCATACCATTTCTAAATGGATAGCCAATTGCATTCATTTCTGCCATAAGCACCATGGAAAACCTACTCCACAGGGGATGAGATCACATTCCACCAGGGCTGCATCTACCTCTACAGCCTTTCTCAGAGGGGTCCCTACCCGGGGCATCCTAGAAGCTGCTACCTGGAACTCTGTTCATACCTTCACCAAGCATTACCACATGCCTATTTTTTCTAAATCCAGAGCTGGTTTTGCCACTGCAGTTTTGCAGGGCTTAATAGCTGGTCCTAATGCTCTCTAACTGCCTCTTCCCTTCCTTAGCTTTGGGAGTCTACCCGAATGTAATGACTGCAACAGTGAACATAGTAAGTTATGTACACTTACCATAAATGTAGATGTTCGAGTGTATTCACTGTTGCAGTCCTGGTTACCCTCCCTCCAGCCCCCAGACTTCTCTTGGATCTACCTTTCCTTCTTGTTTGGTATATTTGTGCTTTCTGGTGTATTTGCTTTTGTTGGAGGTGTAACGTAACATATTATTGCTTCCCATTATGAGGGCACCTGACATCTGGGGCAAGAAAAACTGATGTAATGGCATCTGCTGCATGTTTTATACCCCTGACGACCTGACATCATGAAAGAAGAGAGAGCATCCAACGCAGGAATCCAAGACTTTGATATTCAGGCTGGCTGAGTGCTACCTGCAGGCAGATTACCCAAATGTAATGACTGCAACAATGAATACACTCGTACATCTACATTTATGGTAAGTGTACACAACTGTACTTTATGGAGGGTACCATCTATAAGGACATTGGATAAATGCTGAATTTGGCTTGAAGTTTTTGTTTGCTTGGAGGGTGCTAATACCTGTGCCATAATACCTAATTGGGTTTACCATGAGTAACCATGTCTCATTTAGTCAACATGCAGTTATTTGACCCCCAAAGCATCTAAAACCTTATTTAGGAGGTCACTACCCAAAACAGTGGTGCTCCCAAGGTCACAAAACACAAAATCATTTTTATTTGTTTAATGTATCTAATTTTTTTTTTTTTTTTTTTTTTTTTTACATTTATGGGCAAGGTGCGAGGACAGGCCCACACCATTCTGGACTTACTTATATAGGGACTCCAAGACTACACAAAATTTGAATAGGGGAGAATGTGATAAAATGCAGTGTTCACCTGCTCCCCCTTTTCTGAGTCAAACCTCTCCATTACGTGAAATCTGAGACGTTCCAGTGATCTCATCTTTACCACTGATAATAAGCTGGATACTGACTGTCATTGTTACAGTAGATCCAGTAGGTGGTGATATCTTAATGTTCATAAAAGATCACCTAACATCCAGAAGCTAAGAAAATATCTCATACAATTAAGTATTAGTGGTAATGATTCTTAACGTTGTAATTACCTTTTGTATACTGTTTGTTCCCTACAGAGCAGGAAGATTTCCTGACTAAACTCCATGATATAATAATATCAAGTAAAATAAGTCATTTTTGGAGGGAGGGTGTCAACTACGCTAGCATTGTCTTGGTAGACTGCTCATCATCATCAAATAAATATGCTAAGATGTTAACCAACATATTACTCAAAACAACGTGAAAGCCACCTAGAGAGAGCATTATTTCAGTATCACACCAACAAAACAGAGATCCTCTGTAATTAATGCAGGTCATACCATATAATTTTTTTCATGTTGTTATCCCTCACTTCCTACGTTCCATAAGCCCTCCCACCATCAGTTGCCCATTTGCTCCCCTGTGGGACTTGAGTCAGTTAATGGAACCCGTCATCCAGGCAGCCATGTTTTATTTGTTGTTTAATGCTAATGCCCCCCCACAAATCCCACCCCGTGACTGACTTCATACTCATAGATGTGAGAGCCTACAGGACCTTTATGTATGGAATGTATGTTCTGTACACACACCATGAAGATATCTTGTGAACATGGGATATCAGAGCCAGGGGCATGCACTTATTTTATTTATTTATTTTAACATTTATTAACCAGGAAGTCTGACTTGAAACGTAGCCAATTTTCAGCGGAGGCCTGGGGGGAAATGCTCCAGATGCATGTCTTTGAATGTGGGAGGAAACCCACATGAACGCAGGGAAGACATGCAGACTCCACACAGAAGGCACCCCAACCGAGAATCGAACCGGAGAACCTCTTGCTGTGAGGCGACAACGCTACCGCTGCACCACTGCACCGTCCATTGCTTATCTACTGCATATCATGCATGTTTTCTTTAGTAGGCATCAGCACTGCAGCCAGCCGGACCACTTCCTTCCCTCAGGATGGGCAAGTTGATGTCGGTCAATTACTCCCACCCTGATTTCTCTACTCCTCAAGTACTTAAACAGCTAATCAAGCTTTGGTCCTCTGGTTCATAGTTAGGGCTTTATCCCTTTACACCAAAGAGCCAGCCCAAGAAAACACCAGTTTGACTGCTGCTCATCTATATTTTACTTTCCCTTATCTTTGTGGTTCCCATTCATAGTTGTAAATTAATGTCAGTATAGTGTTGGTGAACAAATGATACTGTCAGACTATGCCATTGCAACATGCAGCATTGAGAGGAAGAGGCAGGCAGAAAAAAGTTGAAGGGGTGTAGTGGCACTTAAATAGAATGGTAGGAATGCAAAGATAAATAGAGCGAAAGAGAGAATGTGTGCAAAAAAGTGAGGGCAGTAGGGATTGTTGGGCATAGAGAATGTGCATGTTACATGATATTATATGTGAAATGTGAAAGCATGAAAATGATACGATGTGGGAGACAGTGAATGAAGCAGCTAGGATTGTAATGGGAAGAGTAGCTTATTGTCCAAAGCTACATATGATTGATGGGTAAATTATCCATTCGCATCCTGATAAACATATTCCCTGCAATGCCCTATGCTTTTAACCACATTTAAAACATGGTTCATAAACTACAGCTACTGATAAGATCTTAAGCAGTCCATCCTAAGGATGCAACCCACAGCTAGTTGAAAATGCTAGAAGAGAAAACTTACCTCTGCTTTATGTGCGGAACGTAAACAGTGGTGTGATAGCCTGCTCTTCTTCGATGGTGCAGTCCATGACCGTGTGATGCCTACAGTACAGTGATCTGTATGTATACAATATGCAGCAGTGCTGACTGTAACTTGTCTATGTGCTTTATATTAGCAGCATACTGTTGGCAACCGCACAGAACTAGTCTGTGTTGTTTCATAGGTGTCCTCCTTTGAAACAGCTGCTACAGTCTCTCTTCTTTGCTTCAGCATCTTGGAGAGCATGTTCTTCCATGAATAAGGCATTCCCTTAGATCTCGGATATGATGCTACTTGCTCTGTACGGTCTGCAGTTGTATGATGATGCACACATTCTCTCTTTCTCGCTCTCTATTTATTTTTGCATTCCTACCATTCTATTTAAGTGCCACTATACCCCTTCAACACACAACTACATTCGCGGAGGCTCTCAAAAAAAAGTCTACCCAAGCAACAGGGATCTCCAAAGCAGAAACACAAGCAACCCTCCACCCTGCAACACAACCCAAATGACACATAGCCCACAAACTCAGTGTGCCACTCAACCACAGCCCATAAGGCATAACAATGTACCCAACACTCTAGTCATAGGTGACTCTATAGTCAGGCACACTGATGTTCCACTCACCAGGCTAAACAAGGAGAAAGTTACTGTCAGCTGCCTGTCAGGTGCCAGGATCTGCCACATAAAGCATGGACTCGGGTCACTCCACAACAAGTACAAATATGACTCTGTCATTGCCCATGTTGGTAAGAATGACCTGAGACTAACCTCCCGGGACTACATGAAAAGAGACATGGAGGGAGCTGTCCGATCTTGTAGCCCAGGCAGTTATGACCCTAACCCTGAGTAGCATCCTGCCATCACCCAGAATGATACCACAGTACAAGGACAAAATGATTGACGTCAACAATTGGCTAAGCTTCTAGTGTCATTCTAATGGGATCCAGTATCTGCCTGGGATGACATGATCAACAAACCACGATGCTTTGTCAGAGATGGCCTGCACCTGTCACCCTTGGGATTCCGGATACTGGCTAAGGCTCTTGCCACCCCAGAGTGCCTTGTTTAGGCAAGATTCAAATGACAAATTCACCACCGTAACTGGTACAAGCAAGCAAAATCTGAGGGTAATGTTACTTACTGCTAGAAGTCTTACCCTCAAAATGCACTAATTTGAGGCACTCCTTAAAATGGAGAAAATCGACATCTGTGCAGTGACAGAGACCTGGTTCAAGGCTCCAGAGAGCAACCCTGCATTGCCAGGCTATAATTCATAGCACACCTTTCGGCCAACTAACCTGGACTGAAGCACTAAAGGTGGAGGTGTGTTCATATTCATTAAGGATTTCCACACCTCCAGGCTAGTTGCTCAGCATATTGCATCTGAGATCATCCAAGTGCAACTAACTCTGGGCAAGACCGCAATCCAAATTGTAGCTTGCTACAGATCCCCCACCATGCCCTAGGATTACCACTTCTCATTTCTTGATGCACTGGAAAATATTAGGGTACAACCTAACACCCTAATAATGGGCAATTTCAACTACCCCACCATTAACTGGGAAAACTACTCATGTACCAACTCTTGTGCTCAACGTTTTCTGGAATTCATAAATTCCAACGCCTTGGATCAACTTATCCACACCCCACCAGGGGCAACAATATCCTAGACCTGGTCATTACCAACATGGACAACCTGTGTTCCACACCAGAGGTCAATTCCTCGTTGGTCAGATCTGACTACAAGCAAATCACCCTAGACATCCACATCCCACCTCCACCCCCCCCATTAGGGAAACCACCGTAAAAAAATTCTCCAAAGCCAATGCTTCATAAGACAGAAATGGCAAACTTCACAACACCCATGCTGATGGACAATAGAGGTACGACTGCTGAATCCTATACAATTGCACTTTATAAGCACTTACATGAGTGCATGGATTGTGCAATCCCTAACAGAACCAAGATGCTATCCTCCAAAAAAAGGAAGCCAATCTGGTGGTCCCATGCCATAAACAAACTCTACAACAGAAGAAAGAAACTGTTGCAAAAAAAAGTAAAATCCCATGATTGGAGGAACTCCGTGGTCAGCCTCAGTAAGAAGCTGAGATCCCTCATAAAATCCTCAAAGCTAGTTACGAAAACAAAATTGCCACTGATTCTAAAGACAACCACAAAGCATTCTATAGCTATGTCAAGAATCTCAATGGCAACACTCAGATCTGCTCTGAGTTTCAGCACAATGACACTAAATATACAGAACCAACTGATATTGCCAACATCCTGGCAGATAGGTTCAGTGCTAGCTTTACCCCTGTCTCATCCCCTAAAGGGCCCATCTGTATACCAGAAGAATGCAAAGTCCCTGTAATCATGACTGCACAGGTAAAAACCACACCCTCCAAAGCCAAGAACACAGCATCTGTGGGACCTGACAACATTCCAGGCTGCGTTCTACATGAACTGCAGAACGAACTGGCACCCCACCTAAGTTCCATGTTCAATCATAGCCTCACCTCAGGCTTTGTGCCCACTGAATGGCGCACAGCAACAGTTATCCCACTCACAAAGGGGGAGCCACCACGGACCTCGGGAACTACCGCCCCATTAGCGGTTTACACTTCTGCAACCTTGGCCATTAGGGCTTTAAACTGCCAATTTCATATGTTAAAGTATCAGCAACATGCTATTGGGTTGCTTAAACAGAAAATGATGATTCCTGACTGTGCTGAAAGTAAAGAATTACAGGATTTAATGCATTCTGCTGAACAGGTTGGTAAACATACCTTGCAATGTGGATTTGATTCATTAGAGGCCTCTTGTAGGGCTGCTGTTACTGTGTCTGTGCTCAGAAGGCATGCTTGGCTTGAGGAACAATCTTTGCCTGATCTTGTTAAAGCTAAACTGTTGGATGCTCCTTTAAATCAGGACCACCTGTTTGGCAACAAAGCTGAGGAAGTTCTTAAAAAGATGAAAGATAAAGCTAAATCTATGCAAACTGTTAGTTTTTTTGCAAGTTCAGCCTCCTAGATTTAGTAGGCATTGGCCCTCTAAGAATTGGTCCTTTCCAGCCCCTTCCAGGTCTTCTCAAGCCAAACCCAGACACAGCAGAAACCCCAGATTTCAGTCCCAGGGGACACACAAGACTAAGCAGTGGGGGTTTTCCGCACCCAAATCTGGAAGTAGTAAGACTCCCCCCATGGAAAACTGTCTCAATGACTTGCTTTTAAAACTTCCAAGCACTTCCTAACTGAATGCTGCTTTAGGCAGAAAGATTGGTCTGCAGGCCAAAAATTGGGAACTCATTACCCAAGACAAATGGGTTTAAATAGTGTCCCAAGGATACAGATTTCACTTCCACACATTACCAACACCAAGCGGGTGGCCAGATCTACCCCCAAATCAAGTAATTCTCTCATGTATGGGGGCTATTCAGTTGGTACCAGAAGAGGAAAAGGGACAAGGTTTCTATTCGAGACTTTTCCTGGTACCCAGAAAAGACAATACATGGCATCCTATCCTGGACCTTTCTACTCTAAACACCTTTCTGGTGATTCCAAAATTCAAAATGCTGACTCTTCACCAGCTACTTCCTATGCTAGGCAAAGATGCATGGTTGGCAACACTAGTCTTAAAAGAAGCATACCTGCACATCCCTATCAGGGAGTCTTGCAGAACATACCTACGCTTCAAAGCAGGCTACATGCACTATCAGTTCTCTGCACTGCCCTTTGGCTTATCTGCTGCGCCCAGGGTATTCACAAAGTGCCTAGCTCCAGTCATTGCATTTTGCAGGCAAATAAGTATTCACATATACCCATACCTGGGCGATTGTCTAATTCAGGCAGAAAGACAGGACATACTTTTGAATCATTTGGCCTTTGTTCAAAGGGTGCTGACTTGTCTGGGTTACACCATAAACGAAAAGAAATCACACCTGATACCCTGTAAACAAATTATATTCCTGAGAGCAAACTTGAATACAACGTCCCAGATGGCTTTCCTCACGCCAGAGAAACGGATTTATTTGACAACCTACTTCAAACAAGTGGCCACAAAAACCCAGCTATCTTCAAGGCAAATACTGCAAGCCTTGGGGTTCATGGCCTCCTGCATTCTTCTAATTCCATATGCAAGGCTGCATATGAGGAAACTACAATGGTATCTCAAAAGCTTATCGTGTCAACATTCACCGGATCTAGAAGCAATGATTCCTATCATACCTTGCCTACGCATAGAGTTCCTTTGGTGGACAGAGGCCTGCCACCAAAACAGGGGACTACCATTCACACTACCCCCTGCCGCTCAAACCTTAACAACAGATGCATCAGACTATGTATGGGGGGGGGGGGCTCACCTAGCAGGGAAGTGCATTCAGGACAAATGTAGCCCAAACCATATTTATTTTTTTATTTATTTATTTTATTTTACATTTGTTGACCGGGCTAGTCCAGCTGGATATATGTGTCCATTTTTGGGAGGAGGGGGGGAGAAAAGCTCCAAAGGTTATAACAAGTAGAATAAAATAAAAAAAATACATATTAGATACAAAAAAAAAAAAAAAATAATTGCATTAATATATTATATAATATCATATCAGTAAATAATAATATAGTCATTTTTTTTTTTTTGTTTTTTTTTTTTTCCCTATATATATGAGATAAGTTGTATTTACAAGGATATTATGTCCATGGGGATCAGTCAGGATGTGTTATAGTGAGAGGGAAATATTGAGGTAGAGGAAAGGTGGCCACTTATCCTGTCAGTCACTTGTTCTTTCAGAGCCTTGCAGTGTTGCATCTACATATCAACCAGAAAGAAATGCTAGCTGTTCAGAATGCTCTGACAGCCTTCAAGGACTTACTTCATCCAGGACAACTACTGGTAAAGACAGACAACACCACAGTTATGTGGTACATAAACAAGCAGGGGGGTTGAATTTTCTTCCGTACAAAGTCTTCAGTGAGGTTGCCATGTGATACACTTTGTCCCATTTCATGCTCGATTGAGAGCACAGCTAAGCCTGAAAGTCTCTCCTAACTCATTGACAAACGCAGGTATGTCTTTGAGTTTCAGCTTAGAAAAGCTGCATTTTGCAGTAGCCACTGTAATAGGTGCAGTCAAATAAATGCGCATTGAAACATAAGTATTTATATATATGTCTTGCAAGTGGTTGCGAATGAGAAATTTAACACAGTGGTGATGGTTCATTATCAATCATTTGAAAAAAGCTTTTAAATTCATGTCCAAGGTCAGTCATCACTATCACAGTGGCCACTTATCCTGTCAGTCACTTGTTCTTTCAGAGCCTTGCAGTGTTGCAACAACGTGTCTTCTGCAATATCACTCAAGGCTTTAATATTTGATAAAAATCCAAAGGCCTTATCAAACTCTGAAAGCTGCTCAAATCGGTCAGTAAATGATTGGATTGATGTCCAGCAGCGCATTGAAGAACTGCACATGTAGTTTTACCACTAGATCCTGTACAGTCGCATCTTCTCCTTCATAGTCAAAGAACCGCTTTACTTTCCTCTGTCTCTTTTCTTGAAATGTGGTGCCAACATCCAGTTCTTCCGCTATCTTGGAGGCTTCACACATGGCATGTTGAAATCCTCTCTCTCTTATTCAGCAGGTCCATAGTGGATGCCACTTTGACACATGTCAAAATATCAACAGATGGAGTCTGCAGAACTTTGGTTGCACGATCTACCTCTGTCAGCACATAATACCAAACCACTAAACGTACAATGAACTGGTATGACATAAGTTTTGAGCACAGTCCCCTTGCTTGTTGAGATGTTGCAGCAGCATTTGTACGTACTGCTTGACCTATTTTCTGTAATGTCTCAATGACTCCCTTCCACTGAAATCTTACTGCCTTGACAGTGTCTATCCTGCATTCCCAGCGAGTATCCGACAGTGGCTTCACAGTGACATTTGTGTGCCGTTTCAAGATCTTCCATCGGCTTGTTGATGCTGCACAGAGTACGTAAATGTTCTGCAGACATCCAAAGAATGACACTGCCTGTACTGATGAATGTGCTCCATCACTAACTATAAGATTTAAATTATGGCAGGCACAGGGCACATAAAAAGCCCTTGAATTAATTTGTTTTATCCGGGCCTGCATTCCAGGTCATTTCCCCTTCATGTTGCTGCCATTGTCGTATCCTTGTCCTTGACCGTCATTAATGTCCAGTTCATGATTTTGAAGTGTATGAAGAAGAGCTTTTGTAAGACCTGCCCCAGTTGTATCATTCACAGGCACAAATCCAAGAAAATGTTCCTCAGCTGTTGCTGCAGTCCATGAACTATCCACGTACTGAACTACTACAGTCATTTGCTCTTGATTGCTGATGTCTGGCATGCAATCAAGAATCACGGAAAAGTACCTAGCATCCTTCACCTTCCATACAATGATCCTTAAAATAGCATTTGCAATCAGCTGGATAACTTCATTCTGTATGTCCTTCCCAAATAATGATCCATTACCTCTTTATTCCAAATACGATGCAAATGTTCAGCATGACAGAGTCAAACTGCGACAAAAGTTGCACTTGGCCTAAGAAATTGCCATTGCCATAGGTGTCAGGGGCATCACTAGTACCACGGAATGCCATGTTCCGTTCCGCAAAGTATTGGACAACAGCAATAATGCGTTCTAACACACCTCGCCAGTGAATTATCTCCTTTTCAACCACTGCTTGTCTCTTATCATTTATAGTCTGCCTATTCTTTATTCTATTGTCCAGTTCCTTCCACTTCAGCATGCATGCCATGTGCTCGGTCATGGCTGTGTAAAGCTTTGGACATCTCTCTCCATGCTGTGTAACCACCTGACCTGAGAAGATGGTTAGAATGTTCGAACAATATGCAAGCAAAGCAGAACAGTGCATCCTTTGAGACCGACCATCAGCCAAGTACGTTTTGCTCTCTCTCCATTAGGCAGCATATAGAAATAATTGTCTGATGTAAATCTTCTTTTCTGCTCATTCACTGGGAACTGTGGTAACACCACTTGCACAAGTCCATGCTGAATGGCAGCTACCCTAAACTCATCCCTTGTCAAGTCTGGCCAAGTCCCTAGATCCTCAAAAGATGTACCTGACACTCCCTGCAAGTCATAGGCTACATCTGTCACTACGCAAGTATGAGCTCCTTCTGCATCAAAGTCTGGTGATCCAAGCAACTCATCTACAGTTGAATCTGCATTTGCTGATATGCTTTCATCCGTGGTAACGGCTGTAGGTCCACAGGCCTGTGGTGTAGCTGCAGGAGAGTGGTCACTTTCTATTGACAGGATGCTGGCCTCACAGTGGTTAGACTAATGCAGAACCATTGTGTTCTCCTGAAGGCAGACATTTACCTGAATCTCCCCTCTCCGATGAGAGACAGAAAAATTTCATAATGGAACCCTGTCTCTCTGCATCCTCCTTCCTCTGCTGCTGAAGCTTTCTTTTTGTTGCTCCTGACAAATATGTATGCTTCATTTCTAACTGAGAATGGAGGTAAAGCAGAATTACTACACATGTAGACAGAGTCCTTTTGTCATACTGCTAGTAAAAATGCATAATGACTTGCACTGACATCCGTCACTGTTGCACTGCAGGCAGAAAGACTGAAGAATGACAAACCAGTAGGCACAAAAAAGTAATGAGAAAGGCCCAAGTTACAGTTTTATGTTAAATACCTACCACTAGAGGTGAACTTGAGCTTTTTCTGCACAATTCTTCCCCTTTCATCCCCACCTCCCCCAAACATGTGAAAAGGCCCCAATTGATGCAAAAGATTGATATTACAAGCTCACTGGAACAGACTAAAGTCTGACAGAACTAATGGCTAGGAGAGGCACAAGTTTGAAGGGGAACACACCAAACTGAGGCAAGACAAATGTTACGGTACAATAAAAGACTACACACTACCACAACCACTACCTCTCAATCTCTTAGCACACTTGAACAAACCAAAATCATTGGTTGAACAAAGGAGTGAAATCATGGATTTGCTAGAAAACCTCATTTATGAGGGATGTAGACGTGGCACACACATTGGGAGACATTCCCATATCCCCTGTTAGAACAGGATCTGTGTACAAAAGCATAAAGCCAGGGAATTTATCATGCATTACGTGGAGGGTATGAAACATGAAGTCCATTTCTGCTAGTAGCCTCTGCCCTCCGCATTGTGCTATGCAATCATTTTGAGAGAGAGCAGGCCAAAAACATCTGGGGACACACTCTCGCTGGCCCCGTTAACCTCCTAAACCTTCAACATAATTCAGACAGCCAAAAATAACTGCAGAAGAAGGCATAAAATCATGGATAGTTTAAAACATTAACTTAGATAGCAGAGCAGTGTTTGCAGTAGTATGCATTAAAGACATCAGTACATTCTGCGGAATCCCCCCCCCCCCCCCCACACACACACACACACACAGCCTCTGCACAATAATCCTGGATAAAGTGAAAACCAAACACATAGGCATAGCATTAACAATGTGCTTATATAGTGCGTGGCCCCACATTAAAACAATCCCAGGCAAACATTGAACACTGCAACATTCTCACAACCGCTAACTACTCTCCCACCATTAGGCTTTTTAAACAATGTACAGGCCCCATCAACCACCAAATAGCACAATTCAAACAGCCAAAAATAACCACAGAACAAGCTGTAACATCAGGGATAGTTAAACAGTACTATAAACCTAGACAGCAGAACAGTGTTTGGATTAGCATGCATTACGATATCAGTACATTCTAGGGAATTCTTACCCCCCCCCTCCCCGAGTCTCAGTACAATTTTGGATAAAGTGAAAACAAAAAGGTGTAGCATTAACAATGTGCTTATACAGTCCTTGACCCCTCATTAAAAAAACTCCAGGGAAACAATGGACACTGCAGCATTCTCACATGCCCTAACCACACTCCCAAACTTTCAACACAGTAACTATGGACAACGAAAAAAATTGAAAATCATTGCAACAAGGCACGTCAAGGACAGTTAAACAGTACTATAAACATAAACAGTGTTTGCATTAAGATATCAGTACATTCTGTGGAATTCTCACCCCCCCCCCCATCTCTGCACAATTTTGTATGAAGTGAAAAGCGTAGCATTGACAGTGTGCTTATACAGTATGTGGCCCCACATAAAAAAAAAATTCCAGGCAAACATTCGCAGCCACTACCATCCCAACATTAGCCATTTTAAACAATGTACAGGCCCCATCAGCCTCCAAATAGCATAATTCAAACAGCCAAATAGAACTGCAGAACTAGCTGTAACATCAGGGATAGTTAAACAGTTCTATAAACTTAGACAACAGAACAGTGTTTGCATTAGCATGCATTAAGATATCAGGCCCCATCAACCTTCAAATAGCATACTTCAAACAGCCACAAATAACTGCAGAACAAGCTGAAACATCATGGATATTTAAACAGTACTATAAACCTAGACAGAAGAACAGTGTTTGTATTAGCATGCATTAAGAAATGAGTACATTCTGTGGAATTCTCACCCCCCCACACACAGCCGATGCAGAATAATCCTGGATAAAGTGAAAGCCAAAAACATAGGCGTAGCAGTAACAATGTGCTTATACAGTATGTGACCCCCATTAAAAAAACTCCAGGCAAACACTGCAACATTCTCACAGGCCCTAACTACATCCCAAACTTTCAACACATTAACTATGGACAACAAAAAAATTGCAGTTATTGCATCGAGTAGAACATTGCGGTTATACACAATAGTAGCATAACAGGGCTTGCATTAGTATACACTCAAAACATCTATGCCTTCAGCAACATTCTCACAACTGCTAATTACCTTCCCAACATTAGACATTTTAAGCAGTGTTACAAGCCCCATCAACATCCTAACCTCTCCGCATAATTCAAACAGCCAAAAAACTCCAGAACAAGGTGTAACATCATGGATAGTGTAAAACAGTACTATAAACCTAGATAGCAGAACAGTGTTTGACAAACTTGTAAAAAAACTCAAAACCTACTGCAAATTCAGCTGACAATCTACCAGCAGAATTTCAAAAAAAAGCAACTGAAGTCATTTCTTATCCTGAATACTTAAAAGATCCATTACTGAGCAATATGTCCATCTGGAAAATATGATACATTATACCCTTGCACAACTGAGGAAACTTGACAGAACTTACAAATTATAGGCCAAGAGCAATTCTTTCCCCACTAGCTGAACTCCTGTAGGAATGCATTCATTCTTAACCAATAATTAATTTGCCAAATCCCAACACGGCTTCAGGCCTCATGCTGCAACTGCCCTCCTCAATTATGCCAACACCATCAATTTATAGATGAAGGTAAAATAGGATCATCTGTCTACCTTGATTTGTTAAAGGCCTTTGTCAGAGTCTCTCAACAAACTGCTAACTACTCTCACCAACCTTAATCGCATCTCCCTAGCCCTCCACTGGCTCCAAAGCTACCCAACAGGTCATAAACAGCCATAACAGCCATAAAATGTCTCCAGGATCTACCTCCCTCTACTTCCACTCACATTAGGAGTCTCACAAGGCTCCATCCTTGGTCCACTTCAGTTTAGTGAATTTATTATCAACCTCAATACTCCCACATCCCTAGCACTCACAATCCAATATGCTGACACCGATACACGTGTGGCACATCTACCATACAGCAGGTCATGTCCAGGCTGAAATAAGCTAATCTTCACTACTTACCCCATACGCCTAAGACTTCCATACACCTAAGACTATCGACTTAGCCCACCTATCCCTGCTCTAGCCAACTACAATATCCTTTTTTGTCCCATTATTTATATCACCTCCTTTTCGTCACCCCTATTCCATTCCCTCTGCCTTTTACATATACAGCATAGATACTGCCAAAACGAGCCAACTCTACCTCTTGCCCCAAATAACTAACTTACACACTCTCCTGGCCAACAGGCAATCAAATTTAAATGTATATTACATTTCACATTCCCTTATATTGTCCCTCGTACAAACAGATAAACTGAACTTAGTTTACATATTTCTAGCACTTGTCTACTAAGATACGCATTTCTCCATGGGCCTCCACTGAAAATGGGTTCTATCCCAGTCAGACTGTCCAGTAAACAAATGTAAAGTAAAACTGGTATAACCACAGCCCCTCACCCACAAATCCCCTTAGCACAACACATTGCTACACAAAAGTAAAATAAAACTGGTACAACCACAGCCCCCCCCCCATCCTCTTACCACCAGAGCACTACATAAACATAAATTAAAACTGGTACAACCACAGCCTCACCCCCCCAACCCTATTAGCACAAAAACTGTACACAAAACCAAAATAAAACTAGTATGACCACAGCCCCAAAATAAAACATCTACAACTACAGCCCTCACCCCCCCAAATCTCTTGGCACAAGAAATATGCACAAAAAAAATCAATCACCCCCCCCCATAAAAAAAGTTTAAACTAAACCCAAAACCCTATCTTTTATGCTTTCTACAGAAGGCTGCTTCCAATACTCTGCTCCCTCTTCACGACTGAAGGGCTCACCTGCTCTCCTTGCCTTCCTCAGAGTCAGACCCCCTCAGTCCTTTTGAAATTGCCCTTAAAAAGACAGTTTTTCAGACCTTTTAAGAAATTGCCCTTAGGACAGTTGAAAAAAGGGATCTAATCCAATGACCATGACTGCCCCAAAAGCATGAATCCACCGCTGATCCATTCTCAATTGTAGTCCGTCCTCACTCTGGTCAAAATCCAGTTTGATCTCTGCATCTGCTGCTGTTAAGGAACACTCCTCTGTTTAAACAAGAGATGTGGTCCTTATTAGCTGCAGGTGCCTTTTTAAAGGCAGTTTGTGCAGGAAGTGATTTGCAAGGACCAATCGGGTCCTTACTTCATCACGTCCTACTTTAAAAAAAATGAAAAAAAAAAACAAGAACTTAGTTCACAGGCTGCTGCAGCCAATCAAATCCCTTGTTTCAGTGAGCGGACCTGATTGAATGCAGCTTGTCAGCTAATCACACAATTCCGATTTTCATGGTCACGGCAGGGAACTATGCGGATGTCCACGAGGAGCTGAACTGTAGAACAGTAACGGTTGGTGCAACCAATGGCTGCTGGATGGGGGCCCTCATTTGCAGGGAGGTAACTGGGGGCTCCCTGCGGCCACAGGGTTTGCAGGCCGGCTATGTTAGAAGTATTTAAGTGCAGCTAAATGGGTGTCATCCTTAAATGGAGCAGAATTAGTGGGCGTAGAGGAAATGTCAGCCACTGAAGGTTGCATCAGAACATGTTTTTTTGTCACCTGAATCATTGACCTCACTCCTTGGCCATACAAAGATATGCCCTTTAGAAAAATCGGCAAAGTCTCTTTTTTTGAGGTCACATATCAGGTATTCAACCTGTACTCGTAAAGACATCTCTAGGGGCAGAAAATGCTCAATCAAAAGTCTTAAGTAATTGAAACTTAACTCACGATTAAGCCGTTGCCAGCATGTAAGTAAATCAGGTTCACTGGCACCTTGGGTCGGCATTTTCAACACCCGTAAGCCCCTGGGAATAACTTTATGCTCAGTACATGCTTCAAAGTGAAGTCTTTGCCATTTGTATCTCTCAAGCTTATACATGTGGTTTTCAAGTTGTTTAAAATGTCCAAAAAAGCACACATACCATGTGAGTCCTTAATGTCAGTCACCTCTTGTCCAGAGAACAGGATTCCCAGTAGCAGATTAGGTTGGTTCCTTGCTAACTTAGCATATCTGTCCATAGTATGGCCAAACAAATGATCAGTTGAAGATGTTAAGACACCAGATGCTCCCAGGCTCACATCACAGGATTCGGCCATGTGCAGAGGTTTGCTCAACAAAAATAGGCAGAGAGTAAAAACACAAGTAAGCCAACTGCCAAAGGTGACCCACAAATCAAATATGAAATAGTAGAAAAACAAAATGTGAGTCAACTACCACGGTACGAGCCAAAAAACGAAACGGTGGAATAAAATAAAACTTTTATTAAAAAAAAAAGGTTAGCCCTTTTGTGGGGTTGCCACTTCACCAGACCATACAGAACAAAAAAAGAGCATTTGATTTAATACAATTACTAACCAATCGTCAGTCTACTTCAGAAGGGATAACTTTAATACTTATATTGAAATGTATGAGTTAAAATGGATTATTTCCTTACAAGCCCATAGGTTACCTGGTCTTAACTATGGGGTTTCACTTCAACCCTAATTAGGAGGGCAACAACTTTGGTTGTTCACAATTGCTTTAATTGATGTAGATTGATGATTCATAGGTTCATAGGTTAGTACTAGGCTAAATGCCCTTGCAAGCCATTTTAAGCCTAGCCAATTATCCCTTGTGAGATTCAAACCCTGTACCTTGTGTTTGTAAGGCAAACACCCCAACCATTAGGCCACCCTCCCTTGGTTAGTAATTGTATTAAATGAAATGTTCTTTTTTGTTCTGTATGGTCTGATGAATCGCTTTCTCTCCAACTCTACTAGGCATACTCTGGCCACGACTTATCTTCTTCCTTCCTTATTATATGGAGCCCATCTCCTAACCAACCTGTCATCCTCCATCATCTCCAAACTAGAAAACGTCTACAACAAAATCTCTAAATTTGCCACTAAATCCAAAAATTCCACCCATCACTGCCTTATCCTACAGTCCCTGAATTGGCTTGAACTCCCAAACTACCTAGACTACCTCCAACTCACCACTGCACATAGACTTGTATTTCACCCAACAAAATGTCCTGCTCTAGCTAAGATCCTTCCCCCTTACACACCCAACAGAGCTCTCAGATCTGAACACCAGCATTTAATTGCTATCCACAAACCTAAACGTCCTGCTGGCCAGCTTCTCCTCTCATACTCACTAGGCAAAAAATGGAATTCCCTTCCTCCCACTCTAAGAACCATACCAAACTCGGAAAACTTCAAAACCCAGCTTTTCAAACACCTCCACTAAATGGAAATGCACCTGCCTTCATCCTACCTAATCCATGCTAAGTGTATGCCCCCAAGGGGTTCTCTCTCTCTGGTTCCTAAGCTTTCTATAACTCTCATAGTTATTTTCCTATGAGTCTAAGCTCTCGACAACTCTTGTAACTTCTGTCTCTAAGCTCTCGACAATTCCTATACTTACTCTCACACGACTCAACCTTGTAGATATTGTAAGTAGCATCCTACTTTAAATGTCTGTATGTAAAGTGTATCCACATTTACTTAGATGTTGGTAAGTAAACTGTTTCCACATCTAATACATGAGTGTTTCCTCAAATGAAACTGTATAACCCTTAACTTCACTCTCAATGAATTTTGTTAACTATGCATGATATCGAATGTGTTTATTTATAACTGTTCTATATAATGTTATCTTTTATACTTTAGTATCACTTGCATCTAAACTGTGTAATGCATCTTGGAGCTTTTCTCCCCGGGCCTCCACTGAAAATGGGTCATTTCAGCCCAGTGGACTTCCCCGGTAATCAAACTGGAAATAAAATAAATAAATGAATCAACAACCCCGGGAAAGCGCCAAAGTTTTATTTTATTTCACGGTTTCTTTTTTTGGCTTGTACCGTGGTGGTTGACTCGCATTTTGTTTTTATTATTATTTCATATTTGATTTGTGGGTCTTCTTTGGCAGTTGGCTTGTTTGTGTTTTTACTGTCTCCAAGAGGTTTGACAGTTCTGTGTGGTTGTGTATTCCTGCAAACACTTTTACAGAAATCTTTTTGCTGATCAAGTTGTGGTGTCTTCAGATTCCAGCAAGGGGTGTGATGGGGGTTTTGGCCAAGAATCTGCTTTGCAGTGAGAGCGAGAGAGAGAGTAAGATGCTCATCAACTTTGATAAGGAAGTTTATAGTTCTGCTAACTAGTCTTTAGGATCTTAAACTGCCAAAACATATGTGAAGTTAGAGAGAGACACTCCTGTCTCAATTAAATGACAAGGCTGACAAGGCCTAAGATAATAAGGCCATGGAAAGAAGAGATCCTTTAATCATGCCACCTGTGTTCTCCAGCTGGCAAGTATTGTGTCAGATGTGGTTGTGATATTGTGGGTACATCATTTAGAGGTGGTAGTCAGTGGGTCAGTCATTAGGAGACGTGCGTGGCTGAGGACTCTGCCCCTCCCATGTCACATGAAAGCACAAGTGCTTAATGCACCACTGAAGAAGGAGTTACTCTCTGGATCCACTCTGAGTAAGATTTTAAGAAACTGGAGGGAAAGGGGAAAAGCATGCAGTCTGTTCACTCCTCTGGGCCTTGATATAGTGCCAATTGCCCTACCAAGATTTGGCCTTTCAGCTGGAGGCAGGGAAAAAAGTAAACAGCCAGAAGTTAAGAAAGGGTACTATAAGGAAAAAAAAACAAGCTGATCAGATGATGATGCCTTGGGGTCAAGACCCCAATAGTGAGCATCTGATACTCACCCTTGCCCTTTCCATCACATTCCCCATCTGAACTAAGTTCCTCCCTCCACCAGCACCCAGAGGGTAGGGGGCACCTGTTTTTTCTTTGTAGAAAGTGAAAAGGTTACACAAGACAAATGTGTCCTGCTGATCTTTGCTCAGGGATACAGACTTGAGTTGTTAGAAAAGCCAAAGTTTCAGGTATCCTACCAGTTTCCAAGGAACAAAAGTGCCCTTAGTTCAGCTTCTGTTTACAAGTGTTGTTGGTGAAGGGTGGCATATAAAAAGAACTAATGAATGGCAGGGCACTAGTTTTTACTCAGGGTTGTTGTTAGTCCAAAGGAGAGATGAAATGAGGAGGCCCATCTTGGACCTGTCAAAGATAGCCATGTTTTTAAAAGTAGCAAAGTTCAGGATGGCATTGATGATTCTTCTGGCTCTCCCCTTTCCTCTAGCCTTCACAGCCTGGTTCTGAAAATGCTTATTGTTGTATACATATAGCCATGGAAGACCGGCATTATCTGAAATTTGATAATTTTTTTTTTGGGGGGGGGGGGTCCTCTTCTGTTTACTACCTTCCCTGTTGTCTGGCTCCAGAAACGGTCTTCTGCAGGGCCAGTGGTATCCATATTTACCCAATTCTGAATGACCGCCTGAGTCGAGCACCAGCACTGGAGGATATGCAAAGGACCCTACAATTCATTTTGTCCTGCTGCCAAAACCTAGGACTGTCTGAATCTGCCAAACCTTTACTTACTACCCACAACAAGAACCTTGTTCTTGGGGGATCAATCTGGTCACCTTTCGCCAGAAGTCCTTTCTTCCTTGAAAAGAACTCCTGCCCTGATCAGTTACTTCATATATGTATCCCAGCAAAACCAGATCTCTTAAAAGGTGTTTCTCAAGACACCGGGTTACATGACTTCCTCAGTCCTGATGGTTCTTCTAGCAGGACTACACATGGAGACACTTTACTGGTACCTCAGATACAGTAATAGTATGCCAAGTCCTTGCAGCATCCCCTTGTATCAAGAAAGAGCTCTCATAAAAGGTACAATAGATGAACCTCATTCATAGGGCCACTTTCAAGCTAGGTTTAGACACCCAGATGATCACAACAAGTTCCTTCAGCACTACCCGTGAAGCCCATTTAGGGTATCTAAGGATTCAGGTAGTCCGGGGCAGACGAGAAGGGGGAGCACATCAACATAAAGGAAATTATTAGGCCTTAAAACAAGTTTGGTAAACAGAGATCCCCTACATCTTCACCGACAACACCACAGTAATGTAGTCCATGAACAAACAGGTGGCTCTCTCAATACACCCTGTACAGGTTGATTATGAAGGCAGAGTCTAGCCCAGGAATCAGGAATGGCCTACTGGACATACTGTGTTCCTTTTTAGGAAAACTCCCTTATAGACCAGCTAAGATGGGTAAAGGCAGACTTTCAAAAATGAATGCTGGACAGAGATGTCTTCCATAATATTGTACAGTGGTGGATTGTGCCAGAAATAAACTGTTGTGCTTCTGAGAAAGCAGACAACTCAGCAACACTTTATCAGCTGAGTAAGATGGTTTCTGTGCAATTTTTCCCCAGTTCCTCCTCTTTCAGGTCAAGGGGTAAAGGAAGACTGGCCAAAATGTTACTCATAGCTCCCATTTGACTGAGACAATACTGATTCTTTCTGCTCAGTATGGTAAGAACAGAAACCAGTACTGCTGCCCAAGAGTGTGAAGGACTTGACCCCAAAACTTCGAGTCACTCTTAGAATCCAAAGTGAGTATATTAAGGTTGACAGCCTGGATGATTTAGGTCTTGTTCCCTTTAGGTGCATGTATTTTGGGATGTACTCACTGTCATGAAGGAAGTTAGGAAACAAAGCGCAAGGAAGTATTACTTAGTAAAACAGTGCTGTTATTTTTTCCATTACCAAGAGTAGGAGGTGGGAAAGGCCTTTCTCCAGACCCAGTGTCTTTAAATAGTTGGCCCTTTGTGTTTGTTTCTGGTACTGCTTTTATGGCAACATGGTAAAGAGACATTCTGCTAGAACTACCAAAGCCACTGTGGCTTTTCTTAGGGGAGTCAGGACTCAGTTTTAGAAGCAGTTACCTCGTACTCTGTTTATACATTCGTTAACCATTACAACTAGTACATTGCCTCTAGAGCGATGACCGGGTATGCCACAGCCATTCTGGAATTTAAATTTTCCTTAACAAACTGTCTCAGTACTTAGCCATACAAAGAGCAACTAATTTATTAATTGAGGAGCTTCACCCCATGACTTTAGCCTAAGCCTTGATTGTGAATGTTTAGTCTTGCAGCACTCAAGCTAATCTACTGTAAAGCCCTTCTTTTGTACCACCCCCTTGTAGATCACATAATAAGGATCTGTAACCATGGATATGCACTTTCCCCCTATGTCTGCAGCCAGTTTTGTGGATATGGATGTCCTGAAGCAATGTGGCAATTGTCTCATGTTTACTGACAACCTTCTAATTCTTAAGCTGATAATGTGTGTAAGAGATGTAGTTTTACAGTATCAGAAGAGGCAAGGGTGCCACATGCAAGCACTTATAATGCCAAGCAAATTGTCAGAAACAAATATCACACACAGTATGGACCAGACATATAGACCCACGTATGCCAAGACTCTTCAATGTAATCTTTCTAAACTCCAAAGGCCTCCCAGACATTGCGGTTATAGTAAGTATCTTTTGCAGCCTCAGAAGCTCTCTACCAAAAAAAAAATACTCACCATAACACAGAACCACACCTCACGACATCTCAGTTTCTAAGCCCATAAGGCAAAAACCACCACACAATCCAATGTTGTGGTCATAGAAGACTCCATTGTGAGAGAGAGAGGGATGGATGTCCCACTCACCAGGCTGAGTAAGGAAAGTTTCATGGTTAATTGTCTGTTAGGGGCCACAGTACGCCGGATCACACACTTATTCAGTTTGTTGAACTACAAATACCAGTATGACTCTGTCATAGTCCATGTGGGTGTATACAACCTGAGATGCATCTTCCCTGCACTATGTGAAGCAAAACATGATGGAGCTCTTGGTCTTTATGTTCTTAGCATTTAGTAGCATTCTGCCTTCTCCAAGGATTATACCACAATATGAACAGAAGATAATTAACTTTAATAATTGGCTTAGTTTTTGGCATCATTTGAATGTAGCACAATATTTGTCAGCCTGTAGATGTGGTTGACAGACTGTGGTGTTTTGCCAGAAATCATCTGCATTTGTCCCCTCTAGGCTTTTGAATATTGGTTAAAACTTTGTCCACCCCCATAATGCCCTTTTAGATGCTGATAACATGATAGACCTTCCAGTATAGCAAAAAACAACCCATGAAAATCTGAACATGTTACTGTTCAGTGCCAGGAGTCTAAACAAGAAACTCCACTCCTTGCAAGCTGTCCTCACCCTGCAGAACATGGACATATGTGCAGTTAAACTGAGATGTGGTTTAAAGCCGTGGGGAGCACCCTGGCAAGGCAGAGCTACAATGCCTTCTGCACATTTAGACCAGCTGCTACACAAATGTGGACAACAGGTGGAGGTGTTTCAACTTACATCAAAGACAAACACACTTCAAGGCTGGTTAAATAGTAGAACATGCCATAAGCTAAGTCCCATACCATATCCTTGCAAACTGTAGGTTCCCCACTATGACCCAGGAAACCCGTAACACATACATACACTCCCCTTTCAACCCAGCAACCGTGTTCATGGATTACTTTAACTACTCCACTGTAAACTGGGAAACATACACTACCACAAACATGCAAGCCCAGAGATTCCTGGATTATTTTGTTTTAAAATTACCCTTGACCAACTAGTCTGTACACCCACTAGGGGTGTTAACATCCTTGACCAGGTCCCCTGTCCACACACGAAAGAATGTTGCACACCCCCCCTCCCCCCCAGCCAAGCGTAATGTCCTTCCTGGTCGAGTCAAACCATAAAGCTGTCGCCTTTGAAATAAAAATAAAACCCATGACCCCCAGCTAACCCTGGAACTTTTAGGAATTATTCTAAGACAAACTTCCGACTATTAAGTAACATCCTGTAAAAAAATTCAAGCCCCTCCACCTCAGGAAACTGTGAGAATACCACTGCTTATGTTGAATTCTTCATAAAAACCTTGTACAGTCATATTAATGGCTGCAGAGAGATGGCAATACCTACCCATAATAAGCACAGGCCAAACTCAAAAAATAAACACCTTGGTGGAATCCCAACATTAATAGGCTGTATAACAGAAGGAAGAATGGCATAGCAAAAATTAGGAAGTGCAATGCCCAGCAAGGTAAAAACTCCCTCATCAGTCTAACCAAGCAACTCAGGCAGCTGGTCAAGTCATCCAAAAGGCAAATCTGAGTTAAAATAGCCTCCCAGACTAAGGACAATCAGAAGATATTCTTCAGCTATGTCCTCAACCTCAAAGGTTCTACACAACAATGTACTGTAGTAATTGTAAATGAAGCCACCTGTATCGATCTGGAAAATACAGCAAATCTACTGTATGACAAATTTAGCTCCAATTTTACCTCCAGTTTTACCTCCCTTTTCATCCCAAACATCCTTCAGAAATATCAGTCATCACTTCCCTTATCTGTCACTAGGGAACTGGTTCTTTATGCCCTTTCCAAAGTCAAGAATATTGCATCAGTGAGCCATGGTAATATCCCAGGATGCTTCCCTAATAGCATGGCTCAGTCTATCAGGACCACTAGAATCACTATTTAACCATAGCTTTTATACATTTTTTGTGACAAGCGAATGGAGGACTGTAACTGTCATCCCCTTTGCACAAGGGCAGGCTGTTTACATACTAGGTAGCTAACAACCTGTAAGTCTAACCAGTCCTTATATGCAGTGACACAGAAAGAATGGTTATGGAAATGATAAACAGTGACATAAGAAACCTTTAGACACTGGATTCAACCCAATTTGATTTCATCAGGGACAAGTTATACCTTCTCAACCTAATGGACTTTTTTGAGAAGGTCATCAAAGCAATACATAAGGGCAGAACAGTGCATAATGCCTAACCTGAACTGGCTAAAGCATTTAACACAGTACCCCATTCAAGCATTGTAGAAAAGCTCACAGAGTTAAGTATAAACCCCTGTGTCACCCATCAGATAGCTAGCTGGCTCACAGATAGGACCCAAGAAGTTAGGAAGGGGAGTCTACCTCGCCAAAAAGGCCAGTCACTAACAGAGTCCCCCAAGTCTCATTGTTGGGGTTGCTACCTTTTGGTATCTGTTTCTGTGAAAGTCAAGGCCAGTGTCAAAGCCCTCTGACTGACCAAGTTTGCAGATGATTGCAAACTAGACAAAGCCACTGAATTGTCCAAAGATAAAAATATCCTCCAAGAAGGTCTGACATAAACTAATAATTGGTACCACAGTCACAATCTAAATTCATTGCCAAGAAATGGGCAGTAGTAAACTTTGGAAACTGTAACATTGATAATGCACTCCTAGGAGTAGATCCAGTGTTCAGGGATTTGGGAACGCTTGTAGACAGTAACTTGGTATTTGACCATCATGTGTCTGTGGTAGTAAGGAAATCAGTCTGTGTTGCACAACTTACAAGTAATTGTATGGCATCTACATCCAAGGATGTCATAATTCCACTGTACATGGCTTTCATCAGACCAATCACTGAATACAGCACCCCTTCAGTATGTAGCTAACAAGGCATGTGCAACAGCTGGAACATCCACAGAGGGTCCTCACAAAAAGAATCGCAGGACATAAACATGTCCTACGTGGACTGCCTCAAAGTCCTAGCCCTGTACTCTGTTTCTATCTGGCTGGTGACAGGTAATCTATACCTGGCTTAAAAAAACATTCTCTGTTTCTGCTCTGATTGACTTGTTGCACATCTGCTAAACAGATGGCATCAGAATTACCTTTATCTAGGGACCCAAACTTTGTTTGCAACATAATAAATTGGACTTGTTGAAAGGACAGGTGTTTGTCTCTGAGATTATCCCTTCTCTGGAACAGGCTTCCCATCCATGTAAAGAGAGCTCTTCCCTCACCCAGTTCAAGCATAACTTGGGCCAGAGGATGGGCATTGAGAAATTTAGCTCTGATCTGGCAGCTATGCCTCTGCTAGACAGAGACAGCCTGTAAGTGCTTGACTACCCATGCCTACATATACCCCTTAAAGTAACCCTAGGGTACCAACATTTCTCAGCTACATGTGGGAAACATAGTTAGACTTAAAAAGACTCCTTGGGGTGGCTAACCTAGCAATCATCTAGGAACATGTGAACAAGGGTTACTTCAACTAGCACACTGTCATGGCCAGATATTCATTGGTCAGTGAGATTTCCGAATCCAGTGGTGGATCCAGGAATTTGCAGAAGAGGGGGTGCAGTCTGGTTAGTTGACTACCGGGGTGGAAGCAAGAAAGTGGGACACTTGGTTTGGTGGTTGTGAAAAGATCATCTTAAGAAGCTCTGACATCACGTCTGGAAAGGTATCACTTTACATTCAGTTACACATGATTTTGCTGTGGATGTGGTAGCAGAAAAAAGTAAGGTCTTCTGACATCTGGGGCAAGAAAAGACTGAGGATATGGCGTCGGTCAGCGCGTAGTACCCTGACGCACTGACGCCAGTCTAATCGCCCTGACCGCCGTCAGCCTCTCTGGTTGGTATTCCGCCTGGATGGGGACTGGTTATATACATATACTGGACATGGGATCCTGATCCATTAACATCTACATTAAAACTGTACTTTCCTGTGCAGCACACAACACATCTCTTTTCATTGCATGCCTGGAAAAGATTTGTTGACCATACCAACTCACATTCTCCTTCCATGGCACAGTTGGCATATGGACAGTTATAAACTTGTAAAGAATCCCACTGAAGGTGGAAGCAACCACAGTGAAATTTACTTTGTTGTTATGAAACATAAAATATATACCACAGACACATCTTTGGATAAATTAGTAAAAGCTTCATTTAATTGCTGTACCAAATAAACTAAACTCATAAAACTTTCCTTAGCTGACCATTATGTTTTTGGATTGTTTACTGTTCTCTGTCTGGGTTTAAGCACAACTAATTTTCTTTAACGAAAGTCCTACTGTACCTTTTCTCACCTTTCAACAAATTCTGGAGTGAGTAAAGGAAGAGGGGAGGCAATGCTGGTCTCAAGGAGTTCAAAAATGTCAATGTTGGTTGTCTTCTTTAAGTCAAAGTTCAATGAAACTTGAATTGTTTTTAGTTCAATGTTTTCCAAGTTCATGGCCATCTGAATTTAGCCAGAGGCCCTTGACATTGGATGCCAAGGAGAAGTGGACCAGCACAGATCCATGGGGGGCTGCACTGGTGACTGGCCTCTCTGTAGTTATAACCTCCTGCATCCTATCAGTGAGCCAGCTAGCTATCCAGTGTGTTGTAAAGGGATATCCAGTGTGTTCAACAGGGATTTATACGTGCTTCTAAGATTGTTGACAGTGTCTGAATTGGGATATTAGGAAATGGATGTACTTAATACACTACAAACCAGTGAAAACAATGACTGTAAAAAGAGAAACCTATTAAAACTGATGAGCTGTCAAAATTCAAATGCAGAATTGTCAGCCCCCGTGTACACTCAGCTATCACTTGAATTTTACTCCAGTATAAGAAATACTGCAATTAGAACAACATTAATAAACAAATTAATTAAGCTAACCAAGCCAATTAACTGTATAATAAATCAAAATCTACTCATGTAACTGACTTTGGCTCATCACTAAGGGCTTTTCATCCAGAAAAAAAGGAGGTCATTGTCCCACTGTACTCCTCCCTCATTAGACCCATTATAGAGTACAACTCCCCATTTGCTATGTACCGAACAAGACATCTGCAACATCTGGAAAGGCTGCAGAAATACCTTACTATAAGAATCACAGGCCTAAAGCAGATGCTTTATGCTGACGGTCTAAAAAAACTTCAGCTAGTATAGTGTACTCTGTGGCATATCATCTACTCAGAGGCGATCTGTGCTTAACATACAAGGCCATGTCAAACCCTGAGCTGTTGGACATGCTCCAATTAAAGAAATCCCAATCCCTCAGAGCCACACACTTCAGGGATCTAAACCTTGTCATCACAATGAACAAAACATGCTGGAGGGATAGGTTCCTGACCCAGAGACTCCCCATACTCTGGAATAGACTGCCCCTACATGTCAAGCAGAGCGCCTCCTTGGCTCTCTTTAAAAGGAACCTTGACGATTGGATGGGAGATAGGAAATTCACCCTGGGGAGCATGTCAGTCGCCCTGTTAGACAGGGGTCCATGGAAGTAAATATTGTGGGAAGAAATATCCAGGGAATTGTTATGGCTAGGCTTGTATAGACCCTAGAGCCGATAGCCTAGTACCAACCTATGAAAAAGGTATGCAAAAATCTGAACATTAATATAAAGAAAATCAGCACTGACAGTCAATCACAAATCGTTCTTTAATTAATTACATCAAATGTTTAACAAATAATCAATAATACCCTCAAGTAATGCATAAGACTGCTGTCCACTCTAACCCTAAAGACACTGCTAATATGTTTGCAGATAATTTTTTGCCATCAAATAAAAGAAACCAAAGGCATAGTTAGGACTGAGGCGAAGTTGGCAGCTGACCATGAAGCAAGTTGTTATGGAGCAAAAAAAAAAACTCTAGTCATGCAGTAGCACCTTTAGTCGTTTAAGCAAACTAGCTATGATATTGTAAATAAGTTCTTACATGTTGATTTATAATCTCTTTGTACATGTTTTAAAGAATCGAGTTTTTAAATGATTTGCTTACTGTGTGTGTGTGTGTGTGTGTGTGTGTGTGTGTGTGTGTGTGTGTGTGTGTGTGTGTGTTTTAGGAACCATAGCACATAATTAATACATGTTTGCTATCAACAAGTTAGGTTATCAGTCCTTTCAGTGTTGTATGAAAATGTGCAAGAAACTATATGCTTCACTTACTACAATACTTAAAATTTAAAAATGAAATTACAAAGCTCTTCAGACATGACCCATGACCAGCACACTGTTCACAACTTAAAAGATGCAAACCATTAAAAAACAGATGCAAGCCTTTTTTTTCCAAATCTATTATAAATCAGCATTTCCAAATGGTCAACATAACTGCTGTAGTTGCATTCTCCCAGTAGTGTCTGCGAATTCCAGAAAAAGCTTACCAGAATTTTGCTGTTACCTTTTATCAACTACATTTCATACTAAATATATGTGATCAAAACACTAAATCAAACGCCACAGACAGTAACGTCTCACTACAGCTAGTAATACAGTAATAACGAAATCTAAATGGTTAGAAAAATATATAATAGTAGTATGCATGCTTAGTGCATTCGTGGTTTAAAAGGGTTAATACATTTATTCTGTTCACACTGCATGAATCTGCACAGCTATTAGAAACTTAAGAGGCATTTAATTTCTGAAAATAACAAGAGACAGTTCATTTCTGCTAATGTTATGAAACTTAACAAAGAGATATTAATTTCTGCTTATGCCATGAGAAAGTATGCAGCTGCTAGAAGCTTTGATAAAGAAAACAATAGATGCTTGAAAGTTTAAACCATAGTCAGCATTACTTGTACCAAAGCTAAAAATGTACCTTGAATCTAGGCAAAATGTAACATGTATTAGAACTGCACAATTGAAGAATTTAAAAAGTTAAGATGGGCTAAAATAAGCCCAAGGCCAGGTTGTTTTTCTCAAAATGTTTTGCAAGCTAGCAAATAATCTAACCTAGTCAGCAGTAAGTCTAGTAACATTTTCTGTAGAACAATACAGAAAGTTGTGTGTAACTACGTCAGCAATAGAATAGTAGCATTTTCTGTGTGACATGAAGAGAACTGTATAAGAATAACATACTGATCACCAAAGAGCTAGACAAACCTTGTGCCTACATGCTTTGTCTCCTTGCTGCAAGTAATAAAGGGTGCCTTGCTTGAACCTAACGTGAATTGGTCTTTGAAGTTTTTTCCTTTGACAGATTGGTCCTTCGAGCCAGAGCCCTCTCTTCACCTCGGATCAGACGGCCAGGTGGTTGAAACCGTATGGGGAAGAAACCAATCGGTTCTTCTTATATGGAAAGCCCTCCGACTGACTTGTCGTTCAAAAGAGGCCAGCCACTTTCTGATCTGTGACTGATGGACTGGTCTCCGCGAATCGATGATCAATCACGTGGGCTCAGGTAAGGTGAATCTACTTTTTTCTGTTTTCTGTTTTAGATCAGGGACTAGATGTGTATTGTTTTTGTCAGACTGTATTTTTCTTACAAGTCAGGGACAAGAAAGATTACTGTCTTGTCGTAGATCAGGAGAAACAGAATAAGTAGGCAGTCATTCTGAAGAGACTATAACAAAATCCGTGGTACCACGTTAAAAATTGAGAAAAGTTACGTAACGATCAAAGGGTAGAACAAAATGGGTAATAATTGCACAAAAAGACCCCAAAATCCGCCGTTAACAGAAGATGCAAAATATATGCAGTCGCAGCCCGCCGACAATATTAGATATTATTCAAAATGGGTTAATAAATACGAATTCGACGGAAAATTAGAAAAATCATAGCTTATCAAACGTATCAAACAGCTCAAAACTGATTCCAAAGGTCGGGTAAAAAAGCAACGTTGATTAGGAATTCCTCAGGCACACAGGTGGCTTAAGGAAGTAAACCGTAGGGAACAAAAGAACAAAAATTCAAAAGCAATGTTTTTAGATAAGGAGGACAATAACTTAGTAATAGCATCAGCGCCTCCGCCTCCCTTACCAGAATATGAAGCAAGTGAACAGGTTAGTCCACCCCCACGATATCCTGTAGTCACTGAAGATAGAGATATTATGAAACTAAAACTGACTAAAATTAGAGATCCCATCGGGACCAGGTCCCGAACAAAGGCAGGTAACTCAGATGAAGGCATTGAGTTATGGCAAATGGTTAAGAATTCACGATCTATAAGTGAAGAAGAAATATGCCCACTTATAGAAGTACCCAATCCTCAGGCAGGTCAAGACAATCAGGACCCAACTATCTTAGTGTATAGACCTTGGACTCTGGAAGATATCCGGAAAGCCACTGAGGGAATTCCCCATCCAAAGGTTAATTTTAGAAAATTCACAGAAGACTTACAAGGAATGAGGTTAAGTTATAGCTTAAATGGAGAAGAGATAGAAAAGGTAGTTAGACAAAGTGTAGGGCCAGATTGGTACATGATTAATGGGAACTGGAATCCACGTGACGCTGCACAAAGGCCCCTCCCACATAGCAGCGCAGAATTAGACACCAGAGTAAAAGGTCTTACAGACCGCATCTCTGAAAAATGAAAACCTAGGGCAGACTGGACTTGCATTAATCAATGCATCCAACAAGAAGGTGAAACAATTGACCGGTACTATGCCAGATTGTTAGTGTTTTAATAACCACTGTAGAATGCAGGTTCCTGAAAATCAAACACAAGATTCCCCATATGAACAGCAGTTAATGAATGCATTTTTAAAGGGCAGTAGTGCACCTATAAGCAGTTTTATTACAAAACACATGGTAGACCATCGAACAAGCAGGTTACAATCATTACTTGAATATGCTAGGCATGCCGAAAGGCATTTTAATAGCAAAAAGAAAGCTCAAATATTTTCTGTAGAAGATGGAGCAGAAGTTTATGTAGTACAGTTTGGGAAAAAGGGCAAGAAAAATGCACAGGGAAACAAACAATCTGATCAACGATCAGAGGACTTTGAAGGGTGGAAGAAAAGGGGAGAGTGTTTTAAACGTGGTAAAAAGGGACATTTGGCAAGGGATTGCAAGAAAAACAAGAAGGCAACAACGGAAGACAAGGAGGGTGAGGACTTGACTATATGGTAGTCAGGAATCACTAGAAGGGGCTAGCGAAGAAAGGACAAATGAGAATGTGATAGAGGGAGTAGAGGAAGTCCAGGAAGTTAGTGATAATGAAGAAAATGAAATATTAGTCCTAGCTCTATTAAGCTTGGAGCTTTATTTAGCAGACACAAAACCAGAAGTTACACTCTTGGTAGAAGGGAGGGAAGTTAAATTCTTGTGTGACTCAGGGGCATCACGAACCCTGATACATCCCTTCAAACTGCCAGAAAACACAGAGTCACCTGATTACATACTGGTTAAAGCAGCTAATGGACAGCTGTATCGGGAGCCTCTCTCCCGTAACATTGCAATAACTGATCCAGTTTCAGGATTGACACAAAAAAGCAAAATTGTTGTTTTTGCAAAATGCTCAGTAAACCTCTTGGACAGAGATCTCATGCAGCTATTTGGTATAGCAGTAGTCCCAACCATGCAGGGCGTGGAAGCACAGCGACAAACTAATACCTTTGCAGTGCAGTCGGAGGGTGAAATGTTTTATTGGTACAGCCAGGACTTGGTTACGACTGGTCCAGGGACTGTGACCAAAGAGTTAATGAATGTAGCCCATCAGCAAGTTCCCCTCTGTTGACATTGATAAGCAACAACTTTTGCACTGTACCCTGTATTATTGTAACACACCAGGACCTGATAAGGAATATGAGCAAGAATTATTTAAGAATCATGCAAACAGATTGATATTGCGTAACCTGTACTGGGACACAGAAGAGAACAGTGTAGCCAGCTGTTCATTGCCCCAGAAGTTCTTTGCACTTTATAAATCTAATCGATTACCGCGTTAGCTTAACTAAAAACAGAAATATAGAATGGGCAGACCTAGGAGAAAAAGTCATGAGATGGGAGAAACGGACAGAACTAGAACTGTCAGAAGAGGAATACAAATACAGAAGTTGAATTGGATAACTCAGACCAACCCAGCTGTGCACTTGCAGTCTAGCGAGGACAGCTGATTGACACTCCTATTAAAGGAGGAAGAAAATGCCTTACGAAATATACCAGAGACCCTCTGGTCAACAGGAAAATCAGATGTAGGACTCATTCGTACAGCGAGACCAGTTACTATCATGCCAAAGTCAGCATTCAGACCACAAAAAAGACAGTATCCCTTAAGAAAAGATGCAGAGGCAGGGATAAAGCCTATTATAGCAGCCTTACTTAAAGGAGGGATACTAGTAGAATCTCCTGATTCACCATGTAACACACCCTTATTTCCAGTTAAAAAGGCCAATGGAGAATGGCATATGGTCCAAGATTTGCAAGCCGTAAATGATGCGGTAATACCAGGGTCACCCACGGTGCCAGACCCACACACCCTGTTGAATGATTTGAAACCTCAACAGAAGTATTTTTCTGTGGTAGACATTAGCAATTGGTTCTTTTCGATACCGATACACCCTGATAGCCAGTATTGGTTTGCATTCACATTTCAGGGAAAAAGGTATACATATACGCGACTACCACAGGGATATTGTGAAAGTCCATCGATATTCTCACAAGAAATGGCAAGCAACTTGGCGGGATTCACCCCGCCAAGAGGCAGTCAGATTGCACTTTATGTTGATGACATCTTGCTGGCAGCCCCCACCCAGCAGGATTGTAGAGAAGATACCATAGCACTCCTACGATTTTTAGCCGCTGAAGGACATAAGGTAAATATAAGTAAACTGCAGCTTTGGAAAAAACAAGTCAAATACCTAGGATATGTAATATTCAAGGAAGGTAGAACATTAGATGAGGCAGAAAAATAGCAATTTTGCAAGCACCAAAACCCACTACCAAGAAGGAAATGATGTCCTTCCTGGGTACAACTAACTTTTGCCGAAGCTGGATTCCAAACTATGCCTTGGAATCTGCACCTCTGACTGACCTTATATATAAGAAGCCTATGGCAGTGCAGGATTTGTTACAATGGACACCAGAGGCAGAATCTGCTTTCTGCAAACTAAAGCAGTTAATAGCGTCCTCATTAGTTGTGGGATTGCCAAACTACCATAAACGTTTTTTCCAAACTGTAGATTGTAAGCAGGGGTTACATGACATCAGTATTAACACAACAGCATGGGGATAAGCAACACTCCATTGCTTATTATTCATCACAACTAGACCCAGTGGCACGATCCTTACCTCACTGTGTACAAGCAGTAGTTGCAGCTGCAATGGCAGTACAGGCTTCAGCCTCAGTAGTCTTGATGTTCTTCGTGTTTCACTGTTGCAGTCATAACTGTAGGGTGTTCCTGCCGGCAGGCAGCCCGAGGTCGGCCAGAATCACAAAGTGTGGGTCCGGCGTCGGCTGTACAAGCCAGTACCCTGACGTCAGTATGCTCTGGTACATAGCCCTCAGCCGACGCCATCTTCTCCAGTCTTTCTTGCCGTGCGGTGGAAAGCAGCTCGCAAGTTGTTGGTTGGTGATTTTCGAACAGTGTATTTGATTGTTGTTGGTCCGAAGTTCTTACTTCTCTTCTCAAAGCTAAGTACCCCGTTGGGGAATCTTTTTCTTGTTCCTCCGATGTCAGAAAAAGTTAATAATTGTATAGTGTGTGGAAAACAGATACCTCATAAAGATTTCCACTCTTACTGTCTACCTTGCTTAGGTCCTGACCACAACGTTTCTTGTTGTCGGTTCTGTGCCAGGTTCAATTCTTGCACTATTAAGCGTCGGTACGACTGGGCTTTAAATTACTTTGGCAGACACTTCAATTATAGAATGTCTTCGGATACTACCGGAATTCAAAAGAAGCGCAAAGACAAAGACAGGCCTCCGAGGTCCAAACAAGATTCGTTGCAGCTGGAGCCAGCGTCCGGTTCAGCTGTCGTCAGTGAGGCGCTTTTGCAGCCCCTGTCGTCCGCCACTTCTGAACTGATGGCCGATACGGACTCCCATGGGGAGCCATCAAGGCCTACTGTTTTGCCTGCTGCAGGACCTTCGGACGTCGCTCCCTCAGATGGGTCCGGAACCGCTGTGCAGGTACCGGCTTCTGAGGGGGTATTCAGGCCTACTCACATCACTATATCAAAGACAAAGGCAAAGTCTAAGACTCCAGTTAAGCCTAAAGTTTCTGCTCAAGCTACTTCTGAATCTACTCCCAAGACACAGAAGCAATTGCTAAGGATGGCTGAAGATTTGCTTACAATGATTAGGGGTTCTCACCCCCCTCCAGAGAAAAGGCCTCGACAGGATGTTCCTTTGGATTTCTCTGACCAGGCTTCTGTATCTTCTGTTTCTTCCTCTGATCAGGAATATTCCTTTCCTCCTTATGAGGATTCGGATGCAGAGGATTCCCTGCCCTCTGCTTCTCCACCTGAGGATTTCTCTTTTGGGGAGACCTTACATGAGATGAGGGAACATTTTCATTGGGAAGGTCAGGATTATTCTGCTTCCAAGAAGAGGCTTAGGAATTCCTTCTTCTTCCTCAACACAGGCCTTTAGCTATTCCTCCTGTTCTTGATATTGTGGATGATGCCTTTTCTGAGGCTAATTTGAATCCTGATTCCATGCCCCCTGCTCCTTCTAAGCCTGATAGATTTTACAAGGTCCCTGATTCTCATTTATTCTTATTTAAGAACCCTTCTGCAGATCCTGAAACTATTTCTCAGGGTTCTAAGGCTGCTAAGGTTGCTTCTTCCAAAAATCCTATTCCCTCTGAGAAGGATTCTCGTGCCTTAGACAGGTGGGGTAAAAAGGTATATACTTCTGCTACCCTTTCTATTAGGGCTTTAAATTGCCAGTTCCATATGTTTAAGTATCAGCAATTTCTTTTGTCTGTTTTGAAGCAAAAGCTTGCTACTTTTCCAGCATGTGCAGAGGATAAGGAATTACAGGATGTATTGCATGCAACTGAACAAGTGAACAAGCATAGTTTACATTGTGGTTTTGATGCTTTGGAAGCTTCTTGCAGAGCCGCAGCCTCTGGTACTGTTATTAGGAGACATGCCTGGCTTTGTGAACAAAGTTTGCCGGAACAGGTTAAGGCTAAGCTTTTAGATGCCCCTGTTCAGCATGATGTTTTATTTGGATCTAAGGCTGAGGAAGTTATTAAAAAGATGGAAGAAAAGGCAAAATCTATGCAGACTGTGAAAGATTTCTTACAAGTTCAGCCTCCTAGATTTTCCAGGAATTGGCCCTCCAAAAATTGGTCCTTTCCCACGTCTGACAGGCCTCAAAGGGGAAGATATAGACGCTCCAGAGGTCGTGGTCAAGCTCAGGCCTCTTACAGATCCAGACAATGGACTACTACTTCACCTAGAAGGGGAGAAGACAGATCCCAATCTCAAAGGAAACGGACTCAATGACTCTCTCGGTTGGGCTACAAGACCTCCTTACCTGGATGCCCCTCTCGGAGGAAAGCTTTCTCTTTTTTTACAGAAATTGGGATCATATTACCCAGGACAAATGGGTACTGGACGTGATTTTAAGAGGATGCAAGTTCCATTTTCATACTCTGCCAAGGATTATCGGTTGGCCAGATCTGCCAAAACATCAATGGTCAGAGGCCTTAAATCAAGTGGATGCTCTACTGGCCATGAGAGCCATAGAGCCTGTTCCTCTCTCAGAAATGGGAAAAGGCTTTTACTCAAGACTGTTTCTGGTTCCAAGAAAACAAAACTCATGGAGACCTATTCTGGACCTTTCAGTGTTAAAACACCTTTTTGGAAATTCCAAAATTCAAGATGCTTACTCTGCAACAACTGATTCCAATGCTCTCCCAGGACACTTGGATGGTGACATTGGACCTAAAGGAGGCCTACTTACACATTCCCATCAGGCAGGAATGCAGGAAATTCCTCAGATTCAAGGCAGGCTCGAGGCACTTTCAATTCTCTGTACTGCCCTTTGGGTTATCTACTGCGCCCAGGGTTTTTACCAAGTGCCTGGCCCCAGTAGTGGCTTATTGCAGACTTCAGGGGATTCAGCTTTACCCCTATTTGGACAACTGTCTTATTCAGGCAGACAGCAAGGATCTTTTACTTCAACATCTGGATTTTGTTCAACGTCTTCTCCTCCTACTGGGATTCTCAGTGAACATAAAAAAGTCACAGTTGATCCCTTCTCAACAAATGATATTTTTGGGAGCCCTCCTAAATACAGCCTTACAAAGGGCCTTCCTTACTCCAGAAAAACAAATACAGCTGGCTTCAATTTTCAAAGCCTTGGCAATTTTAACTCCGCTCACTGCAAGGAAATTCCTGCAGGCTCTGGGCTACATGGCTTCATGCATTCTGTTAATCCCAAATGCAAGGCTTCATATGAGAAAGCTTCAATGGTATCTAAAAAGTGTATGCTCACAGCATTACCACGATCTGGACACTATGATTCCTCTGATCCCCTGCCTCCAGAAGGAGTTCCTTTGGTGGTCCAGGGTGTGTGCTTTAAACAAAGGAAAGCCTTTTCGTCTACCTCAACATTCTCAAATCATAACCACGGACGCCTCGGATTATGCTTGGGGAGCACATTTTCAAAACAATTGCCAGCAAGGAACCTGGACAAAGAACCATCTTCACTGGCACATCAATCTGAAGGAAATGTTGGCAGTTCAAAATGCTCTTCTAGCCTTCAAGAACCTTTTGCAACCAGGGCCTCTTCTAATTCATACAGACAACACCACAGTCATGTGGTACATAAACAAGCAGGGGGGCTCTCATTCATACCCCCTTTGCAGACTAGCTATGGCTTTATGGGACACAGCTCTAAGTCTGAATCTGCATCTTCAGGCTCAATTCATTCCAGGAAAGCAGAATCTCTTAGCAGACAGCCTAAGCAGGAACATTTCGGATCCTCACGAGTGGATGCTAGACACCAACTTATTCAACAGGATAACTGCAGTTTGGGGGTGTCCCCAGATAGATCTGTTTGCATCCCTTCTCAATCATCAGCTGCCTCTCTTTTGCACCAGGTCCTTCCACAAAACAGCTTGGAAAGTGGATGCCCTGTCATTCAGTTGGAGGAACCTTTTGGGATATGCCTTCCCTCCTCTTCCTCTTCTTCCTCGGGTATTACTGAAGATAAAACAGGACAAGCCCAAGTTCATCATCTTGATTGCTCCAAATTGGCCTCGACAGTTTTGGTATCCAACTTTACAGCATCTGTTCTTGGAACCTCCTTGGATCCTTCCCCTGTACCCTTCTCTTCTGTCCCAGCATCAGGGTCAGATGCTACACCCTCATCTCAAGACCCTTTGCCTGGCAGCTTGGCTCTTCAAGGGAATTTGATTTCTTCTAAGCTCCCCCAACAAGTTTTGGATGTTCTTCTAAAAGCTAGATGGCCTAGCACTAGGAAATCCTATGCCTCTAAATGGAAAAGATTTTGTATTTGGATGCAGGACCGAGGCTCTAACCCTTTTGTGCCTGATCTCTCGTCTATTTTGCTTTACCTTTCAGACCTTTTGTCTAAAGGCCTTTCCTTTTCTTCCATTAAGATTCATGCTTCTGCTATATCTGCTCATTTCAATACTGATCCTCCTGTTTTTTCTCACCCATTGGTGAGACAATTCTTGAGAGGAGCTAAGAATTTGAGGCCACCCATGACCCCTCCTGTCCCTGCCTGGGATCTTAACTATGTTTTGGAAAAACTCACTTTGCCTCCTTTTGAGCCTGCTGCGGCTTCTGATATTAAGTTTTTGTCATGGAAGACAGTTCTTTTGTTAGCATTGACTTCTGCCAGAAGGGTTTCAGAGTTGCAAGCTCTCATGGCTGTGGAACCATACCTTATTTTCCATCAAAACAGAGTATCCTTGAGGACCAATCCTACTTTCATGCCTAAGGTTATTTCGAAAGTTGCTTTAAATCAGACAATTCACCTTCCTACCTTCTTTCCTAATCCTCAAAATAAAGGGGAAAGGATTTTGCATTCATTGGACGTACACAGACAGTTACGATTTTACTTGGACAAGACTAAAGAGTTCAGAAAATCTAACCAATTGTTTGTTTCTTTTGCCTCCAGTTCTCTTGGAAAGGCTATTTCCAAACAAACTATTTCTAAATGGATTGCTTATGGAATAAGATTTTGTTACACTCATCATGGGAAACAGTTTCCAGGTACTGTGAGAAGTCATTCTACTAGAGCAGCTGCCACTTCTACAGCTTTTCTCAGAGGAGTTCCTACCAAGGATATCTTGGAAGCTGCCACTTGGAGTTCTGTGCATACCTTTTCCAAGCACTACAATCTCCCTTTGTATTCTAAGACCAGGGCAGGTTTTGCCTCTGCTGTTTTGCAGGGCCTTCTTGCTGCCCCTTCTTCTATCTAAGCCTCCTCCCTTTCTCCACTGCTTTGGGATTCCACCCTACAGTTATGACTGCAACAGTGAAACATGAAGAACATAGTACAGTTGTGTACACCTACCATAAATGTAGATGTTCAAGTGTCTTCACTGTTGCAGTCGGTGTTTCCCTCCCTCCTATCCCCTCTTTTTTCTCTTTTATGGTGTATTTGTGTTTCCTTGTTGAACTCATTTTTGTTTTTTTGGGGATTTCTGACATCTGGGGCAAGAAAGGCTGGAGAAGATGGCGTCGGCTGAGGGCTATGTACCAGAGCATACTGACGTCAGGGTACTGGCTTGTACAGCCGACGCCGGACCCAGACTTTGTGATTCTGGCCGACCTCGGGCTGCCTGCCGGCAGGAACACCCTACAGTTATGACTGCAACAGTGAAGACACTCGAACATCTACATTTATGGTAGGTGTACACAACTGTACTTTCCACCCTCTCACTTTGAGAGTACCTCATGCAGTCGCGATTATTTTACTACAAGAAAAGGTGGCATATCTTTCCCCTGCTAGGTATCTTTCCTGTATAACTATATTGTTGAGCCAACCTCATATGACAATTGAGCAATGCACGACTTTAAACCCTTCTACTCTGCTCCCGACCACTGCAGACGGCACACCACACCGCTGCTTGCAGGTAATTGAGCAAAAGACACTACCTAGGAAAGATCTCACGGATGTCCCTTTGGATGATACCGAGGTGACATACTACGTGGATGGCTCGTGCAGAAGGGGTCCTGCAGGACAGAACCTAGTAGGATATGCAGTAGTTTCTAATACTGGGAATATAGAAGCAAAACCTTTGCCACACAACATATCTGCACAGGCAGCAGAATTGATTGCCCTGACACGGGCATGTACCTTAGCAAAGGGTAAATGTGTAAACATTTTTACTGATAGCCAGTACGCTTTTTCTACTGTACATGTTTTTGCGCAACAGTGGAAAAAACGGGGAATGATAACATCTACTGGCAAACCTATAAATCATGCACAGTTTATTTTAGATCTTTTAGAATCTATTCAGTTACCTCAGAAAGTAGCCATTTGTAAATGCACAGCTCACACCAAGCAAAAAGATAGGATTTCAAAAGGTAATGCGAGAGCTGATACAGCTGCAAAACAAGCAGCCACAGAAGTATTTCTTTTAAATGAGGAATTACAGCCCTCTGAGATTTTAGGTTTAGATATGTTAAAAACAATGCAGACACTAACTACGCAAGCTGAAAAACAACGATGGATAAAACGAGGAGCAATCCTCGAAAAGGGGCTGTACATCTCTAGAGAAGGAAAACCGATACTACCCTCTAATTTGTTTCGATATGCAGCTTTGTTGAGCCATGGGCAGCGCCATGTCTCAACAGGGAGGATGGTACAGCTGGTGAACCAGGTATTTACAACGTATGGATTTACAAACTACTCTAAAAAATTTTGTTTGATGTCAGATTTGTAACAAACATCATGCACAGGGAGCGATAAAGCCCAAGCAAGGGAGTTTCCCTACACCACCATATCCGTTTCACACTATCTGTATGGATTTTATAGAATTGAACAAATGTGAAAGTAAGAAGTATTGTCTTGTCATTGTAGATATGTTTTCCAGATGGGTGGAAGCCTTCCCAACCAAAAATCCAGATGCAGCTATGGTGGCAAAAGTACTGGTCAAGGAAATCATTCCTAGGTTTGGTTTTCCAGAAAGGATCTACAGTGACAATGGTACACACTTTGTAAATCAAACCATACAGCAGTTAGCAGTTGAGTAAGCATTTTGGTATTTCTTTAAAAAAATCATTGTGCATACCATCCACAATCTGCAGGGATAGTTGAAAGGCATAATGGTATACTAAAAAACAAATTGAGAAAATTAATAGCTGAGACAGGAAAAAACTGGTTATGCTATTTGCCCCTGGCACTGTTGAGCATGAGAACTGTCCCAACAGCAAAAGGATCGACTCCTTTTGAAAAATTACTCAGAAGGGCTTATTATACACCCCAGTGGAAATTTCTCATGTCATCAGACCAGGAAGCTGATTTCACACTAGCTGAATATATGAAAATGTTGTTGAGTTCTAAACATCTGTTGCAGTCAAATTCTGTTTCAGATGGAAAACAAACCAAGACATCAGAAGTGGCAGTGACGCCCGGAGATTGGGTGTGGATCAAAAACATCAAGAGGAAGAACTGGTCATCTCCAAGGTGGGCAGGTCCCTACCAGGTACTTCTTTCGACACCTACTGCAGTCAGGATAGCAGAACGAGCTTCATGGATACACCTGACGCACTGCAAGCTGATTAAGAACTTTGAGTTGGACAAAAATCTTACCTGTCCATCGGGGCCCTCCGCGCAAAGTCTGGCTACAAAGGGGGGGTCAGATCAATAGGACTGATCCGTCTCAACCCCAGTGAAGAAACCATCGGTGCTGAAGGTCCTATTAGGGCAGAGTGTAAGAGCACATGTCTGAAATAAAAGATGACGGAATCCAGTAAGATCCAAATACACCTACTTGTAAGAGTCGGAGAAAACAGAAATGCAGAGCAACCATTTCCTCAAAAGTATTGCATAATCATCCTGTTGACTGTACTAGTAACAATAATTTTTTTGTTGTGGCCATTCCTTTTCCCAACCACACAAATTGAACTGAACAAGTGTGCAGAGTAGCACGCAGAGTGGCACCCGAACTTTAACACTTACCAGGCAATCAAATATGTGTATGCTGAGACCTTTAATGTTTCAAATTGCTGGATTTGCACAGCTTTGCCAACAGCATATGGGGGGTTACTGTTAACTTCAGTTCCCCTAGTAGCCAACAAGACCTGGGAAAACTTAATTTATGGTACATCAGATGTCACATCACAAGATAAAGTAGCATTGCACTTGTCTGTTCGACAGAAGGGAACTGTGTGTTTTTACAAGAATGACACAGTTCAGGTGGGTTGGAGCAATTGCAATGTGACTGTTCCCTATAGATGCTACACTAAACCTGATAACATTGGATCCTATTGCAACACAAGCTATGATTCATTTGTTGAACGGATGCATAGGACAATTGGTGAAGTAAAACATAATGCTGACCTCTATAGACAACTGTCTATAATCGACAAAAAAATGTTTCATGCAGAGCCAGGGCATAGTAAAGTTACTACCAAAGTAGAAGATTGTTACTTTGTATGTGGTAGGAAAGCATATAAATGGTTACCTGAGAATCAGTCCGGCAGTTGTTTTTTGGGATACCTGGTTCCGGCCATACGACAAACAGCAGTTTTACCTCAAGGGAAAATTCAGAATGTTCGAGAAATCAAGAAGCCTGTCAATCCAGTGGGGCAAATCAATGCGCGCTGGAAAAACCATCATGCTATGGGCTTAGGAAAAAATGGACTGTCACATATGGACTTGAGTGATACTGTTATATCGTGGGCAAGTGTACTGCCAGCATATGGAGCAACTAAATTAATCTGGGAACTGAGAAAATTGTCTAAGCTTCTTGAAATAATGAGCAATGCAACCTTTTCTGCCCTAGAACTGGTAACTGATGAACTGACTGCCATGAGAACAGTGATGCTTCAAAATCGCATGGCTCTTGACTTCACCCTAGCAGCGAGAGGAGGTATGTGCGCTTTAATCCAGGAGGAGTGTTATTCGTATATTCCTGACCACAAACACGAGATTGATACCCATCTTGAGGTAATTCAGCAGGTGTCAGCCATGACCAAACCAGGACCAAATCCATTCATTGACAGACTTTTTCCAGAAATTGTTTGGGGGGTGGGGCAGTATCCTGATGAACATTCTGTTTGCCATCTGTGTAGAAATAATCCTACTGGTGGTATGTGTATGCTGCTGCATTCCCTGCATAAAAAGACTGATTAAAGACTTTATAGATATTTCAGTTTCTGAAACCTTATACCAAGGTGCTGAACTTGAAGAATTGATGAAAAACTGAAAATGCTTTCATAAGTTTAAACTGAATGACTCTCTTAACTGCATATCCCGAGTAGGAAGAGGTTAGGGGAAGAAAAAACTGTTTATGCTTATCTTGAAAGTAGAATAAAAGTATTAAAAGGGGAGAAATGTTAGAAAAATATATAATAGTACTATGCATGCTTAGTGCATTCGAAGTTTAAAAGGGTTAATACATTTATTCTGTTCACACTGCATGAATCTGCACAGCTATTAGAAACTTATCAGGAGGCATTTCATTTCTGCTAATGTCATGAAAATAAGAAGAGACATTTAATTTCTGCTAATGTTATGAAACTTAACAAAGCGATATTCATTTCTGCTTATGCCATGAGAAAGTATGCAGCTGCTAGAAGCTTTGATAAAGAAAACAATAGATGCTTAAAAGTTTAAACCATAGTCAGCATTACTTGTACCAAAGCTAGAAATGTACCTTGAATCTAGGCAAAATGTAACACATGTATTAGAACTGCACAATTGAAGAATTGAAAAAGTTAAGGTGGGCTAAAATAAACCCAAGGCCAGGTTGTTTTTCTCAAAATGTTTTGCAAGCTAGCAAATAATCTAACCTAGTCAGCAATAAGTCTAGTAACATTTTCTGTTGAACAATACAGAAAGCTGTGTCTAACTACGTCAGCAATAGAATAGTAACATTTTCTGTGTGACTTGAAGAGAACTGTATAAGAATAACATACTGATCACCAAAGAGCTAGACAAACCTTGTGCCTACATGCTTTGTCTCCTTGCTGCAAGTAATAAAGGGTGCCTTGCTTGAACCTAACGTGAATTGGTCTTTGAAGTTTTTTCCTTTGACATAAATACAAGCCTACTTTTTTTCCCCTAAAGACCCACCCAAATTTAAATAACATGTAATAAGTTTTGTGTCATGATCAGCTTATTCTGCTTTCTAACAATAGTTTTAGCTCAACTAGCAACATGCAGAATATCAGCTTAAAATATCACTCAGCTTAACCAGGCAGACTCTGAAAATCTTTCCTTTGCCACAGATTGCACTGAAAGTGACAGGTCCACAAACATTTAGCCCAAATCTGGTCTGCAAACACTTTGCCCAAATCTGTGACAATTAATCACTGCATTCATTTTAGAACAAGATGATAACACTCTTAAGCATTTCAAAGCTGCATAAAAACCTTGAAATGCACACAAATGTTAAACAAAAAAAATGCAAAGTAAGATCTGTCTCTAGACGGCGAAAATATGTACAGTTTGGTTACTCAAGCTCAGCTAATAATAATTGCACACATCCCAAACATAATGCATTAGAATACAATCACAACAATTTGACCAAGCACGCCAAACGAGCACTGGACAAACATGCTAAGGTAGACTAGCACGCCAAGCAATCAAATTAACACACTTAAATGTTAGTTTCATAGTTTTTTGTTACTGTGGTTACATGCCTGCTATAACTTGGCGGGGGATATCCCTTCATGGTTTTCCCCAGTTCATCCATCACCGGTTTGAAACTGACTGAAACATCAAGAAGCACGGATTCTGTTACGGCAGTATACCTATTGGTGCCGGTTGCTTACTAACTTGGTAACACTCTCTATTTTTTTCACCTGAGACTACCTTTCAGGTGTATAGTATGGGTTAAGCAATTTGAAGTTCATTTATTGTGGTAAAATGTATACAAAAGCCTAAATATATGGGTCATGCTTTAACAAACCACCAAGTACATCAAAAACAGTAGCATCACAACTCACACAAACTCTGTTTTATTAACTGTCAGCTAAATGAGCTCATATAGGAATTAACATTGTTAAAACATTGGTTTGTTTTATTAAGAAGAAACATTTGATAAATAAATTAATCTAATATTTAAGAAATAAACCAGAGTAATTTGAAAATCGTGTGTGGCAGTTGGTGCAGAGGAAGAATCAGTGCTCTTGTAAGACATTCCTATAGATCAGAATATTATCCCGGTTAATGTAGAGTTACCACATATCCCCCTTTGGGCAGTTGTGTCCTGCAGAAAAAAATCACAAATGTCCTGAGATTCTTAGGGGGAAAAGTGATTATTTAGTTTAATAGTTGATTAAAAAGTTATTTTGCATCTGAAACACCTAAATGTTGAATTAAATAGCATAAACAAATCAAATGCTACAAGAATAAATTTTTATTTTGGAAAAAAAGTACTTTGTTAGTAGTCATTGATAGGTTTTGTCCTGCAAAAATCTTATGTTTCTACAAAAAATGCCCCACTTTGGGCATTTGGGAAGGTGGCAAACCTAGTTTAATGCTGCAAACATTAAAGACTACTTCAGCCACCATTCAAACTTTTGGTTGCAAATACCACCACCTTCCTGCCCACTCATTGGGTTTTCATGCATGTGGGTGTAGACTCGGGTCTGCTCAGTTTTTATTCGCTGTTAAAGTTTGGAGGCTGTTGGAAGTTTGTAAGCTCTGCGTTTAGATGGGCAGCCATAGGTTCTCCCGTGGTCCTTCATTTCTTGCCATGTGGCTGAAGGGATGCATTTATTTTGTGTTGGCTAGGCTTATAATAGTCTGCATACTGATGGCCTACTTCTTACCCATGAATCTGTTATGATGTTATGTTAAACTACATTTCAGACATATCTTTAAGGTATATTGTGCCTTAATTTGATTATTTGCTAATTAACTTCATTAAACAAGGCCCTATTTCTCCAATGAGTTGTTCTTTGTTGGTTCACTTGAACAGAATTATCTATTTAAACAGTCTGAAATGTGTTGTTTACCAGGCTAGGTATATAATTAATGTAAAAAAATGTCAAAATCTCATTTGATGTCTTCCAACTTTAATATGAAAACATCATTGTATTCATTAATTTTATTTAATTTAAATGTGGATTCATTCTGAAGTTTTTACGTTTCAGTTCAAAGGAGCACAGCCTTGAGCGGCAAATATTTACGATTATGAGTATCAATGCGTTTAGATTTTCAAATATTCATTTAAATAAATTAATATTTAATGTGTTCTTTGTCGGGAAATGTCATTTTAGTTTCACAAGTAAATCATACTGTTAAGAATTTCTACCTGTTTAAAGCAGAACCTACTTGTGATATCTTTCTCATGTTTACCCAATTAATGTGACACTGAGCCGAAAAAATATATTTTTAAATATATGTCTACCTTCCATCACTAACATGTGGAACACTACTTGTCATAACTTAGAACAAATTGTTAAAATGTGGAGCACATATTAACAGCTTACTAATAACTTCAGCTTAGAAAGCTCAAGGGATCGTTAAATGCGCTACTTTGTAAGGTTCTGATGAATGATTTTGATCAAGTATTATTTGCTGTGGATATCTTTTTAAGAAACGCGAAGAGTGTGGAGTTTCTAAGATTCAAATGAGGAACATTCCTGGTAATGAGGGTCATTGGAGTGTTGCTTTTAAGTATCACCCTGTGGTGTTTTACTTTTTTCTTCTCCATATCTTAAATTTGGATGGATGATTCAAGCTTAATAAAAGGAAGCAAATTTGCTTCATGTAGTGGTACAGCTGTAAAACAGCTGAAGGGATTTCAGTGATACACCATTAAAATAAAACACGCCAGTAAACAGAGGAAGCTTAGCAGAGGCACCCATACTGCATTTTAACAGTGTTAAGACAAAACCGGAGGTGTAACCGCTTTCAAAATCTTTGAGTTTGAGTGGGTGCAAACTTTTGTTTACAGAGTACTAAACTTTAGAGAAAACGTGGGTGTACTCATTAAATACAGTGAGAGGACCATGCCACTTAAAGCAGTGTTTTCTCTTTTGCTCTGATGTCATGTGTTGCTGATAACTTGGTGATGCTAAGGGGTTAGACATCATCTTGTCTGTAGTGTCTGACAGACATAAGGTGTGTAGTGTGCACTAATATATATAAACGCACGGACATGGGTTTACAGAGAGAGAGAAACAGATACCTACAGATAGACAGTGCATTCAGTTCACTTCTCCACCCTCCTGCTCTCTGTTTCTACAACTTTGCAAGCCAGAACTGAGCTCCCAGAATACCGAACATCCTTTCAGTTTGTTTGCTGCGTTGGTTCCTTATCTGGCTAAATTTACATGAGAGCAGCACTTATTTTATAAAATGTATCAGTGATTCTATTCATTGCTACTGTAGGAATGGATTTTATTCTTTTGTTTTCAGCAGCAGAACACACACACACGATAGGCTCTTCTCCTCTCCATACCTCTTACACTTGTTTCATTACCAGAAATAAATATATCTGCTCTGAGTCTGGGAAACATGTTTCACGCTGTTCCATACAGAAAGAAGATCTGTGCTGCATGTACTGCTTCATGTAGTGGGAATATTTTATGTAATAACTATCCCTGGTAAGTAATATAATGTCATATTACCTTATAAAAAGCGCTTTTTTTAAGTATGCAGTAAACACATTTTAACCCTGTTGAAAGCATACTAGCTGAAGCTGATAGAAGATGTTTGCTTGTCTTAATGATACAATTTGAAGATGGCAAACCTGCTGTGCAAAACTGCTACAGTAAATAGGCATAAGTAGGCCTTCCGTACACAGCAGTGGTGGGAGTCTCACATGAACATACTTAATCGGATTATCATATACAAACACCCTAAATGCCCTTCCTGAATGCAGGTAAATAAACGAAAAAGAAGATGCTTTGATGCCCCTCAACTTCCTCAACACAGTGGGCACCCTCAGGGCCTTGATAACGACCTAGTTCTCTCATACCTCTCAACTGTCAGAAAGTTCACACAGTGTCCAGATCTTCATATTGCTGCTCTGGCCCTAATCAAAACTGTGGTTTTATGGCAAATGACTAGGGACTGCAGTCGGTAATTAATGACAAACAATTTAGTGGTGAAGCTCCAGTCATTCAGATCTTTAAAGGTTCAGTGGCTGCTGAGGGAATGGGCTAACTGATGGACATTTTAAGGGTGAACATAAAGCTCCCGCTTTGAAATTCTGAGGAGATTAAGCACCGAAAGCGCGCAAAGTGAAGACACTTTGCTTACAAGACGTAAATTACTGAACCTAAAGTTTAAAACCACTAAGCAAGCAAATAAAATTAAAATGTTTGATTCTCCAATTCTACTCCTCACCGGGAGTGAATAATGGAAACTTGAGCTGAACAAGTTACATCAGATGATCTAAACCTTGTTTCTTTTCTACTCTTAAGGCATAATATGGCACATGATACCTGACAAAAATTCGGACTTACAATAAATAAAATTGAGTAATTTAACTGGGGCTCTTTGGTACAACCAAAAATTAAAAAAAAAAAAAAGAAAAATATATACCTCAGTCTCACAGAATTGTCAACCAAGGTTGGTGCTGGAGTTCAGAACTCTGCAGAGTCGAATTAAATAGAATTTATTCTGCAGCTGGTTTCTCACAACGATTCTCTGAAGTTCTTACCAAAACGTGCCTAACTCAACTACAATAGTGATATATTTGGAGGAGCAGTTGAGAAGATTAAAAAATCACCTGACTCTGCAACCTTCAGTCGCTTCTCCGATGTATTTGAGTTGGGCGTGATTTTTGACAGCATTGATTGGTCATTGTGAGAAAAAGGAACCTAAAGTGAAGAAATGTACAGTACAGTACTACCATATAAATTGTCTCCATGACAGCTCAAAAAAAAAAAAAAACTTGAAAAGGGTACATTTTCAGATTTAAAAAAAATGAACAAAGGTTGTAATGGACAAAAAGGGGGTGGCGCGCAACCACGCCTAAATCCGCCACAAGAATCTTCATAAATGTGAAGACTACTGCAACAATAAACCATGCAGTGTGCATAAGGTACGTTTCTAAAACAGCCGTACTAATTGTAGGTATTTGCATATGTTCACTGTCACAGTACTCCCTTCTTTCCAACTCTGTTATTCCATCCAGGGCCTGAACTCGGTACACAGTCACCATTCCTCCCTTCTTTCCTCTTTGGTACCCCACCACAAGGTGTCTTCCCTCCTCAGGTTGACCTCTATCTTACAAAGGTGGCTTGATGGGAAGGTGTGCTTATTAAACTACAGTACATGAGGGCACTCCTCCTGTCATTGTCTACCTAAGCAGTCGGCAGTCTGCATCAGATGCGTGTTTCTGGAGACTGCAAAAAGAAACCAAAGATTTAGTGGGCAGGCAGCCTTCTTGTACGTCAGACATGCTGATGTCCAGGTGAGAGGGCACTTACCTTGGGCTGTAGAGGGAGGGATGTTAAGCTTTAGAAGTCATGCCACATGTCAGACATTCTATGGTTGAAGTCCCAGATGGGAGGAATACTGAGGTAATGGGCACATGAGGATGGAAGATATTTGAGTAATTTGTTAACACAACTGTAATTCTTCAGTTGCAGGGCAAAGTGTATGGTTGAGCCTCTACAGTGAAGTCCTGCACCTGCTCAGCCTTTAAATGTGACAGGTGGGAGATGAGATAACAGAGCTATTATTTATTTGCTTGTGAGCAAATGAGTACAGTGGACATTGAGCCCCTTTTGAACAACAACTTAGTTACAGTACAGGTGAAGTTAACACCGCAGCTCTGTGGCATGTAGGGATAAAGGCCTAATGATGGACCAGATGACCAGACTTTAAATGGATGGAGGTGCTGGAAAGACCGTACAGGGAAGGGATTGGTGGTTCTGGTTGGCTGATCACTATCACATGGAAATAAAGCAAATCAAGGCCCTAAAACTAGCCAAGGACCAGGGACAAAGATTTGCTGCTAGCAAGCTGGTGATGGAAGCTGTCATTAGTATGTAGGTGGAAGCATACAAATGCATTGGGTGGGCATGATGTGGGTGCTCAATTCAGCCACCATGGACAAGGTTACTCTAAAACTGAAAAAAAGCCGCTGTAACTGCAACTCATAAAGAAACAAGATGTTGCAAGGGAGAGTGATTTCCAATTCCCTAGCCTTGGAAGCGTCTGTGTCCATCCTGACATATAGACATCTCTGATCTAGGGATGAAGCCAGACCTTTAGGTCACTTGAGTGAAGACGTTCTTTCCTTGGTAAGGCAAAACAAGTGGTGAAGGTAGGGGTATGAATTCCTCAGTGGCTACCTTGAGTGATGGCGCCTCCACTCATCTTTCACTGTGCAGGTAGGGCCCCCATATCCAAGAAAAAGTGGACTCAAGACCTGTAGGAGAGGGGGCACTGTGGTTGGCAGGTACAGAGGGAAAATTATGTAGAAAATAAGTACAATTGAATACATATTAAATAACATGAAAACAGATCAGACCGATCATGTGCCAAAAAACATCCAGGCAACGAGTTAAAAAAAAAAAAAAAAGTACAAGCTGAGTCATACAATACAAGTAACAGTAGCTTTGAAGACTGTTTAGTACAGAATGTTTGTTTGTCCTTTTGGCTTTTCCCGGTTAGGGGTCGCCACAGCGGAACTCCGGTCCGCTAATGATTGGCAGTAGATTAAGCAGAATATACCTGCACATATGAGAGCTGTATGAGGTATATTAAATTGCTAAAAATATAACATGCAATGGGCAGGTAAAAGCCAAGAGACGAAGTAAGTCTTGAGTGTTTACTTTAAACATAGCTACAAAATAATTAGGAGAAGTTAAGCATTAGTGGCACACACAATTAGAACTGAATATTTAAACATAACATGCTATGTAAGGAGAGAAGAAATAATGTTTGAAGAAAAGGGCATAAATCAGAAAGTGTTAATAAATGATGAAAGGTTCATGTATTTTATGTACATTCACTGGCATTGGTTTGTTCTTCAACTGCCTGTTGTTAATTTTCCTAATCAAGTGTTGAATAAACTGTTATTGTTTCTATTTTTATATTCATTGCCCTTGTCCATGTGGCCTGGTTTGTGTCTGAAGAAGGTCCATGTAACTTACCCAGTTTTCAGATGTAAGTATGTGAATAAATAAGGAAAAAATGAGATTTAGAGAATAAGGAGAAGGTTTTAAGACGGTGTAGTAGGGATAAGTGAAATATGATAGGCTAGTTTCAATGGGGAGTTAGATGTGACGATTAAATTAAAGCAGGCCTTGCAGTACTAGTAGTGATGGTATTGACCAGTGAGTTAAAAAGACTGATAGGTTATGTTTATGTTATTGTTGCCCTGTCAGTATCCACAGTTACGCACTGTGCGACATAGTATGTTAGAACATCTCTTCACATTTGTGCAGCACGTTGGTGAACATAATGCAAGATTTCTCACGTAGACGGTTATTTTCTGCTGCTCATCTCTTCTTAAGTAGTCATTTGCATAGAGATGATGACCCGTGCATACTACTTAATGAAGGATGTGCCATCCAGCAGCAACTTCCTACTTTCTTGCATTATTTGATACTGTGCTCTTTTGCTATCAGGAGGACTTTTCATCCTCACTTTACTTTAGACTTGGGCTTTAAACATCAGAGGGAAATAACCTTGAACCATTAAATCATCAGCCATGGGATCAGCCTAGACTACTACTTAGAAAGATTCAATGGTAGAGGGATGTGGTAGAAGTCCTGAAAGGACTGGAAATATAGGGGATTAGAAGAGAGAGGGAAGTTAAAGGGTTGAATGGATACTGCCAACTTAAAATTCTAGAGGAGAAAGAGCAGTAGAACACAGTGGTGGCAAACAAAATAAATGCATATAAAAAAAATTCCAGGATGAAGTGGAGTAAATCCTGACTAAGCATTCCTTCATAGATCCGAGAGATCATAACACTTTTCCACCTGATATATAGAGTCCAAGGCATTCATTGAACAGGATAGGGAAGAGAAGGATGTTATTTGAAAGTCTAGAATTTTGTTCCGTTGTTTCTGTTGCACCTGTCTCATTTGCAGGCATCACTTGTGCAACAGGCTTTTAGAAAGTTGGTAGACCTCCAAGAACCTGGGATGAAAGAGGGTCTATAAGAGACCCTTGCACCATTTTCCACATCAGCTTCCATACAGCTTATTGGAAATTTAATTATGCTAATGTCATGGCTCAAATGTGTACCTACATCAGATGGTGTGGTTCACATTTTGTGCTTTCAAGATTGAGTTTAGGCTGGCCATTGAAAACAACCCCTTCAAATGAGGTTATTTGGGCAGGCTTCTCAGAGATGATCAAATACCTTCTAAAGAGAAGCAAAGACCTATAGAAAATAAACCAGGCATTGTCCACAGTGAAAGGTCAATGTGATGTACCATACCTTCCCACATTCTATCCTTTTTGCCCTGCCTAGTGCCCCAAGGATAAGAGCCCACTTGTGAGGTGAGAATGGTTGGTGTCATACAAGTGACTGTTTCAGTGCAGCATTTGAAGTCCTGACTACCCAGTGGATGGACAGTTTTCTGAATATACCTCAGCTTGGATTACCACTCCATGGGCTGGAGGGTACTGCAATTACTGATAGTCATGTCTTGGCACTACTGAGTCCTACATGAAAAAGCTCTACCCACTTACACAATCCTCTCCACTGAGCTCTTGGAAAAGACCCAGATTCTGCACTGCACTGGAGCCTTGGAGGAGATTGTTCTTTTGAAGAAAGGCAAAGGACTGTTTTAAAGGGAATTGAAAATGTTTGCCCCACCTTGGATCTCAACATCTTTGCTAAACACATCTTGTGTGTCAAACTCTGGATAGTGACTTTGCATGTAGTTATGTCCCTTCTATAGCACAATGCCTAGAAAGTGTATTTAGACATGATGGACATCTTTTTGACACATCATTGTCTGAAGTCAGCATAGGACGTTTCTTTGGATCGGCTTGGTAGGCATCGGCCATATGGTTTTGCAGCATCATTTCTCTGCTCTGCCCTGTGGTTGAGGCCTTGCATGTTTTACTGTTGCAGTCCTCACCTGTGGGTTATCCCTGCTGTGGTAACCCTCAGCTGGCCCGAATAGCAGAGTCATTGTTTTTGTGTGTCTGCTGTTGTCTCATGCTGCCTGACGTCAGCTCGTCAGTGCTATAAAGGAGAGCAGCTGATGCCATTACATCAGTCTTTCTTGCCGTGGAGCCCGTAGCAGAAGCAGTTTGCAAATTGGTCGCTGCTAGAGTTTTGATTTACAGCTGAAAACGTCTGAAGCTAAGTACCCCATTGGGGATCCTTTTTTTCTTGCATTAACCGATGTCCAAAAAAGTTAACAATTGTCTCACCTGTGGAAAGCAAATACCACACTGAAACTTGCACTCATACTGTGTCACTTGTTTAGGCTCAGATCATGACGTCCCCAGTTGCCAGTTCTGTACCCTCTTTCATGCGACAACCATTCATTGTAGAGCTCTTACTGTATCCAGGGATTTTCGTCTTCTGTCTTCGCATTCCGAAATGGGAATCCCAAGACTTCCCTCAGTCTAAAAAAAAGACTAAGAGAGTTTCTAGACCTGCCCCAACACAGACCCTTGGCCATCCCTCCGATCTTAGAGGTGGTTGATAATGTATTCCAGGAATCCAGTTTAACTCCTGACGACCTCCCACCTGCTTCCAGAAAACCTGTCTGCAGCAGGATTTCTGTACATTACACAGGGACCAAAAGGAGCTAAGGCTAGTTTTACAAAGAATCCTACTCCTCCTGACAAGGACTCCAGAGCTCTGGATTGATGGAGTAAAAAAGTATACACCTCTGCAACCTTGGCTATTAGAACTCTCAACTGTCAGTTTCACATGTTAAAATATCAACAACACACTTTGGAACTGTTAAAGCAAAACATTTCTACCTTTTCTGTCTGTGCCAATTCGAAAACATTAGCAGATTTACTGCACTATTATTATTATTTGTCAAGTGGCTAAACACTCATTACACTGTGGATATGATGCCCTAGAAGCCTCTAGCAGGGCAGCAGTGTCAGGATTTGTCATTAGGATACATGCATAGTTGAAGGAACAACCTCTCCCTGATCATGTCAAATCTAAATTACTTGATGCACCCTTGGATAAGGACCACTTGTTTGGAGAAAAAGCAGAAGAGGTGCTTAAAAAAATGGAAGACAAAGTAAAATCTATGCAAACAGTAAAAGGTTTCCTTCAGGTACAACCTCCTAGGTTCAGCAGGAATTTTCCCTCAAAACACTGGTCCTTTCCTGCATCTAGCAGACAGGGGCAAGGTAAGCCCTGCAGGGACAGACCACCCAGACTCCCACCCCAGGGACAGCAGAGAACCAAACAGTGGACCACTCCCACTCCAAAGGCAGGGAGTTCTAAGTCATCCCTCTATAGTAAAAATTCTCAATCATTCCCTCTTTTTGCTCAACAAAAACTAGGAGGAAGGCTCTCGCTCTGCAAAGAAAATTGGCTCTCTGTAAGAAAGGACCAATGGATCTTAAAGATAATTTTTCAAAGATACAAATTCTCCTTCAACGAACTCCTAATTTTAAGAAGGTACCCAGACTTACCTCCAAATCAGTGGGCAGAGGCATTGAAACAAGTCCAAACTCTCATATCCCAAGGAGCAGTAGAACCTGTCCCCTCAGATCAAACAGGCAAAGGCTTTTATTCTAGACTATTCCTGATTCCCAGAAAAGAGGGCACTTGGCTCCCCATCCTGGATCTATCCATTCTGAGCACCTTCCTGGTGGTCCCCAAATTCAAAATGCTAACCTTACAGCAGCTGCTGCTGACTGTGCTGACAAAAAATGCCTGGTTAGTAACCCTTAATCTAAAAGATGCCTACCTCCACATCCCCATAAGGGAATCCTGCAGGTAATTCCTTTACTTTAGAGCAGGCTCACAACACTTTCAGTTCTTTGAGCTACCCTTTGGCTTATATACTGCTCTCAGGGTATTCAAATCTTTAGCCCCAGCCATACCCTTCTGCAGGCAAAAAAATATGCAAATTTACCCTTATCTGGACAACTGCCTCATTCAGGCAGACTGCAAAGAAAAGCTCCTCAAAGTTCTCTTTGTCAGAATCCTCCTAACCTCCTTAGGTTACACCATCAACAAGAAGAAATCAAAGCAAACACCCTCCAGGAAGATCATTTTCTTGGGAGCACTGCTGGACACAACATCCCAAATGGCCTTCCTATCCCCAGAAAAGCAGAGTTTCTTGCCTCTCTGTTTCACCCAGCTGGCTACCAGGACTCACCGCCAGGAAGTTCCTCCAAGCCTTGGGGTACATGTTATCTTGCATCCTTCTAATTCCTCTGGCCAGGCTTCACATAAGAAAACTTCAGTGGTACCTAAAGAACCTTTGGTATCACCACTCTCAGCCTCTAGAGACCTCTCTCCCTCTGATCCCCTGTATAAGGGCCGAGTTTCTCTGGTGAGCAAGGGTCTGTGCTCAGAACAAGGGTCTTTCCTTCACCCTTCGCCCAACTGGACAGACCATTACCCCACTGATGCCTCAGACACAGCTTGGGGAGCTCACCTAGAAGGCAGGTGCACCCAAGGTCTTTAGGATGCACAGCACCTTCAATCACACATCAACCTGAAGGAAAGTATGGCAGTACAAAAGGCTCTGGCTTCCTTCAAACCCCATCTCAAGCCCAGGGTTCTCCTTATCAAAACAGACAACACCACAGTAATGTGGTACATCAACAAACAGGGAGGGACACGATCTTACCCTCTGTACAGGCTAGCCAAGAACCTATGGCTGACAGCCTCTTCTGTGGGACTACACTTGATAGCCCAATACCTACCAAGGATCAACACCACCCTGGCAGATCACTTAAGCAGAAACATACTGGACTCCCACGAATGGCAGCTCCACAGAACAATCTTTTTACAGATCACTCGGGAGTGGGGGACTCCAGAGGTGGATCTCTTTTCTTCACACCTCAACCATCAGCTGAAAAAATTCTGTACTAGGGAGTATCACCACCTAGCGTGGAAGGTGGATGCATTGACCTCCCCTGGAACACCCTCTTTGTGTATGCATTCCCTCCTCTACCTCTTATTCCAAAGGTAGTAATCAAAATAAGGGAGGAGAGACCAAAGGCCATCCTCATTGCTCCAGATTGGCCCAGACAACATTGGTACCCCTTACTGCATAGCCTGACCTTACAGCCTCCCATGCAGCTTCCCCTGATCTCAGACCTCTTAACTCAGGTGGGGGGAATGCTGCACCCAGACTTGCAGAATCTCAAACTATCAGCATAGCTAATACTCTAAAGGCAAGCAAGGGACCCCTGTTAAGCAAACAGGTCCTAGACATTATCACAGAGGCCAGAAGGCCCAGCACCAGAAAATGTTATGCAGGAAAATGGAAAAGATTTTGCTCCTGGAGCCAGTCCAGAGGGGGCAATACCTCACAACCTTCCATCCCTCTTATCCTGGATTACCTACCGGAACTACTTAATAGTGGCCTCTCCTTCTCTATTAAAATCCACACCTCAGCCATCTCAGCTCATTTTGATACAGAACAGCCCCTGTTCTCCCATCCTTTGATTAAACAGTTCCTCAGAAGGCCACCCACTCCAGCCTGGGACCTGAATTATGTTTTGGAAAAACTTACTTTACCACCCTTCGAACCTGCTGCTTTTCTCCTAGCTATCACCTCAGCCAGGAGAGTTTCAGAACTTCAGGTACTGACGTCCATTGAGCCCTTCATCATCTTCCATGCAGACAGGATCTCCCTGAGTACTAATACCTCCTTTATGCCCAAGGTGGCAACTAATGTAACTCTGTCAGGCCATACATCTACCCACCTTTCTTCCTAACAAGGGGGGGAGAATTCTGCACTCACTAGACGTGCACAGACAGCTCAGATACTATCTGGACTGTACCAAACCCTTCAGGAAAATGGACCAACTACTGGGCAGCTTTGCCCCAGGGGCAGAGGGGAAGAATATTTCAAACCATTTCCAAATGGATATCACACTGTATCCATTTCTGCTACAGATTGCATGGAAACCCCCTCCTCCCAAGTCTATTAGAACCCATTCCACTAGGGCAGCCTCCACTTCCACAGCATTCCTCAGAGAAGTTCCCACCAGGGACGTCCTGGAAGCTGCCACTTGGACTTCTGCCCATACCTTTACTAAGCATTACCACCTACCTCTATTTTCTAAGGCTAGGACAGGGTTTGCATCTGCAGTTCTGCAGGACATGCTGACCCATTCCTAGGTATCTTACTTAAGCCTACTATCCCCATCCTCAGCTTTGGGAATCCTCCCACAGGTGATGACTGCAACAGTGAAATACGAAGAACATAGTACAGTTGTGTACACTTGCTATAAATGTAGATGTTCAAGTGTATTCACTGTTGCAGTCCTGGTTTCTCACCCTCCTTCCCCTCTTATATCTTCTTTTGTTTACACAAGAGCCATTTTGAAGATTCTCTAACATCATGCTGAACCCATAATGATGGACACTTCACTAGTGGGCTGAGCAGATGATCTTAAGTTTTTTGTTCAGTGGACGTGAAACCCCAGGAAAGGGGAACTTCACACAAACCTCCTACAACTAGGGGCATTATTTTTCACCGTAAAAGTATTGGGATGAGAATTGTGACCAGACTCGCAGCTGCTTCAGTCACACAATCAAGCCATGGGTGTATAGTATGTAGACAAAAATACAATGTGGCCTGCTGTGCTGTAAGGTTATGGAGATCCAACAGCTTCTTGTAGACTTAACGTATCGGTCTGACAGTTGTCCCCTTTCTAGTCCTTTACTGGAGCTGAGTTTTGGAGAATCTTATCAGTTCAGTCTCTTCTAGGAGCAAGAAGTTCTGGAGACCAAATTGTTCAGCGCCTGGGAGAATATGGTCGTCTTTGTTCTGCTTAGTTTAGCAGGGTAAGGAGGGTTAGTGGTGAATGCATTCTCTTTCCATTGCCAGGGAAGAAGAATCATGTATGCCTTTCCAACTTTATATCTGATTCTGTGCTTCACTGAAGTAATCAGGGGAAAAAAAGACCAAACCTCATTCCTGTTCACCCATGGTGTCTAGTAGTGGCATGGTTTCAGGCTCTTGAATCCTTAGAAGTACATGAAAGTCTCCCTGAGCTGTCCTCCATTGGTTAGAGACAACTAGCTCCACATGTGGGCCTGCCTGCTCCTTTAAATTCTGAGTTTTCACCATGATCCATACTAGGTCTCAGAGATAAGTGAAACTGATAAGTTTTTAATTCAATAGGCATACTGTGCTATGAATTCATCTTGGCAGGCAGATATTCCATACTGTCGTAATTTGGTAGTTTAACACTCTCTCTTTCTGTCTAGCTTGTTTATCTGATCTGTATTGGTCTTTCTGTTTGAGGATCTGTTTGACGTTCTAAGGAATACAAATGCAGTTGTGGGAACAGTGAGACTAGAATTACAAAAAAAGGTGTGTATGCATTTTAAGTGCAAGAATGAGATACCTTTGTGTATTCTTTTATTCTGATATACATCCATCTTTGAGTTAATCTGTTGTTGTAGCAGGAGAGTGAGAGCACAGGAGAACTTTACTCCTTGTAGAAAGTTCTTAAACTTTTTGTGAGATCTAGTTGTGTTTCTTGCAGTTAGAGTAGGAGACCTATCTGTATGCCTGCCAGTCTTTTATTAATTACATAAGTGGACCAGTTCATGGAACATTTTCAGCCATGATCTGGATTGCAGTGGCAAAACTGATGTCATTATTTAAATGGGCAGTTTATTGTTGCCATGCAACTGGCATCCTGACCTAATTTTGCCTTCTGTTTGAGATGGGTCTGGAGTTCTTTAATTTATATGTATGTTTTTGATATCTCTGCTCATCAGGACCTTGTGGAAAGATCCGCGACCCAAACACTGGCAGGTTAAGCAGTTAAAATGTTTATTTATCTTTGCCAGCCACTGAAGGAGTCATTCTCCTTCTTGGGACTTAAACTTCAGGATTACAGGCTTTTGAAGACTCTGATATTTTTGGTGGTGGCCATTTGTTAAGAATGCCGGATCTCTAAACTAAACGGTTTTATCAGTTAATTTTTCATAAGGATAGAGTGTCCCTTTGAACTACTAACATGTACTTTCTCCCATAAGTGCTTTCAGAACTGCTCTTCATTCAGTTTGCTCATCTTTGTTTTCTTTCTGGGGCAGAATCCATTGGAGAGAAACACCTTCAAAGTCATGATATTGTATTCCACATGTCTGGATGGATTTTCCTTTAGGTTCGGCAAAAGTATCATTTTACATTATTCAGTTTTTTTTTTCTTTCAGGTTATGCTTGTTCCTTTGACTATTGGTTAAACTAGGGAGCCAAGGTGGGGAATGCTGCCTTTTATTGTGGCATGTAACACAACAGCATACACTGAGTAGAGGCCTCCTACCTTAAGCACAAGAGATGCAGTGATTTTGAGAATGTGCAGTAGTGAAGAGATAAGAAAAGGAAATCACGTCAGCTGTACAATAGGAAGACCTTTTGCAGGTTGGGTAACATTTCTTATTTCTCTGGTGCATGCCTGTCTTAAATCTCTTGGGCTGCACTTGTGACTTATGAACCAAAGTAGCCCTAGACAGGTTTTTGGCATGTCTAATCTAGGTTCTACGATCACAGGTTCCTCTGTGTGAAAAGTGTCATAGTGTGGGATGTGTTAGCCACAAAATGTCATCTCTCAGACCAATGTATCCTTTCATAAGGAAATGTACTGACTTACAGGCAGTACTCTAAAGGCATTGATTCAAATTATGGTTATTGGCATCTTGGACCCATACGTCAACATCCCTTCAGTTAAACAGCAAATCAGATGGAACTTTATTTCTCTCATGGGGTGGGGTTGCCCTCACAACCACCTTTCTCTAATAGTAACTTTGAATTTACCAGATTTGGAGAGTCTGTAAGAAAGTTATAATACATACATTTTGAAAGCTTTGTTTGATTTGGAAGTCTAGAGATGGATTTTCATGTCACTCATGAGCCCCAGACCACCACACTTGATGGATCCTTTCTTTATCAGGATGAGTTTTATCTCAGAGTACTTATTTTCAGCACTTGAGGTGGGGATGAATTATTTTATAGTCACCAACCACCTTGTGTCTTTTTAGTCTGTTCTAAGTCATTGCTAGAAATAATGAAGCTCACTCTTTGCCTCCACATGTTTCTGAAGAATATTTTTGTACTACGAACCACCCAGTACAGATGGTTCCTGGTTTGATTTGGCCTTTGTGCTGGAGTGTGAAACTCTTGTTTTTGTCCTTTTGTAGAATGGAATTCTTGTGCTTGGGACAGCACTGCCCTAGTAGCTGTCATATAGTATATGTGGCATTAGGAGTGTCAGGCTCTCCAATATGGTCAGATTTTATCTCCTTTATATATAGGAGTAAGGTTGCAACAGCATTAAACTAACTATAAATGTTTTTGGTTCAAATGGTTTCAGCGTTTACCCTCTGAACCAATGAATTAATGTACCATTTCTTTCCACCTTAAAAGGCAGACAGGGAGGTGAGAGGCCTTTATAACTTTTGTTTTTAAAAAAGCTCTCGGAAATTGTAGGCCCATTTCTCTTGTGTTTTCTACTGCTTTTTATTTTCCTTGCACTACAAAGAACAGTTGTTTTTATAAATGTCCAAGACAGAGAAGACAACTTAATGTTAAGCATTATGTTAGTTTGATAATAGGAACTCCAATGACATGCTTGGGAAGAAGCTTCTCTCTCTCTCTTCCTGCCCCCCCCCCCCCCCCCACAGTGTCATTCCAGCAGAGGTGTAGCAGTCTGTGTGCTTCAAAAGCTTCTGTTTCGACAGCTGTTCTGCTGCTACCCGGTCAGGAATTCACCCTAGTCATGTAATGTAACTAAAGTTTTTCTAGCAAACTTTTTGGTAAAATAATCTCTGCCCCACCTTTTGCTTCTGCTAGGAAGTGAGCTGGACAGAAAGCAATAAAAACTTGATGAGATTACTTCAGAAATAGCAGTTATGATGCAAGTGGTTATCATATTTTCACTTCTTTGAGAGAATTATTTTATTCATCAGTGTTCCTTGCTCCATGCAGTGAGATATTCAGTGATCTCTTGGGTTAGGTTGATAGGTGAGTTACTTGGGATGTGGTTCAGGAGACCATTGCTTCAGAGAGCTAGATAAATAACTTATTTTGAGTCACACAGTTGGCAAATGGAGACTGAGGGTATCAAACCCTAAACTACAAGAAGCAGCTCTTAACAGCTCATAGTCTTAAGCTAACTGCCAGACTCCTAGCCGTAATACTGTATACCACCAGACTGATTTTTGTTAGGGTCTTCCTTGGATCACTTTCATCAGCTTCTTTCTGGGATTGTGGTGGGACAAAACACAGGAGAAGTAGGCCTACCATTTTCTAGGGCATTTCTTCATCTGTAACACTAGGAAGCTTAAATGGGAAGGCTGCCTGACAGATTTTTTTTTGTCAAGAAATGCTCTCAAAAAGTTAGTTTCTGTAGTTGTGTACCTAACTTGTTTTGCTATGGTGCCATATACATATGATAAAATAGGAAGTTTTAGCATATTACATACCTTCAGCTACATTCACTGAAAATATTAAGGAGTGCATATGTATATTTGTGCAGCACACTCTCAAAGCTTCAGTGTCCACTCCTGTTGTGCTAATTCTGGGACTGTTTACATGAACGCATGCATCTCTGTGTTCATGGTATTTGCCTAGACACATGCTGAAGGTGTTGAGGCATGGACCCAACACTACAAGTGCTGCATATGGCATATTTAATATGTTAAGTCTTTTCTTTACCACTCCTTAGAAAAGAAGTCATGACCAAAGAAAATCATACTTTTTTTTCTATCGGTGTCAGTTCTCTCTTCCTTGTTTCACACTGAATGTCTGCACCTATAGTGGTATCATTTCAGCGTGTCCTTTTTCCATAGAAGACAACAAGTCGTCTGAGTTTACCTTCATAATAATGATGTGCGGACTGATGAGTTGTACCTAGTTTTCGCCAAGATAGATATTGACAAATTTTCCTCCTGCCTATGGCAATTTGAGCTTACCACATGGACAGGTGTACAGCCTGTGACATCTAGAACTGTGGAAGGAGATGTTCTTCGTGTTTCACTGTTGCAGTTATCACTTTTGGGTTACCTGCTGGGGTAGCCCTCGGCCGACCTAAATACCAGAGACTTAGTATTTCTGCGTCAGTTGCTGTCACTTGTAGACTGACGTCAGGTCGTCAGTGGTATAAAGGAAGACAGCTGACGCCATTACATTAGTCTTTCTTGCCGTGGAGCCCAAAGCAGAAGTAGTTCGCATGAGAGCCGGTCGGCCACTACCTGAGTTTCGTTTCCGAATTGAAGTTGTAGTCTTCGAAAGCTAAGTACCCCGTTGGGGATTCTTTTTTCTTGCACTAACCGATGTCAGAAAAAGTTAATAACTGTCTCACCTGAGGAAAGCAAATACCACACTGGGACTTCCACTCCTACTGCGTCACTTGTCTAGGCCCAGACCACGACATCCTTCGTTGTCGGGTCTGTGCTTTAACGCCAGAACTATTAATCGTCGGGCCCCTATTGTAGCCAGATATTTCCATTTACAGTCCTCACATTCCGATATGGCTTCCGTAAGCCATCCGACCGCAGATCTTCCAAAACATAAAGACAGAGACAGACTGCACAGGACTAAACCTTCCGACGACACTTCCGCCAAGCTAGTCATCAGTCTTCCGGAATTCAGTGAGGCACTTTCGCAGTCCCTGATGCCTGCTTCAGTTAATTCTCAGGCCTCTACCGAGACCCTTTCCGAGTCCAGTATGCCACAGAACTCTTCTTCGTCTAAGGATCCTGCGGTCATCCCTACCTTGGATGGGTCCGGGGCTGCTTTGCAGACACTTGCTTCCAAGGAAGTCCTTCGCAATACCGAATCCAGACATAAACCTACGTCTTCTTTCACGATTACCGTTCTCTCTAAAACAATCGAGTTCCTTAGGCCCAAGCTTCGAGCCACCTGCAAGAAACTGACTTCCAGCCATTCTTTGGCACCTGCTCCCTTGCCTCAGTCACAAATGCTTAGCATGGCAGAAGACCTTATCATGCTGATTAGGGGAAGCCAAGCCACTCCCTTAAAAAGAAAAAGAGATCTGTCTCCAGAAGTTTTGTCTGAACAAGAGTCAGATGAATCTGATGCATCTGACTATGAAGACATGCAAACCCTCTCTACATATGAGGATTCTGATGCAGAGCAATCTATTCCTTCAGCCTCTTCCCCCAGAGGATTTTTCCCTTGGGGAACCCCTGCATACTTTAAGGGAGTATTTCAAATGGGAGAGTCAAGACTACCCACAGTCTAAAAAATAGACTCAGAGAGTTCCTGGACCTTCCACAACACAGGCCCTTAGCCATCTCCCCCCAGTCCTAGATGTGGTGGGTGATGTCTTCCTTGAATCCAGCTCGACTCCAGATGCCTTCCCTCCTGCTCCCAGAAAGCCAGACAGGTACTACAGAGTCCCTGACTCTCACAAATATCTCTCTTAAAAACCCAACAGCGGACCCTGAGGTCATTACTCAAGGCCCATAAGGGGTTAAAGCTACTAAAGCTAAGAATCCCACCCCCCTCAGACAGGGATTCCAGAGCACTGGACAGATGGGGTAAAAACGTATACACCTCAGCTACTCTTGCTATCTGGGCACTAAATTGTCAGTTCCAAATACTTAAATATCAGCAACATTCCTTGGAACTCCTTAAACAAAAAATGTCTCCTTTCCTGCATGGGCAGAATCTAAAGATTTACGGGAATTAATGCACTCTGCTGGTCAAGTAACTAAACACACTTTACACTGCGGTTTTGACACCCTAGAAGCTTCTTGCAGGGCAGCAGTCACTGGATCTGTCATTAGAAGACATGCATGGCTTAAGGAACAACCCCTGCCAGACCATGTCAAATCAAAACTGTTGGATGCATCCTTGCACAAAGATAACTTATTTGATACTAAAGCAAAAGAGATGTTAAAAAAGATGGAAGAAAAAGCAAAATCTGTGCAGACTGTTAAAGATTTCTTACAGGTACAGGCCCTAGGTTCAGCAGGCATTTTCCTTCCAAACACTGGTCCTTTCCTGCATCTAGTAAACCAGGCCAGCCTAGGTCCCGTGGAAACAGACCTCCTAGAGAGCAGTCCAATGGGTTGCAGAGATCTAAGCAGTGGACTGCCTTCAAAACTAGGGAGTTCTAAGCCACCCCCTTATGGTAAAAACTCACAATAACTCCCCCCCTCCCTTCCTCGCCTCTGCCCACCATCCTACTTCTAGGAGGAAAACTCTCCTTTCACTCAAGCACCTGGGCTACCATTACCAAGGACCAATGGGTTCTGAACATTGTGTCTCAGGGGTACAAATTCTCTTTCCACACCCTTCCAACCCAAAAAGGGTTCTCAGATCTACCACCAAATCAGTGGGCAGAGGCTCAAACTCAAATCCATACCCTACTCTTCTTGGGAGCAGTAGAACACATTCCTGTAGAGCAGATAGGCCAAGGATTCTACTCCAGACTTTTTCTGATACCCATAAAAGAGGGCACCTGGCACCCCATCCTCTATCTATCCATTCTAAACACCTTCCTGGTGATCCCAAAATTCAAAATGCTCACCCTCCAGCAGCTGCTACCCATGCTGTCCAAGGATGCTTGGCTAGTCTCCCTGGATCTAAAAGAGGCCTACCTCCACATTCCCATCAGGGAGTCCTGCAGAAAATATCTTCGCTTCAGGGCAGGATCTCAACACTTTCAGTTCTCTGCACTTCCCTTTGGCTTATCTACTGCTTCCAGAGTTTTCACGAAATGCCTGGCTCCGACCATTGCTTTGCAGACAAATATTCAAATTTACTCCTACTTAGACGACTGCCTTATTCAAGCAGACAGCCAGGGAAAGCTGCTCAAAGACCTGGCCTTTGTAAAGGACCTTCTAACCTCCTTAGGGTACACAATCAACAAAAAGAAATCCAAGCAGGTACCCACCAAGAGGATAATCTTCCTGGGAGCAAGTCTGGACGTAGCATCCCAGATGGCATGCCTAACAGCAGAGAAACATAGTTTCCTGACTGCTTACTTCTCTGAACTGGCCACCATGCGCCAGCTTTCTGCAAGAGAAATCCTGCAAGCCCTGGGGTTCATGGCATCTTGCATACTCCTTATTCCATATGCCAGACTGCATATGAGGAAACTTCAATGGTACCCAAAGAACCTTTGGTGTCAACACTCTCAAGATATAGAAATTCTTTTACCTATCATTCATTGCCTGAGGAAGGAATTTCTTTGTTGGGCAACATCCTGCTACCACAACAAAGGACTGCCCTTCTCGCCACACCCCGCCGCCCAGACCCTCACCACAGATGCATCAGACTACACTTGGGGTGCACACCTGGATGGCAGGTGCATACAGGGCCAATGGAACCCCCAGCAACTCCTCCCTGCACATCAGTCTAAAAGATGATGGCTGTGCAGCAGGCCTTGATAGCTTTTAAACCCCTTCTCTCTCCAGGGGTTCTCCTGATCAAAACAGACAACACCACAGTGATGTGGTACATCAACAAGCAGGGAGGGACTCACTCATACCCGCTGTGCAGGCTGGCCATGACCCTTTGGCACACAGCCTCTTCCATGCATCTACACCTGTTAGCACAATACCTGCCAGGCTCTGTTAACTCCCTGGCAGACCAGTTAAGCAGAAAACTGTTGGACCCCCACGAGTGGCAGCTCAACAGAGGCACTTTCTTACTAATAACTCAGAAATGGGGAACTCTGGAGGTAGACTTCTTTGCCTTCCACACCAACCATCAGCTCAGCAAATTTTGAATCATAGAGCATTACTGCGTGGCATGGAAAGTAGATGCCCTGTCTTTCCCTGGGTAAACCTCTCAGTCTATGCCTTTCCTCCCCTCCCTCTCATTCCCAAGGTACTGATCAAGATAAGGGTGGAAAAACCAAGGACCATTCTCATAGCCCCAGACTGGCCCAGACAGCACTGTTACCCCTTGCTGTGCAGCCTGCCCCCACTGCCCCTATGGAATCTTCCTCAGATTCCCACCCTCCTAACCCAGAGGGACTGGGAATTCATGCACCCCCAATTGCAGACACTCAATTTGGCAGCTTGGCTTATAACCTGACCCTCTGACCAATCTGGACACCTCAGTAAACAGGTGCTGGATGTTATCCAAGAGGCCAGACGCCCTAGCACCAGAAAGTCTTATGCAGATAAACGGAAAAGGTTCTGCACCTGGATCCAAGCTAAGGGGGCCAATACGTCACAGCCCTCCATCCTTCTCATCCTGGATTATTTAGCTGACCTACTACACAGTGGTCTCTCTTTCTCCTCTATAAAAATTCATGCCTCTGCTATTTCCACTCATTTTCCCACTGAGCAGCCTCTTTTTTTTACACCCTCTGATCAAGCAGTTCCTCAGAGGGGCTAACAACTTGAGGCCCCCCAGAAGGGCACCGGTGCCAGTTTGGGACCTTAACTTTGTCTTGGAAAAGCTTATCCTAGCTCCATTTGAACCAGCTTCTTCTGCAGAGCTAAAATTTCTCTCCTGGAAGACTTGCCTTCCTCCTGGCCATCACTTCAGCCAGAAGAGTGTCTGAGCTGCAAGCACTCATGGCAGTGGAACCCTTCACCATCTTCCATGCAGACAGGGTATCCCTCAGAACTAATCCATCCTTCATGCCCATGGTGGTATCCAGTATGGCTCTCAAACAATCCATCCATTTGCCCACCTTCTTTCCTAACCCTCAAAACAAGGTGGAAAGGATTCTGCACTCTCTAGATGTGCACAGACAGCTCAGATACTATCTGGACAGGACTAAACCCTTCAGAAAATCTGATCATCTGCTGGTTAGCTTTGCTTCAGGGGCAGAGGGCAAAGCCATCTCCAAACAAACCATTTCCAAATGGATAGCACACTGCATCCATTTCTGCTACAAACAGCATGGCAAGCCTCCCCCTAAGGGGTCAGCACCCACTCCACCAGAGCAGCCTCCACCTCTGCAGCGTTCCTCAGAGGAGTCCCCACCAGGGACATCCTGGAGGCTGCCACCTGGACTTCTGTTCACTCCTTTACCAAACATTACAACCTGCCTCTCTTTTCTAAGTCGGGTCAGCAATGGTTATGGTGGCCTTAGTGGTAATGAAATGTAGAGAATTATGATCAGGTGTCCGATCACTGTCAACTTATGTGCATACCTCTCAGTTGTACAGATTTTTGCGGAATGTCCAGATTTTTGACACACATTTTTGGTCCGTTTCTCATAACATTGTGGATTTCTGGCAAATCATTTGTTTGTTTGTGTCTTTCGGCTTTTCCCAGTTAGGGGTCGCCACAGCGGAACTCCGGTCCGCTAATGATTGGCAGTAGAGTTTTACGTGCTGGCTTGCCAGGCCTAACGCACAGCCTTCAACAAAGGAATGCCCGTTCACGCATGTCGCCACACAGAAGACGCTCCGAGAATCGAACGGGCAACGTCTAACTGTGAGGCCACAATGCTACCGCAGCACCACCACCGCAGTGGCAAATCTGATTCTGGCAAATCATTGATGGTTCAAATAAAAAAGTAATGGCAGACAAATGTGTTTCAGACTTCATACCTTTCAAAAAATTCATGTTAATGCAAGACCTGTTATTCTGTCAACTTTCTAAGTTTGTAAGAGTAATATTTAAAAAGTGTTCCTAATTTGGGCCCCCATTATTTATGCCTTTGTCCAGATTTTTTCCTCTACGAGGTTGAAGGTATGCATGTGTGTCCCAGACATAGATGAACAAAAATTAATTTTGAGAGGGAAATGAAGCTCGAGTTGAATCTTGACATCCATCTCATTAACTTAATATTGAGTGACTTATGATCAGAGAAACTTTTGTCATGGTTCTTTACAGTAAGGGAACTTCATCTACCCTGATATCCTTCCTACTAGTAACAGAAAAAAAGGTTAGAAGCACAAATTGTTTTACAGCTTTGAAGGCCAGTCACTCTACTCTGTCATGCTTAGTATAACAGTGAAGTGTTTTACATCTTTTAAAATTGTGACAATGCTTCAGACATTCTTGCATGTTGTTGGCTGCTGATAGTGCAAGACACTAGAGCTTAAAAGTGGTCAAAAAATTTAGTTAAAGAGCACCTTTTGTACATCAGAAAGGTACTTAACAAAGTTGTTGTCTTCCTGAACTCAGAGCTAACTGTGGTGCTATGCTGTAAACCTTGCAAGTGCTTCAGGATTACAGCTATCGGAATTTAGAATTTGGCGAGTACTAAAAAGTGATATCTAACCTTCTCACAGAATGTGATAGTGTCGGTAATGGTAAGTGTTGAACAGATGTTCTCAATCATTTTTCACCTTAAGGGTTTTGCATTTGACACTTTGTGAACTTTCAGAACTGTGTTGTCCACAGCAGTTGATTGTCAGCTGTACATGACCTTCTACTTATTTTCACAGGGCTCATTTGGAGGCAAATGCAGAAAGGTGGACTCTACTGTTGTCCTCAATGGAGGAGCTAGTAGAATGGCTGAAGCTCAAAGATAAAGATCTGAAGAAGCAAATGCCCATCGGAGGGGATCTTACTGTTTTACAAGACCAGCATGACCACTGCAAGGTAAGAGCTCGAACAGGTCAAGTAACACCTATTAATATTGCCATTTGGTGCTACAGCAGGCAAACATAACAAATCAACCTAATTGTGTAGTCCAGCAGCTTATTCTGTTACCATTCATGCTGATTTTGACAGTGAAATCTTTTAACTGGAAAATGGTGTGAATGACTGACGATTCCTTTAAGAGAAGTAATTTTTATTTCACAGTGGGACGAAAGTGGTGTGAGTAACTGATGATATCTTTAAGATAAGTAATTTTTTATTACACAGTGGGGCTCAGAAACTCATGTTTTTGACTTTCCAGCTGCTGCATAAAGTAGCAGCTGGCTGCACCTGTTTAAAGAACCGTGGAACACATTTGTACAAATTAGTTACTTAGCATTCTAACATGCTGTCACAGTACTGCTCTTTTTGTGGGCTTCTGTTTAACTGCACGAAGAACAAAAACTGTACAGGAATAGAAAAAAATCCTACACAAGTACAAGATTACTTGCTACTCTGAGATAAGGAGAGAACAAGATATCCATCGGTAAAACTAAACATTGACTGCAGGCTTACTCCTAATGCTCCAAGGTGGTTTTTCTGATGCTGCCTTGTACTGAATTTTACTGTCATTGTAGTGACTGTTAACCCTCTTTATTATGCCTTTTACATCTTGAACTGTTGTACTGTGTACTTGTCTTCTCCCCATGTGATTAATTGTAGGAACTGTCTTAGATGGTGTGTTGTGCTGAGATTTATATAGGGTGAACATGGTTGTCTTTTAGGGTACCTCTTTATTTTACCAAAACTAGCTGTTTAACAGACCAGCCGACAACTCACAGTTGCCTATAATTTAATACGTTTCCTCACCTGAAAAAGTACTTCAAACTATAGATTCCTGCCAAGTATGATGTGCATATTAGTTATGCAGATGTCTTTGAACTGCGGGGTACACTTAGTGAGATGAAAGCCTATTCTGTCAGAGATTCCTTCAAGAGTTTACTGCTGTTGTTTCCAAACTTAAGTCTTTGTTATAGATGCGTTTATGAACTCAATATTTATCTGGTATGGGTTGATGACATTGTCATGTGTGACATTCTTTGTGTAAATTAGTTCACATTTCCTAAGCTGGTGGTGTAGTGGTTTCTTGTTAAACCTTCCTTTCTATTCCCTTTCTCTGAGGGTGGAGTGTGTACACACCACATACTTATTTTCTGTTGGTGATTTACATTTTAGAAATTCCAAATGCTGAGATGCACCTGTGAATATTCTACAGGCGAGTGAACAGAAATTCAGTCACGGTTTTAATACAGTCATGCAGCCTCATAGAGCCCTGTACTCCAGTTTGTTTCTTGGCTGGGAGCCCCAAGTTGGAGTCTGCATGTTGTCCCTTTGTCTACATGGGTTTTCACTGGGTGCTGTCATTTCCTGTCACATCCCAAAGACATGTTGTAGGTCAAGGTTCTCAAGTGACTGAGGGCTGTATGAGAACTAGCTTACTCAGATGAAGGCCTCAACCCCCAAAACAAAAAGAATGGAGGGGAATCCATCTAAGGATCTAGTTTTGCGGCTTCCATCACCTAGAATCATGCTGGTTTAAGGCTATTTGATGCCCAAGGACTGTGAGTTGAACTCCCTGCTGTTAAGCAAATTGGTGATGGTTTATGCTGTCCATATGTGGTTTTCTGCCTGGTAAAACTGTGTGTGTGTTTGTGTCTTGTGCTGAATTGGAACCCTGTTCAAGATGCATTTTTGTGATCTGCATATGCACTGAGTGCCAGAATAAGTTCTAGATCCCGACGACACTGTATTGGATTAAGCAGGTAATCAGTGAATGGAAGAATGGATTATTTCAAAACTGGCAAGCAAGAGTATGTTGTGTGATGGCAAGGAAAGAGATAATCTGAACTGGAGTGTCAGAATGTGTACCATGGTTATATGAAGGGCTGTTTAATAAATGCTGCTGTATACTGAGTTATAAAACTACTGAAAAAAACCTACTGTGTGGTATCTCTGCCACATTATAACTACAGTAAAGCTTTGAGATAAAACAGCTTATTATAACAGCTTTCATACTTTAGAGTATAAAATTATATCACCTAGGTAGTTTTAAATTGGCAGATGTGTCTTGTATGCTAGTTGAACTTTATTGGGGCTGGTGTATGTTGTGACATTGAATTATATCAGTTTTAATAATGAAAAATATAAAGTTGAAATGGTCATTATCTTAATATTCTGCTGTGCATGATGGAAATCTCGGCAAGGCTGGAGTGCTATTTTTGAATGTTTCCACACTTTCAATAAATTTAAATTGGAAGACACCATACTCTTTCACACCTTTGTACTCAATCATTTCATTTTTGCATAGGGACACACTTCTGGATGGGTCTCTTAGATGAGTTTGTCATTCAGCTTTTTTCTTGAAAGATCCCTTGCTCGAAAGGACTAATTACACTCGTGGTCACCACATTTTTGGAAATGTTACCCAATAACCGAAAGTTAGCCTGTTCGAGTTTACATCAGGACTAAATAGACTAAGCTGAGGTTAGGATAGGCTTGAAAGCAAATGACTGTTGCTAGGCTGCTGGAGCCTTACACAGGATCCTTTTGATGGTTTTAATTAATATAGCAGCTTTTGGGAGTTACGTTTTGAGCCAGCAACTGGTGGAAGCTGTTATAAGAGGTGTTGGTCCCTTTTGCCAGATCTTTCAAACTTTAGCTGTGGTACAGGCTATTAGCCACATCTTTTTGGCAGTAATATCTTCTTAGAATTAAGTTGTAATAATAGCTGTTCGGGCTATTTAGCATTTCCCTTTGATTAAATCTGTAATAGCCACTAGAGCTATTAGCCAGATCCTCTTGGTTATAGCTGCAAAAACAGCTATTTATTCTTATTTTTGGACTGTTCAGTTTTTAGATCATATGTTGGTAGTCCAGCCATTTAAATGGATAGCTATAGTAACAGCTGATGGAAAATGCTAGACTTGTAACCACTTGTTTTATGCTGGCTCTCTTTAAAATCATGAATCTTAAGCTTTAAAAATCCTGTGGTCAGGGAGCACTTGCAGCCTTTACTCAGGGCATGCTGTAATGTTGCTCACCTGATTACGGGAGGGTGCCTATCCCTTGCAAATTCTTTGTTCTTTTCTGTGTCATGGACAGTTTGAATCTTAGTCCAAAAGGTTGTTGTAGAGCAGTTCCATTGTTCATTGCCTAGGAATTTGAGCTATAAAGGTGTTCATGTGGCTGCTAGGTCATGAACCAGGACCTACAGCGAAACTACCTGTACTGCTTGGTGTAAGAGTACAGCATGAAGCACCACCACCTTAGTTCATAGGTAGGTACTAGGCTATTGGCCCTAGGGTGTATATAAGCCTAGCCAAAAAAAGGTACCCTAGCTTTTGCCACCCAAGAAAATTATTTTCCTGTGCCCCTGTCGAACAGAGCCACAGAAGTGATCCCTGGGGTGAATTTCCTATCTCACATCCAATCATCATGATTTTTCTTGAAGAGTGCTAATGAGAAGCTTTGTTTGATATAGATAGGTAGTTTTTTCCAGAGTATGGGAAGTCTCTGGGACAGAAATCTATCCCTCCAGCATGTTCTGTTTATTGTTGTGACAAAGTTTTGGTTTCTAGAGCGTGTTTCTCGGAGGGATTGGGATTTCTTTAAGTGGAGCATGTCCAACAGCTTTGGGTTTGACATAGCTTTGTATGTTAGGCAGAGATTGCCTCTGAGTAGGCGATATGCGACGGAGTAAAGCTGGAGTTTTTTGAGACTGTTTGCTTAAGGCATCTGTTTGAGGCTGGTAATCCTCTTTGTGAGGTATTTCTGTGGTCTTTCCAGTTGTTGTAGATGTCTTGTAAGGTACATACCAAAAGGGGCTCTGTGTTCTATAATGGGTCTAACGAGTGACGAGTAGAGGGGAACAATGACCTCTTTTTTCCTGGATGAGAAATCTTTTGTGATGAGGTGTGCCACGTAGAAGGATTTTCTGAGTACTGTGGCGATGTGATTATCAAAAGAGAGACTACTGTCCACCTGTGTCCCAAGGTCACTTATCACACTTTCGGTGTTAAGTAGACTACCGCCTATGTGGTAGTTCATGGGTACAGAGTTTTTACCAAAAGGGATGACAATGCACTTTTTGGCATTGAGCTTGAGGCCGTGGTTTTGACACCACACATCTGTCTCAGTGTGGCTCTTCTGTAGGATGTCCACATTGTTAGGAGTTTTGATTATGGCTCCTAGTTTGCAGTCATCTGCGAACTTCCTTAGCAAGACCTTCTGTGTTAGCCTGTAGTTCAGAGAAGTAAATACCAAACAGGAGAGGACCCAGGACTGAACCCTGTGGTACTCCACTTGTCACTGGTCTGAAGTTGAATTTGGAGTCTGCTACTTTAACAGTGTGGGTTCTGTCAGTGGGCCAGTTGACAACCCATCTTGTGACACAGGGATTTATACCTGGTTTAGTGAGTTTATCTATAATTCCAGAGTTGGGGGATGGTGTCAAAAGCCTTGGCAAGATCTAGATAGGCTGTGTGAACCACCTTACCCTCATCTACGGCTTTGGTGACCGCTTCAAAGAAGTCTGTCAGGTTTAGGAGACATGATCTGCCCTTTACAAACCCGAACTGGGTGGGCTGCAGAGTCTGGAGATTGCCAATGTCATTGTTTATAAGTTCCATGATGATACGTTCCATAGCCTTGCAGACCAGGCTCATCAGGCTAATAGGGTGGTAGTTCCCGGGGTCCGTGGTGGCTACCCCTTTGTGGTGGGATGACCGTCACTGTGTGCCATTCAATAGGCACAAAGCCTGAGGTAAGGCTATGATTGAACATGGTACTTAGGTGGGGTGCCAGTTCATTTTGTAGTTCGTGTAGAACGCAGCCTGGAATGTTGTCAGGTCCCATGGATGCTGTGTTCTTGGCTTTGGAGAGTGTAGTTTTTACCTGCGCAGCCGTAATTACAGGAACCCTGCATTCTTCCGATATAGAGATGGGCCCTTTAGGGGGGTGAGAGGGGGTAAAGTTAGCATTGAACCTATCTGCTAGGATGTTGGCAATATCAGTTGGATCTGTATATTTAGTACCATTGTGCTGCAACTCAGAGCAGATCTGAGTGTTGCCATTGAGATTCTTGACATAGCTATAGAATGCTTTGTGGTTGTCTTTAGAATCAGTGGTGATTTTATTTTCGTAACTAGCTTTGGAGGATTTTATGAGGGATCTCAGCTTTTTTCTGAGGCTGACCAGGGAGTTCCTCCAATCATGGGATTTTATTCTTTTTTGCAACAGTTTCTTCTGTTGTAGAGTTTGTGGCAGGGGACCACGAGATTGGCTTACTTTTTTTGGAAGATAGCATCTTGGTTCTGTTAGGGATTGCACGATCCACGCACTAGTGTAAGTGCTTTTAAAGTGCATTTGTGTAGGATTCAGCAGTCGTACCTCTATTGTCCGTCTGCATGGATGTCGTGAAGTTTGCCACTTCTGTCTTAAGCGTGAAGTTGGCTTTGGAGAGAGTTTTTACAGTGGTTTCCCTAATGGGGGGTGGGGGCGGGATGTGGATGTCTAGGGTGATTAGCTTGTGGTCGGATCTGACCAACGAGAAATTGACCTCTGGTGTGGAACACCAGTTGCCCATGTTGGTAATAACCAGGTCTAGGATATTGCTGCCCCTGGTGGGGGTGTGGATAAGTTGATCCAAGGCATTGGAATTTATGAATTCCAGAAAACGTTGAGCAAAAGAGTTGGTACATGTGTAGTTTTCCCAGTTAATGGTGGGGTAGTTGAAATCACCCATTATTAGGGTGTTAGGTTGTACCCTAATATTTTCCAGTGAATTAAGAAATAGAGTGGGAATCCTGGGGCATGGTGGGGGGATCTGTAGCAAGCTATAATTTGGATTGCGGTCTTGCCCAGAGTTAGTTGCACTTGGATAATCTCTGATGCATTATGCTGAGCAACTAGCCTGGAGGTGTGGATATCCTTAATGAATATGGACACGTCTCTGCCTTTAGTGTTTCGTTTCAGGTTAGGTGGCCGAAAGGTGTGGTATGAATTATAGTCTGGTAATGTAGGGGTGCTCTCTGGTGCCTTGAACCAGGTCTCTGCCACTGCACAGATGTCTATGTTCTCCATTTTATGGAGTGCCTTGAGTGAGTGCATTTTGAGGTTTAGACTTCTAGCATTGAGTAGCATTACCCTCAGATTTTGCTTGCTTGTACCTCTTATGGTGGTGAATTTGTCATTTGGACCTTGCCTAAAAAAGGCACTGTAGGGGTGGCAAGAGCCTTGGCCAGTATCCGGAATCCCAAGGGCGACAGGTGCAAGCCATCTCTGGCAAAGCATCATGGTCTGTTGATCATGTCATCCCAGGCAGACAGATACTGGATCCCCTTAGAATGACACCAGAAGCTTAGCCAATTGTTGAAGTCAATCATTTTGTCCTTGTACTGTGGTATCATTCTAGGTGATTGCAGGGTGCTACTCAGGGCTAGGGTCATACCTGCCTGGGCTACAAAATCGGACAGCTCCTCCATGTCTCTCTTCATATAGTCCAAGGAGGTACGTCTCAGGTCATTCACACCAACATGGACAATGACAGATTCATATTTGTACGTGTTGTGGAGTGACCTGAGTGCGTGCGTTATGTGGTGGATCCTGGCACCCGACAAGAAGCTGGCAGTAACTTTCTCCTTGTTTAACCTGGTGAATGGAATATCAGTGTGCCTGACTATAGAGTCACCTGTGACTAGAGTGTTGGGTATGTTGTTATGCCTTATGGGCTGTAGTCGAGTGGCATACTGAGTTTGTGGGCTATGTGTCATTTGGGTTGTGCTGTGGGGGGATGGAGGTTGTTTGCGTTTCTGCTTTGGAGGTCCCAATTGCTTGGGCAGATTTTTATTGAGGGCATCCGTGAATGTAGGTGTGTATCTGCACATACATGTAGTGATGTCATTTTGGCCTAGCGACCCAAAGGTGTAGGAGAGATCGGTCACAAACCTGTACATTTCAGTAAAATGCTACTTGTTACAGAGAACTCGGCACAGGAATTGCTGGGTAGGCCTTTACACACTGCCAAACATTTGCCTGATGGCAGTCAGTGTGGACAAAGACATTGGTCCCACCCTCTTGAAAGCACGCCCATCTTTGAAATGGCATTGGTGGACCCTGTTGTTAGTAGCTGTCCCATAAATAAGTAGAAGTAGATTTCTTGGTTGTCTCTCACCACAGCACATGATTGAGGAAACCGTGAGAGGTGAGCTCTAGTGCATCACTGAAAGTCAGTGCTACCTTTATCCTAGGCAAATGGCTAGTACTTTTCCATGCATGGCCTGCTTCCAGGAACTAGTTTTTAACTCCCCATGCACGAGCCTAATGAATGCACTTGGGACCAAAGATGGGCACATCCATCTCTCCTTATGTCCAACTTTTCTTGCTTTCTGTTGCAGAATAAAGAAGGCCTACAGCAAATTGTGAGTCAGGGCTTGTGTCAGAATCAGTGTCAGGGATCTGATGTACAGTGGGACCTAGCCTTGTAGGTCCAGATTTGTACTTTAAAATGATGCTCTTACCAGGTAGTACACAGGCCTCCTGCTGTCCTCCTCCTTTAGCAGATGCACCCACAAATATCTGTGATCCATTTCAAGTCGCTGTCAGTTATGTTAGAAAATCAGCCCATGTTTCCATCCAGTCATGGTGCTTGACCAGGAGAACTTGCCTTTGTTGTTTGTCTTGAGAAGGTGATCCTGATGGCACAGAGATCCTTGGGCAAGAGATGGATATGGATAATTCAATCTCTTCTCTCTTGAATGACCATTCCCTTAGACAAATCTCCAGGATTATTATTTTCTCTGAACTACCTGTAGCCCTTGCCTATTTCTAGATGAATCTTAATTGCTGTCCAGGGAAAGTAAGAGAAACAGTCTCCAAGTCATTCCACTTTAGAACCTGTATTGAAGGATGCTACATGTAGCCTGGAAAAACCTGGATCTGATTATTTTTAGATGCAAGTCATCTGTTATCACAACTGAGTGGGTATCACAGGTCATATGGGGAAACATGACTTCAGTGGGTAACAGTAACTAGCAGGGGTA
>NC_056725.1:1799965788-1800043288 GCF_019279795.1 Protopterus annectens | reverse complement strand
CCCACAAACATAGACTTAATACATTTTCAGCCTCCTATCCCCTATTACCATAGAACAGCCCACAAAACTATGTACATTTTCAAGCAGTGAAGTGTAATCCTAAAAATAGGAACAATTGCCTTAAATCAGTAGGCATTACCTAATCTAAAATAAAGGTCACCATTGCTAAAGGACATATTACAGCCCATGTTCTAACTTATACCCATTGCTGTCTGCACTTTTCTTATCTCTGTTCTCCTTACAGATGTGAAAAACAGCTGGCATGCTTTCATAAGGCATTAACTTTTATTTTAGCCCTAGAAAAAAGTGCACTGGCTACCTTTACATAAAATAATATGCACTGTTCTATTAAAAGACCCACTGTTGCTGAGGCACTTAAATGTAGCCTTCCTAATCCCCAAAGACCTCCTAGATGAAGTACACATAACAGATACCCTCAGCAACCCCACATGCACACTTTAGAAACAACACCCACATCAACACACAGAGCCACATCTCATGGAGCCTCTACTTCTAAGCCCATAAGGCAAGCCACCACACAATCCAGCATTCTGGTCACTGGAGACTCCATCATGAAGACACATTGATGTCTCTGTCACTGGGCTGAGTAAGGAGAAAGTCACGGTCAGTTGCTTATCAGGGGCTAGGATCCTCTACATTACGCATGCACTCACGTCATTGGACCACAAGTACCAGTAAGACTCGGTCATAGTCCATGTTCAAATCATCATAGGCAAAATCCAATACCACTTCCTTCCAAGATGTAGGTCCCCCCTCTGTGACCCAGGAAAGCCATGCCATGTATTTAAACTTATTGGGAACACTCACCATCAAACCCAGTACCATATTCATGAGTGACTGTAAATATCCCACTATTAACTGGGAATCCTATACAACACCAAATGTACAGGCACAGAGATTCCTAGATTTTGCAAACACAAACTTCCTGGATCAGATTGTCAGTACACCATCCTGGGGTGCAACCATACTAAATCTGCTCCTCTGTAATATGGGAGAGTACTGCACACCCCTTACTGTAATTTCTTCCCTGGTAAGGTCAGACCACAGAATGGTCTCCTTTGAAGTAAAAATAAAACCTTGACCCCTAGCTAAACCTGGAATATTCAGAAACTATTCTAAGGCTAACTTCCTGTTATTAAGTGATAATTTGGCAACATTTCAAGCTCCCATAAACCCGCAGAACACTGCTGTCTGTGCAGAACTGTTCACAGAATCTCTATACAAACATGTTAATAGCTGCATAGAGGCAGCTGTAGCCACCAGAAAGAAGTACAGAACTAATTCAAAAAACAAGCACACCCTGGTGGAAACACAAAAATCAATGGGCTGTATAACAGAAGGAAGAAAATCATGGCAAAAATTTGGAGGTGCAGCACCCAGCAGGATAAAAGTACTCTTATCAAACTAAACAAACAACTCGTAGGGAAACTTAAAATCTACCAAAGCCAAATTTGAGATAAATTTGGCCTCCCAAGCTAAATACAACCACAAGGCATTATTTAACTATGTTGACATCCTCAAAGACAATTCACAGTTGTGTGCAGAGTTGATTGTAAATGGAGCCACCTGTACTGAGCCAGAAGATATAGCAAACCTACTGGCCAAAAAAATCAGCTCTGACTTTACCCCTCTCTCCCCCTCAAACTTCCCTCAGGAAATACCATCAAGTCTAACTCCTCCTGCAATCACTAGAGAACAGGGCCTTAATGCTCTCTCTAAGGCCAAGAACACTGCATCAGTGTGACCAGACAATATCTCAGGATGCCTTTGAAATAGCATGAAACATGACCTTATCAGGCTGTGTGGAATTGCTATTTAATTTCAGCCTACAAACAGGTTTTGTGCCTTATGAATGGAGAACAGCAACAGTCAGCCCTCTGCGCAAAGGTGGGCCATCTACAGACCCTGGAATGCACAGACCCACAAGTCTCTCTAATCTTATATGTAAAGCCATGGAAATAATTCTTATGGAAATGATCAATAGTGATATAGTAAACCTCCAGACATTGGAACCAGCCCAGTTTGGTTTCAAGGGCAGGTCATGCCTACTCAAAATAGTGGAGTTCTTTGAGAAGCTCACCAAAGCAATGGGTTAAGGCAGAATGGTTCGTTCACATTGCCTACCTTAACCTGGCCAAAGCATTTGACACAATACCCCTCTCGGCATTGTCGTCAAACTCAAGAGGTTGATTATAAACCTGTATGTCATCAAGTGGATAGCCAACTGGCTCACACACAGGACCCAGGAAATTAGAATTGCTGAGTCCACCTCTGTAAAGAGGCCAGTCACAAGTGGAGTCCCTCAGGGATCAGTCCTTGGACCGCTCCTTTTGGCATTTACTTCTTTGAAATCAAGGCCAATGTCATTGGCTCTGGCTGACTAAATTTGCAGATTGCAAATTAGGAGCTGTCATTGAATCCCACACTCACACAAATGTTCTCCAGGAAGGGCTGACACAGACAAACAACTGGTGTCAGAGCCATGGACTAAAACTAAACACCAAGAAATGTGCAATAGTATCCTTCGGAAAGTCATCCATTTCTGGCAACTATCATATTGACAGCACACCCCTTAGAATTGACCCAGTAGTCAGGGACTTAGGGGCACACACAGACAATACTCTACCCTTTGACTATCATGTGTCTACAGTAGTGAGGAAATAGTTCTATGTTGTGCAGCTTATAAACAAAGGTATGGCATCTTAAGTCCAAGGAAGTCATTGTTCCACTGTATTTGACATTCATCAGACCTCTCAGTGAGTACAATGCCCCCCTTAGGTATGTATCTAAACAGGCATATCCTACAGTTAGAATGTCCACAGAGATTCCTCACTAAAAGAATACAGGGCACAAGTAAAATGTCCTGTGCAGACTGCCTCAAGGCCCGATCCCTATTTTCTGTTTCCTACAGGCTTTTGAGGGAAGATCTATGCTTGGTATACAGGGCATTGTTAGACCCCTACTCTTATTTACCTCCTGCATATCCACAAAACAAACAGCACTAGAATTACCCATTCTAAAGACTTAAACCTTGTGATATAAATAGGACCTGCTGGAGAGACGCGTATGGATCCCAGAGACTACCCTGTCTCTGCAACAGGCTCCCCAGCCATGTGAAGCAGAGTTCCTCCCTAACACAATTCAAGTGTAACTTAGACAATTGGATGGGGAATAGGAAATTCATCACTGGTTTGGCACCTGTCTCTCTAATGGGCACAGGCATCCTGTAAATGATTCATCTCCCAGGCCCACTGCTTTTAAATGTTTCATCTCCCAAGCACCTTCTTACACCTATCAAGGGTATCAGAACTTGCCAGGCTGTTTATTATTCATTTCCCCTAGTTTCACACATTTATTTTTCACTGAACTGCTTGCCACTGTACCTTTGAATTTTGTATTTCTGTCAGCAAACTGTGCTCAGAACTGTCAATGAATTGCTTACACCAGCAGATAGCAAGTCTCCAAGTAAAATTAAATCAGGAATTAGGGAAAAACAGATAACTTTAGAGATGCTTGAAATAATAGCTGTACATTTCATTCAGATCACAATGTACATACTTTTCCTTGCCATCTGCCTTCTACTGCAGACTTCATGTTTTCCACAGAGAGCATTTGCTAATGGAAAAATAATAAGTTTATAACTTTGCAGATTCAAGACACTTATCTTGTCTTACTTTTCATCGTGTTATCTTATTTTTCAAGCCTGTTTTCCTAAAAATAAAACTATCCATAGCTCAATTCAAGGGCATCAATCCAGACAATCCACTATTGTAAAAAGAAGGGAAATTATCTTAAATCTGCATATAGTATAAGTACACATTTGCACCCCACTGAAACTCGGCAGCCCAAGATCATATTATACAAACCTAAACTTTGTCCCACCTTCCTTATTCCATTACATTGTAAAGAGTATATGTCTTTTAATTACAAAAAAGTACTTGTTTGCTGTAATATCTTTATCATATACAGCAGTCATTGAAAGGATTTCATTCCCCCCCCCACATGTAAAACACTCCTTACTGTACGCTATATAAAACTACTTTACAATATAACATGCAATGTATACCATGAAATGTTTTATGCAAATATTAATAAGAATAGAATTAGTTTTACTTAAATTTTCCATTTAGTTTCGTCCTAAACATTAATGACACATAATGAGGTATATGTTTTACAGTCCACGTACAAGTTTAACAAAGTCAGCAAAATAAAAGTCTTTCTCAGGCACTTTTTCTTGCAAAAGCTATATTTCACAAAAAAGATTGATGCATTATAGTCTCCCATTTATTCACTAATTTCAGTTTTGCTGATCATCTTCCTGATAATCTCCATCTCCTATCACCAGACTGTGGTTCAAGTCCAAGGTATTCTTGATACTTCTAGCCAACTCCTGTGATTGTTTCTATATCTCAAGCATTTTTCTTTGGACCATTAGAAAAGGTATCACTTGAAAATTATCCCTAGAAGCTTGGTTGTCAGAAGAATGAGAAGCAGAGTCCCTTTACTTGCTAGATTACTGTTTGTTGGCTAAATATTATTTCCTCCTTAGGCTGTTCTTCATAAAAAATGCATTTGATCCTCCCTGAAAAAAAATATTCTATAGAAAGCATGATACAGCAGCTTGAATTTTATACCTACCTCTCAACATTCCCTGATATCTTCAGTACATTGGTGTATAGTGAATAATAATTTTTCACAAATCCTCTTTTGTCTCCAGTTTTTAATACTTTTCATTTCTTCCACAATTTTGTCAGGATCAGCTGTTTCTGTTAGTATGATTGTATATTTACTAATAGGTCTTGGCTACTTTCTCATAATCAGATTTGGAGCGTGCACACCTTGAGCATTCTCAATTAAAAAATCTTGCTGTGGAACACCAGTCCAGTTGCTTATTTGTATGTTCATAAAATGAATACAGTTTGCTCCTTCCAGATGTCCTTCAAGAATGCAACTGCAGTCATAACAAGTGGGTTGTCCTGCCTCAGGCAGCCCTCGGTCGGCCGGATTCCAAAGTCTGGGTCCGACGTCGGCTGATGTCGCATTTCTCTCCGACGTCAGAGCGGCTGGAGTACATAAGCATCAGCCGACGCCATTTTCTTCAGTCTTTCTTGCCGCGTGGTGCCCGAAGCAGAAGCGGTTCGCAAGTGCCGGTCGGTCAGCTCCTGTATTCTATGATACCGAAGTCATCAAGAAAGCTAAGTACCCCGTTGGGGACCTTTTCTTGGCTCAGCCGATATCAGAAATTACTGAAAAAGTTAACAATTGTGTTTTTTGTGGTAAACAAATACCTCATAAGGATTTCCACTCTTACTGCCTCCCTTGCCTGGGCCCAGACCACGACGTCTCGGCCTGTGTAGCCTGTGCTCGCTTCAACAAGCGCACTCTCAGGCGCCGGGCGGAGTTCGCTGAAGATTTTTTCGGCGATAAATTTGCCTACAACATGCCATCAGATCTTCCGACATCGCAAACTCCCAAAAAGCGAAAAGACCGGGACCGACATCCTCAGCCCGCGTCTACCACCGACTCCACGCCAAAACCTAGCGAGAGTGCTCCGGTTCCCTCTGAGATGGTCTCTCCACCGCTCCAAACCGAAGACACCACATTACCGACCAGTCCGATTCCAGACATTACTCCGACGCCAGTTATCGACTTTCCTCCGGATACCAAAACCGAGGAAATGCCCGAGACCATTGCTGTAGACAAGGTCACTCCTGCACGTGGAGCTGCCAGGCCTCCTATGGCCATGTCTATTGAGGCCTACACTAAGGCTAAGGCAGCCAGCAAAACAAAGCATATTACCTCTAAATCCTTACCTCAGCCGACTCCGGAGACACAAATTATGTCCATGGCTGCTGATTTAATTTCCATGATTAGAGGTTCACAGGCCCATCCTGAGAGAGCATCCCAGCCTCCTCCTGATAAAAGGCCCCGGGTTGAACCCTCTGACCCTACTCTTTCAGATGAAGACTCTGAGGGCTCTGTCCACTCTGATAGCCAGGAAGAGCTCTTCCAGACCTATGAGGACTCGGATGCAGAAGATTCCATCCCTTCGGCCTCCCCTCCTGAGGATATTTCTTTTGGAGAAGTTCTGCACACCATGAGGGAACATTTCAAGTGGCAGGGTCAGGAATATTCTGATTCTAGGAAATGCCTTAGGACTTTCCTTAAGAAGCCTCAGCACAGGCCCTTAGCTATTCCTCCTGTACTTGATGTTCTGGATGATTTGTATTCTGACTCTAGTGCTACCCCTGATTCTCTTCCTCCTGCTCCAGCCAAGCCAGACAGGTATTACAGGGTCCCAGAAACTCATTCCCATTTATTCAGGGCCCATACTGCTGATTTGGAAACTATTTCACAGGGGCCTAAAGGAGTTTCAGCCTCCACCTCAAAAAATCCTTTGCCCTCCAACAGGGAAGCAAGGTCATTAGAGAGATGGGGCAAAAGGTTTACACATCCACTACCTTATCTATGAGAGCTTTAAATTGCCTTTTTCATATGTTACAATATCAGGATTATCTCTTAGAAGATTTACAAAAAACATTAACTTCTCCTGATCCTTTAGACAGGAAGACTTTGCAGGAAGCTGTACATAACACTCAGCAAGTAAGCAATCACTTCCTGCAGTGTGGATATGATGCACTGGAAGCTTCATGTAGGGCAGCTATGACAGGGGCAGTGATTCATAGACATGCTTGGTTAAAAGATCAACCTCTACCAGATCATGTAAAAGCAAAACTTCTGGATGCACCTTTGGAAAAGAACAAGCTTTTTGGTGCAAATGCTAAGGATGTGTTAAAGACCATCGAAGAAAAAGCAAAATCAGTTCAGACTGTGAAAGATTTCCTCCAGGTTCAACCCCCCAGATTCAGTAGGAATTGGCCTTCAAAAAACTGGTCCTTTCCTAATCCAAAAAAGTTTCAAAGGGGTAAGAACAGACGTGGCCGAGAAAGAGGCCAATACAGAGGCCCTTACAGGGGACGACAATGGCAGCCAGGAAACCAAAGAAATGACGCAGGGGTTTCACCTGCCCAACAACCACAAACTCAATGACTTTCCTCTACTACCGCCTACCAGGGAACAACTAGAAGCTCCCTTGGGCGGGAAATTATCTCTGTTTGCAGAAAACTGGCACAGACTGACAAAGGACAAATGGATTTTGGACATTATAGACCGAGGGTACAGGTTTCATTTTCATACCTTACCAAGAAAACAAGGCATGCCAAACCTACCACCAAATCAAAGGGCAGAGGCTATCAAGCAAATCACTCTGCTGACTCGAATGAAAGCAATAGAAAGAGTTCCACAACAAGAACAAGAACAGGGGTTTTACTCAAGACTGTTCCTTGTTCCAAGAAAAGAATCTCAATGGAGACCAATACTGGACTTGTCCGCATTAAACACCTTTCTCATAGTACCAAAGTTCAAAATGCTGACTCTACAGCAACTCCTTCCCATTCTGGGCAAGGAGTCGTGGCTGATTACTCCGGACCTCAAGGAGGCATACCTGCATGTCCCTATCAGACACAGCTGCAGAAGATACCTCAGATTTCTTGCAGGGCCAGAGCATTATCAATTCTCAGCATTGCCATTTGGCTTATCTACTGCGCCCAGAGTATTTACAAAATGCCTGGCTTCAGTAATTGCTCATTGCAGGCTCCAGGGTATACAAATTTACCCGTACCTGGACGACTGCCTCATACAAGCGGACGACAAATTGATGTTGACAAAAACCTGGATTATGTCATACGATTACTTCAAGCTCTGGGATACACAGTCAACTTCCAAAAGTCAAGACTGCAGCCATCCCAGCAAATAATCTTCTTAGGAGCCAAACTAGACACAGCCTCTCAGATGGCTTACCTGACAGAAGACAAGCAAGAGAAGTTAACTCATTACTTCAAAGGTTTAGCAAAACTCACCCAGATGACTGCAAGGAGATTCCTACAGGCCCTGGGTTACATGGCATCCTGCATTCTACTGGTTCCATTAGCAAAACTACACATGAGAAAGCTTCAATGGTACCTAAAAAGCATTTGGTCTCAACACAGCAACAACTTGGAGACAATCATACCACTCATTCCATGCCTACAAAAGGAATTCCTATGGTGGGCCTCGGTGAGCCAGGAAAACACAGGTATGTCATTCAGAAAACCACAGATAACACAGACTATGACTACAGATGCCTCAGACTTTGGCTGGGGGGCGCACATGGAAGGCAGGTGTATACAAGGACAATGGTCTCCAAAGGAAACACATCTGCATATAAACCAAAAGGAAATGCTGGCAGTAATGCATGCCATCGAGGCTTTTCAATACCAACTCCAGCAAGGCCATTTCATGATACGGACAGACAACACCACTGTGATGTGGTACATAAACAAGCAGGGGGGCACCCACTCTTACCCCCTTTGCAGACTGACAATGCAGCTTTGGGAAAAATCACTGAGCCTAAACATCCAGTTACAATCCCAGTTTGTTCCAGGAAAAGACAATGTGTTGGCAGACAGCCAAAGCAGGAATTTCACAGATCCACACGAGTGGAGGTTACATCCGAAGGCTTTCAGACAACTCACTTCGACATGAGGCAAGCCAGAAGTGGACCTATTTGCCTCTCACCTCAACCATCTTCTACCAAAATTTTGCACAAGGACATACCATCCAAAAGCTTGGAAAATAGATGCCCTCTCATTCAACTGGAACTCCCTAGCAATCTATGCATTTCCACCTCTGCCACTGATGACCTCACTATTACTAAAGATCAAAGCAGAGAAGCCCAAGGGAATCATAATATCTCCGGATTGGCCAAGACAACACTGGTACCCACTACTACGGAGCATATGTCACACCAGGAGGTGGGCCCTCCCTCAGTGGCCTCTACTTTTGACTCAACACAATTTCGAAACACTGCATCCAAACCTTCAGACACTGCAGCTAACAGCCTGGGAGATCCCATAAATAACTTCAGCTTATCTCTCTCCAAGGAAGTTCAGCGGATACTAACAGAGGCTTGAAGACCATCCACCAGAAAGGTTTACTTAGCAAAATGGAAAAGATTCAGCAATTGGAATACCAGCAAGGGACATGATGCATCATTGCTGAACATCCCACTTATCTTGGAATATTTGGAAGATATGTTAAAGAACGGCCTCTCATATTCTTCCATAAAGATACATGCATCTGCTATTTCAGCTAGATACAACACTGATCCTCCTGTTTTCTCTCACCCCTTACTAAGACAGTTCCTCAGGGGAATCAAGAACATTAAGCCACCAAGAAAGGCCCCAGTGCCAGCCTGGGACCTCAATTTTGTCTTAGAAAAACTGACTCTACCTCCTTTTGAGCCAGCAGCTTCAGTTGACTTCAATTTCTCTCATGGAAGACAGCTTTCCTGTTGGCAATTACCTCAGCAAGAAGGGTTTCGGAGCTACAGGCCCTAATGGCAATACCACCCTTTATGATTTTCCACAGAGAAAGGGTTTCATTAAGGACCAACCCTACTTTTATGCCAAAGGTGGTATCTAGGGTTTCTCTAAATCAAGCCATTCATCTGCCTGCTTTCTTTCCCAATCCTGAGAATAAGGGGGAAAGACTTTTGCATAACTTGGACATTCACAGACAACTTCGATACTACCTGGACAGAACCAAGGCCAGTAGGAAGTCTGAACAACTTTTTGTAGCTTACGCCCCTGCAGTCCAAGGAAAAGCAATTTCAAAACAGACTATTTCTAAATGGATTGGGCATTGTATCAGATTCTGTTATTCCTTTCATGGAAAGACTGTTCCAGCCAATGTCAGACCACATTCCACCAGAGCTACAGCCACCTCTACAGCATTTTTAAGAGGGGTGCCTACCAAGGACATTCTAGAAGCTGCTACATGGAGCTCCGTGCATACATTCTCCAAACACTACAATCTCCCTCTGTATTCCAGATCCAGAGCAGGCTTTGCTTCGGCAGTCCTGCAGGGTTTGATTGCCACACCATCTCTTTCCTAGTGCATACCTCCACCCCCAGCTAAGCTATGGTATTCTACCCACTTGTTATGACTGCAGTTGCATTCTTGAAGGACATAGTACAGTTTTGTACCTACCATAAATGTAGATGTCCGATAGACATGCAACTGCAGTCGGATTTTCCCTCCCTCCATACCCCTCTATGCCTAGGGTCCACTCCTATCCCTGTTACTCTTAGCTGGGGATATCTGTTATGGTGTATTTGTTTTATTGCTCATTTATTTGTTTGGAATCCTGTTTGTCTTCCAATTTGATTACAGCCTTCCTTGGAGGGCACCTGGCATCTGGGGCAAGAAACACTGAAGAAAATGGCGTCAGCTGATGCTTATGTACTCCAGCCGCTCTGACGTCGGAGAGAAATGCAACATCAGCCGACGTCGTACCCAGACTTTGGAATTTGGCCGACCGAGGGCTGCCTGAGACAGGACAACCCACTTATGTCTGCAGTTGCATGTCTATCGGACATCTACATTTATGGTAGGTACAAAACTGTACTTTTCCTTGATACAGCAGGAAATCTCAAGTTTTCTCTGTGTGCTTTGTCTTTTAATTCTACTGTTTTATGAAACATTCCTGAGAAGCCTCCTGCTCAGCCTGCCTTTTCTTCATTTAAGCTTCTCATTTGTTGCAGTTTTTATCAGCTCATCTAAATAGGTTGTTAGTTTCTTCTATTTTCCAGCTAGTTGTTTTTTTGAGTTGATATATTGCTTTAGGGATTCATTTATTTTAAGCATCTCTCTGAATAGATTTGATTTATTTTTTTCCCTGTAAATTACTGGAAGTCATCTTTTGTACCAAAGCTGAAAATTGAACTGTTTTGTGATTATCAGCAGTAGGATGCTCCCCAGTCAGAATGTTCTTTTTTCTTCTCTCCTTTTGTGGTTGATTTCATCTCAGATTTGCCAGATTGCTTTGGTAGCTTCCACACAGTGCATTTAATATCCATTGACTGAATTTTACCCAAACAGAGAGTTGCACTGGCCCTTTTTAAACGGTTTGTTTTCTCATTTCAATCTGGTAATCGGTGTGCGGCCATCTTAGAAGTCAGATGACAATTGGTTGTTAAGGTATCCATTATAAGATGAGCCTAATCCCCAGCCATAACCTGCCTGTCCACCTGTTGGGATACTAAATGGGAAGAAAATAAGGAGCTGCCAACATTTATACAGCCCAAGTAAAAATGCCACTCATTGTCCTTTTTTTGCTTATTTTAAGTCTTGCCAGTCTGGCCACAGTACAGTTATACTATCAAATACTTTTGACATCTTTTCCTTCTATTCTGATACTGCATACAATGACATCATAAGAGTACTTCGCTTCTACATGTACCCTGTAATGTGCCACAGCCAAACAGCAGCTGAGCCAAGTGGTCATGCTCATGATCAGTACCAAGGGTCGGGCACTCTGTGGGAAACTCTACAGTCACCCTTGGAGGAGAAAGCTGGCCTGCAGCAACTCATTTGTCTCTGACTCCAGTCTGCCGCTGTGCAGCATGTGAAATTATAATTAGTGCTGATGGGCTGACTGTGTCTGAACTAGCTTCCTAAGCTGTAAGCTTCAGGTTATGAACTGCAGGATATAAAACAAGGCTGTCATAACCCAGCTTTGTCTGCATAATGCAGTGAGTTGTGTTCTTGGAAGTTGGTTTTAATTATTGAAGTCCTGATTTCTTTGTTATGTAATTTGTTTTTCTATTTCATGTACTGTTTGCATTTGTAGTTGAATTACCAAAATATGTTTTTTGTAGCTTAGTCTAAATTAAAGTGGCATTTATGTAACTATGTAAGTGGATTGTGCTTTAAATGAATACCCAGTGATCTGTGAAGTCTGTTTATGGTAGCTGTCCAAGCACATTTTGCAGCACTGTAAGTGTACCTGCTTCCTTTGGTAGTGTAACTAAAGCATTGCAAGGGGTGCATCTGTAGTTCCTTCCAATATTGTATAGCCTTGAGTTTCTGCTGTACTTCCTACTTTACTGCTCTAGTTGGCAGGGCACTGACCATATTGGTATTTATTTTTCTTTGTTGACTGGGGTTATGATGTCCTTCAAGGATGCATCTGCAGTCCTTACAAATGGGTTGTCCTGTCGTCAGGCAGCCCTTCGGTCGGCCGGATTCCAAAGTCTGGGTCTGGCCTCGGCTGGTGTCGCACTTCACCCGACGTCATAGCTGCAGTTCTTCGGGTATAAAGGCATCAGCCGACGCCATTTTCCTCAGTCTTTCTTGCCGCGTGGCGCCCAAAGCAGAAGCTGTTCGCAAGTGCCAGTCGGTCAGATCCAGAGATTACTACTACCGAATACTACTTCGAAGACTTCTAAAAAGCTAAGTACCCCGTTGGGGACTCTTTCTTGCCTCAGCCGATGTCAGAAAAAAGTGAATAACTGTTTAACTTGTGGGAAACAAATACCTCATAAAGATTTCCACTCTTACTGCTTACCTTGTTTAGGCCCAGACCACGACGTAGCAGCTTGTTTAGCCTGTGCTTCTTTCAACCGACGGACGCTTAGACGTCGGTCGGAGTTTGCTGAACAGTTTTTCGGCTCAGAATTTGCGTACATAATGCCGTCGGATCCTCCGACTTCACAAGTTGTTAAGAAACGCAAAGAAAAGGACCGACACTCGCGGTCCGCGGTTTCGGCCGAAACCGCGGTTAAGCAAACCACGAGTGTCTCGGTTTCGGCCGAAACCGAGCAAACTGTTCTAACTTCAGCCGAATCCATGACTACTACCGAGGCGCCTTCTAACCTGGTTGAGTCGGCCTCTGAAATTCTACCTGCTACTGTGGTTTCACAAGAACTATCGGACACCATCCCTTTGGATGTTTCAACCCCTGCACGTGGTGCTGCTAGGCCGCCTGCAGCCATGCCCATAAAGGCCTTTGCCAGGGCTAAAGCAGCCAAAACTTCTAAGTCTGTGCCTGTTAAGCCCCCCTCTCACAGGCCCAGTTCCAGTTCCCAAATGCTTACTCTGGCAGAGGATCTCATCTCTTTAATAAGGGGATCCCAACCTCATCCAGACAGGGCCTCTCAACCTCCTCCAGAAAAGAGACCTAGAGCAGAGCCCCCTGAGCCAGTGTCCTCAGATGATTTTTCTGATGATTTAGACAATACAGACCATCCAGAGGCTCCTTTTTCTACTTATGAAGACTCCGATGCTGAGGAATCGATTCCTTCTGCCTCTCCACCAGAGGAATTTTCCTTTGGGGAAACCTTACATGCCATGAGAGAGCAATTTCAATGGCAGGGGCAAGATTTCTCAGACTCAAGGAAAAGGCTTAGGACTTTTTTGCATTTACCACAACATAGGCCTTTAGCTATACCTCCAGTTCTTCCTGTTGTAGATGATGCATTTAATGATGCTTGCACTGCTCCTGACACTTTGCCTCCAGCCCCTGCTAAGCCCGATAGGTTTTACAGGGTCCCGGACACACATCACCATTTATACAAGGCTCCTTTTGCAGATCCCGAGACTATCTCCCAGGGGCCTAAGGCAGTAGCTTCGACCTCAGTTAAAACCCTCTCCCTCTGAAAGGGAATCCAGGTCCTTAGAGAGATGGGGTAAAAAGTATACACCTCTGCTACTCTCTCAGCTAGGGCATTGAACTGTCAGTTTCATATGATCCAATACCAGGAGTTAATGCTTGATCAGTTAACTAAGAAACTGTCCTCTGATGATTCTTTAGATAAGAAATATGTTCTAGAAATGGTGCATAACATTCAGCAGGTTAGTAACCATTCTTTAAAATGTGGCTATGATGCACTGGAGGCTTCCTTTAGATCAGCCATGACTGGCACAGTTATAAGAAGGCATGCATGGTTGAAAGAACAGGTCTTGCGGATCATGTTAAAGCAAAACTATTAGATGCTCCTATGGATAAGGTCAGTTTATTTGGTTCTCCTGCTCAGCAGGTACTGAAGAAAATGGAAGAGAAGGCAAAATCTGTACAAACAGTGAAAGATTTCTTACAGGTTCAGCCTCCAAGGTTTAGCAGGAACTGGCCTTCCAAAATTGGTCCTTTCCAGACTCCTCTAAAACACAGAGAGGCAGGAATAGGCGTTCGAGAGGCAGAATTCAATCCAGAGGAGGTGCCTACAGGGGACGCCAGTGGCAAGGTAACAACCAGCGAGGCACAGACACAACTACTACCACTGCAACAGGACAATCACAGTGACTTGGCTCTGGCACCGCCTACCAGGGAACAAATTGCAGCACCCTTAGGCGGAAAGTTAGCCTTATTTTCAAAAAACTGGCACTACATCACAAGAGACAAGTGGATTTTGCAAACTATAGACCAAGGCTACAGGTTTCATTTCCATACTTTACCAGGAAAAGAGGAATGCCAAACCTACCACCAAATCAAAAGACAGAAGCTCTAAAACAAATAGCTCAATTAGCAAAGATGAGAGCTGTGGAAAGGGTACCATCTATGGAACAAGGAAAGGGATTTTACTCCAGACTCTTCCTGGTACCAAGAAAAGAGAAAAATTGGAGGCCTATTCTCGACCTGTCCGCTTTAAACACATTCATCATTGTTCCAAAATTCAAAATGCTGACCCTACAGCAACTTCTTCCCATGCTGGGCAAGGAGTATTGGCTGGTGACTCTAGATCTCAAGGAGGCATACCTGCACGTCCCCATACGACCAAATTGCAGAAGATACCTCAGATTTCTTGCAGGATCAGAGCATTATCAATTCTCAGCATTGCCCTTTGGCTTATCTACTGCCCAGAGTGTTCACGAAATGCCTGGCATCAGTAATCGCTCACTGCAGGCTTCAGGGAATCCAAATATATCCATACCTGGACGACTGCTTGATACAAGCGGACAACAAAACAAGCTAACAGAACACTTACAAAGAGTCATTTGCTTACTGCAAGCCCTGGGATATACAGTCAATATAAAAAATCAAGACTGATACCATCCCAAAGAATAACCTTCTTAGGTGCAGAATTGGACACAGTAAAACAGATGGCATTCCTAACTGCAGAAAAACAAGAACAACTTCCTCTCTACTTCTTGGCATTAACAAAGCAGAACAAACTAACAGCAAGGAAAGTACTGCAGGCCTTGGGCTTCATGGCATTCTGCATAATCCTGGTCCCTCATGCCAGACTGCATATGAGAAAGCTACAGTGGTACCTGAAGAATTTATGGTCTCAACACAGGCACAGCCTAGAAACCGAAATACCACTAATCCCATGCCTGAAACAAGAGTTCCTATGGTGGGCTCAGGCATGCCAGTCAAACCCAGGTTTGCCCTTCCACAGCATTCAACCAAGCCAAACCATCACAACGGACGCCTCAGACCTCGGTTGGGGGGCCCACATGCTGGACAAGTGTATACAAGGCTTATGGACTCCAGATCAGCTGCACCTGCACATAAATCAAAAGGAAATGCTGGCAGTAAAACTAGCAATCCAGAATTTCAGACCATTCCTCCAAGAAGGGCAGTTGATGATAAGGACAGACAACACCACAGTCATGTGGTACATCAACAAACAGGGAGGCACTCATTCATACCCTCTATGCCGGATGGCACTGGACCTATGGAATATGGCTCTGAGCTACAACATTCAGTTACAAGCAATTTTGTACCGGAAAAGAAAACATCCTAGCAGACATATTAAGCAGAACTACCTCAGATGCTTACGAATGGATGCTACACCTGGACATCTTCAAGGTCATCACAAGGAAATGGGGACTGCCAGAAATAGACCTATTCGCATCCCCACTCAATCACCAGCTCAAGAAATTCTGCACAAGGACGTACCACCCACTTGCTTGGAAGGTGGACTCTCTATCCTTCAGTTGGAAAGGCCTGACAGCCTATGCATTCCCACCTCTTCCTTTGATGCACAAGGTGCTATTGAAGATCAAAGAGGACCGTCCAAGGATCATTCTGATAGCTCCAGACTGGCCAAGACAACATTGGTACCCATTACTGAGGAGCATGTCTCGGGGGCAGATGTGGACACTACCCCTGATTCCTTTGCTGTTAACTCAGAGCGGCTACAACACCCTGCATCCAAACCTGAAAACTCTGCAGCTGACTGCCTGGAACATTACATAAGAGCAACTAACCCAGATTTATCCCAAAGGGTTAAAGACATTATCCTTGAGGCCCGCAGACCTTCAACAAGAAGGAACTATGCAGGAAAATGGAAAAGGTTTCTCATTTGGAGTACTGAAAGGGGAAAAGATGTGTCAAAGGTAGACATTGCCAACATCCTGGAGTATTTGGCAGAGCTTTTCCATACAGGCCTGTCCTACTCCTCCATCAAGATACATGCATCAGCTATTTCTGCAGAATACAGCTTCGATCCCCCTGTCTTCTCGCATCCTCTACTCAGGCAGTTTCTGAGAGGAATTAAAAATGTAAAACCTCCTAGGAAACCACCATTACCAGCATGGGACTTGAACTTTGTGCTAGAAAAATTGACACTCCCCCCTTTCGAACCAGCAGCAACAGCAGATCTTCAACACCTATCCTGGAAAACTGCTTTTCTGCTGGCAATTACCTCAGCAAGAAGGGTTTCTGAGCTACAGGCTTTAATGGCAGTACAACCCTTCCTAATCTTCCATCAAGATAGAGTGTCCATGAGAACAAATCCTACATTTATGCCTAAGGTGGTATCCAGAGTGTCTTTAAACCAGGCTACCCACCTACCTACCTTCTTCCCCAATCCACAGAACAGGGGGGAAAGACTGCTGCACACTTTGGATGTACATAGACAGTTGCGTTACTACCTGGACAGAACCAAGAGCAATAGAAAAACTGACCAGCTTCTGGTAGCATATGCAACAGGAAGGGAAGGAAAAGCAATTTCAAAACAGACCATCTCCAAGTGGATAGGAAATTGCATCAGATTCTGTTACTCCTACCATGGAAAGCAAACTCCACAGAACTTAAGGCCTCATTCTACAAGGGCTACAGCCACTACCACAGCTTTCTTAGGAGTGGCTACCAAGGACATTATAGAGGCTGCTACTTGGACCTCCGTGCATACATTTGCCAAGCATTATAACTTACCTTTATACTCTAGATCCCGAGCAGGGTTTGCCACTGCTGTTTTGCAAGGGATCCTAACTACACCATAATGTCTTCTTCCTCCTCCCCTAGTTTGGCTATGGTATTCTACCCATTTGTAAGGACTGCAGATGCATCCTTGAAGGACATAGTACAGTTTTGTACCTACCATAAATGTAGATGTCCGAACAGGAATGCATCTGCAGTCAGGATTACCCACCCTCCTTCCCCTCTGCGGTATTCCTAGGGTATTGGCCCATCTAATAGCTAGCTGGGGGGGGATCTCTTATGGTGTATTTGTTTGTATATATGTACATACATGTTTATTGTTTGTGTTTGCCTTCTACTATTTGGAAACATTGGCATTTATCCAAAATTTAGCTATCCAAGATGGCAACTGGCATCTGGGGCAAGAAACACTGAGGAAAATGGCGTTGGCTGATGCCTTTATACCCGAAGAACTGCAGCTATGACGTCGGGTGAAGTGCGACACCAGCCGAGGCCAGACCCAGACTTTGGAATCCGGCCGACCGAAGGGCTGCCTGACGACAGGACAACCCATTTGTAAGGACTGCAGATGCATTCCTGTTCGGACATCTACATTTATGGTAGGTACAAAACTGTACTTTATGTAGTAGAAAGCTTGTAAATTACAGGGTTTTATATATTTCCAGTGCCTCTGTCACATGGAAGACTGCTGCTCACTGGAGCATATATGCAAAACAGTAGCCAGACTAGCAGAAAAGTAATGCAAATGTGATAGGTTCATCCCATAGATTTTGTTTCCTGCCAGCTATCTTGTGATCTTGTCACCCCATATTAGCAGTGACAGGATCTCTTGCATAGCCTGCCTTTAGCCTGGGTACTCCCCATTCACAGTAGAAGACTTTGTAGCCATTAAGTTATGAAATGGGGAGGAAATTAGAGGTATGCTGTCCACTTTATATAGCACATAAATGAAATTGTTTGCATGCCATGCCATAATCTTAAGATGTAAGCACATCAGTGCACAATCACCCCTCTCTCATGCTTGCAGAGTAGGACTTCTGTTATTTGCTGTGTTGACGTCATGATGGTCATCTCACTGTTGTTACCAAGGAGTGCTTTAGCAGCTACTGGTGGTTTTGAGTCACCCATCGAGGTAGGTAGATGATGTCTGGGTCTATACTGGATAAACAAAGTTTATCTAATCCAACGCTGACATCATCGAAAAATCCAGGATCTTGACATGGTTTTTGTGAGATCACGGCAGAGTGAAGATGGGAATATTTTCCCTTTCCTCACTGTAGTGCGCTATCGGAGTTGGAATATATATTAGCAGGGGTGTGTGGGGCTCAGCCCCCCCCAATTCCAATTTCGAGTTCTGGGATTTTCGATGATGTCCGCGTTCGATTAGATAAACTTTTGTTTCTCTAATACAGACCCGATGTGATGTCCTACCTCTGAAGTTCTTTCCATCGCTGCAGTACTTTAAAAGCTGGCCAAACCTGGGTCATTGACATCACAAACAGAAGTCCATCTTCTACAACATTGTCAGCTTTTTTTTTTTTCTTTCACTTGAGTGTTCAGTTTTAAGCACATTTCTTTTAATCCACAGTCTGCGTTGCAAAAAGATTCTACAACTAAAGTCAAGTTCATTTATATGTTCATTGGTAAGTACTAGGCTAGCTGCCCTTGTGTGCCATTTCAAACCTAGCCAATTTCCCTTTTTGTGCTCAAAGTAACCTATTCCATTTGGTTATAGATTGGCCTTGCGCATCCCCATGATCGATAATGATATAGTACCCCTATTGAGAATAACTGAGATCATACCAGGCATAGATAATTTGAGGGGACACATGCACAGGTTTAGGAGCTGCATTTATTCAGTAGTAGTAGAGGGGGCAGTCCTGAGGTACATTTTCTGTTTCCCATCCATAGGCCTATGTTTTGCTTGAAGATGGACAGGGATGAACTTTATTATATGTAGCTGGGTAATCTGTTCCATAGCAGCGGTATCCTTTGTGAAATATACTTGCCCATCTAAACCATTCTGTTGATGTTGCAGAAGAGGTTTAGATCCCTAGATCGAGTATTTCTGATGGCATTTGATTTGCTGATGTGCAGTAAATCCATCAGTAATGAGTTGGAGGATGCCTTGCATGCCAGACACAGGTCCCCTCTTAGCAGTCTGTAGGATATAGATTATAGTGACAGGGCTTTGAGGTAGTCCATGTAGGATATGTTTAGGCTTTGTATCTTTTTAGTAGGTTATCTGTATGGGCGATTCATTTGTTGCATATGTATGGACATATGCATGTCAAAAAGGATGTTGTATTCAATGATTGGCCTAATAAGAGCTGTGTAAAGGATGGCAGTGACATCCCTAGTCCTTGAAGCAATCCTTTTGTTTATAAGCTGTGCAGTATAGGAGGACTTTCTTAAAACAGTAGAGACATGTCCAAAAGTTAGGTCACTGCCCACATAAGTTCATAAATCCCAAGCTACTGGGTCAACTCTTAGGGGCATATTGTCAATGTGGTAGTTCCCTGGCATAGATAACTTCCCAAAGGATACATTAATGCATTTTTTGGCATTTATTTTGTCCATGATTTTGATACCAGTTATTTATTAGAGATAAACCTTCCTACAGGATGGCTTAGTCATTTGGAGATTCAGTAACTGCTCTTGCTTTCAGTCATCTGCAAACTTAGAGCCCTTTGGTATAGGTGTTTACTTCAGAAAAGTAGATGCCAAACAGGAGAGGTCCCAGCAAAGAAGTCTGGGGGACTCCACTGGTGACTGATCTCTTTATGAAGCTAAGTTGCACTATTTTGATTGTCTGCATTCTTTTTGTAAACTAGTTGTCAATCCAGCAGGTGACAATAGGGGTTTATTCCCAGTTTATTTAGCTTCTCTACTATGCCAGAGTAGGGAATTGTGTCAAGATTTTTGGCCATGTCGAAGTATGCAGTATGTACCATTTTGCCTTCACCCATTGCTCTGGTGATCTTTTCAAAAAAATTCACCAGGTTGAGTAAACATGACCTGCCCTTGGTGAATCCTAACTGAGACAGGTCTAGTGTTTGTAGGTTCCCTAAACCCTGATTGAATAATTCCATGATGTCTTTCCCTGGCTTTGCATATGAGGCTGGTCAAATTTATAGGTATGTAATTCCCTGTGTCTGTGGAAGATCTTCCCTTATGCAGGTGAATGACTGTAACTGTTTGTTCTTCATTCACTTGCTAGGAAATCTTTAGGGAGGCTGTGGTTGAACAGTGTTAGGAGTGTGGCTAAATCATGCTTCATGCTGTTTAAGATGCATACAAGGATATTGTCGGGACCCATCAATGTAGTATTTTTAGCTTTTGATAGCACTTTTAGGATTGATCTTGTGTAATAGCTGGAAGTGAACCAGTTTTAGGTACATCTTAAGGGACAGACTGAGGGGAAAGGGGGTAAAGTTGGAGCTAAATTTATTGGTCAGTAGGTGAGATCTATCTTCAGGCTCAGTGTAGGTAACGTCGTTCACATTCCTCTCAGCCCATTGCTGCATTGTGCTTTGGAGATTATGAACGTGACTAAAAAAAATGCCTTGTGATTGTCTGTGGCTTTGGTAGCTGTTTTAGCTTTAGTGACAAGGGCTCTAACTTTATGGGGATTACTCTTCTTTTGGTCAAAATTAATTACGTTTTGTTGTAAAACTTGCTGATTTTATGGTTCTACCATGTAGGTTTGTTTCTCTGGTTTGCCCTGCACTTGTTCTTATGGGGTATAGCTGCATCTGTGTAGCTTTTTATGTGCTGTTATGGTATGGTGGTGTACATTTCTGCATATTCAGTGCAATTTGGTGGGGATTTGAAGCTTGCCACTGTATCAATTAGCAGTAAGTAGTTTGACTTTAAAAAAAATTCTAAAGGTATCTTGGGCGGAAGGAATCTTTGTTTGTTTTATTTCAAAGGAGACTGCTTTATAGTCAGACCTAACATGTGGTGAAGATATGCAGGGGATGGTACAGGATACTCCCATATTAGTAAGAACAAGATCCAAGATGTTATTACCCCTAGTGGGTAATCCAGCTAATTAATCCAGGACATTTGTATTGACAAAGTCCAGGAGTCCCTCTTCTTGTGTACTAGTGGTGGATTAGTTTTCCCATTCTATAGTTGGATAGTTTAGATCACCTAGGAAGATGGTATTAAGTTTAGTACTGAGTGATTCTAGTTCCTGTAGGTAGGCATTATAGTTTTCCTTTGTCATAGAGGGGATTCTGTAGCTAGCTAATATATGGTACAGGACCTTTTGATAGTTTAGATATAAAGAAGCTCTAGTGCATCATGCTGCTTTCCCACCATCTATTTTCCTCTACTGTGCAGTAGCTGGTCTAACTGTGTAGAAGGTATTATAGTGTTGCACAGCTGGAGTACAGTGTCTTCCAGGGTGAGAAGGGCTTGTAGGGAGTGGAGTTTCTTGTTCAGGCTCCTAGCATTGATCACTTAACACCTTCATATTTTCCTTTGCTTGTTTTGTTATGTTAGTAGGTTTACCAGGTTGGCTTTACCAAAAAAGGCACTGTGGGGTGGATAATGTCTTTGCTGATAATTGAAACCCTAGAGGAGACAGATGTAGGCCATCCCTAGTGAAATATCATGGTTTCTCAATCGTATCCTCCCAGGTTGACAAATATTGGACCCCCTTTGAATGACACCAGAAACTAAGCCAGTTATTGAAGTTAATTATTTTTTGCTTCTGTTGTGGCATCACCTGTGGAAAAGGTAGAATGCTGCTCGGTGCCAGGTGCATACCTGCCTTGGACACACAGTCTGAGAGCTCTATCATAGCTCTTCATATAATCCAGGGCGGTACACCTCAAGTCATTGACACCAGCATGAACTATGACACAGTCATACTGGTACTTGTTGTTCAAGGACTTGAGTGCATGAGTGATCTGATGGATCCTAACACCAGACAAACAACTAACGGTCACTCTTTTCTTGCTCAGCCTGGTGAGAGGCACATGTGTATGTCTTACAATGGAGTCACCTATAACAAGAATGTTCAGTTGGGTCAATGCCTGCCTTACAGACTCAGCATCTGTGGCTTTGGGATTGCCTGTGCTATGTGAGGAAGTAGGCTTAATATGCTGAATGTGTTTTGTGGCTGTGCTGTGTTTTGGAGGCCTTTGAGGTTTAGGCAAGTTAATCTTTGGAACCTCAGCACATGATGGATTATGTGTACTGTAATGGCCTTGTATAGAGGTGTGATGTGGTGTACTGCTGACAATTTTGGTGTCTGAGTTTACTACGTGAGATTTTTGTCCCCAAGGATATTGTATATGTACATATTTAATCAAAAAATGCTTAAAGCGGACACGCTGAATAGTAGAAAGTGATAAACTCCAAAACTCCAAACTCAGCGAGCAAGGTTCCAAAAAGGCTGTCCCTCCTAAGTTGGTAATCCACAAAACCACAACACGAATGTAAATGAAGTTTGTTAAGAAAGTGGAACTTCATTTACATTCGTTTTGTGGTATTGTGGATTACCAACTTAGGAGGGACAGCCTTTATTGGAACCTTGCTCACTGAGTTTGGAGTTTTGGATATGTACATCTTTCACACACTGTGTTATGTTGTTTGTGTAATAGGTTCATATAAGATAGCATAACAGAGTTCTTCCGCTGTCTGAAGATATCCATGTCAATCAGGCTTGCTAGAGAACTTATGTGGAGGTGCTGATCCATGATATCGACAGGATTGATCCTGTGGTTAGGGGCAACTATAACTGCTTGGAGTTTAGTTTTAAAATAATGTTTTGGTGGACTTGCTACTGAATATTTTACTTTCAATCCAAAAACAATAGCCTGGAAACCACCTTCTGCTACTAGCAAGAACCAATAAACTAATTATGCTAAAAAAAACTCACTAATTTGATAGTAAAATCAGTGCAACAAGTGTTAGTACACTCAATATTATACAATTTTATTAAAGGTCTTTTAGCCTGGTGAGTAGTTTAAGTGGGGAGACTTTGCAAAATACTTAATGTGCTTATTGTCAACACCAGATGAACGCTGAGAGGGAGGGAATTATGTTGCCAGATTATCATAAGGGACAGGCAACAACAGATGCACTGGATTTTAAGAACACAACCACAACAGGGTACGTGGGAGGGAAAACAATTCGACTCTGAGCTGTCTGGCCTGGAACTGCCCGAATGCAAAGACCAAGTCCTGAGCTAGCCTGACATACACTCAGTACACAAGAATGAAACAAGGGCTTAATAACAAAAGACCACTTAAAACAGTAAAATGCAGTGCAACTGTGTACTGGAGTCACTAAATAAAGGCTTAAAGATCTTTGCTAAAGTAGATACAGATTGTTAAAATGAATTTAAAATAAGATCAAGAAATTAAAACACTTGTCTTTCAGTGTCTTGTAGAACTGTTGCAATGCATTTATCACTTTACATTTATTTATCTCCTGGTTTCCAAGTTGTAATTGGTTACAGTGGGGATCGAACCAGGAATGGCTGGTCACAAAGCGTATGGTCTAACCACTGCACTATTGCATTATCACTGAACCTCGTGCTAGAAGATCCTAAGGAAGCAGGAACTTCTTATGACATCTGATTTCTGTAAGCCACCAGCAAAACTGAAGAGGAGCCTAAATGCATCCTTATTGGACTTTGTTGGCTGAGAAGGGTGTGGTTTCAGGCTCATAGACCCTTGGCAGTACAGAAAGCTTTTTTCAGTGCGATCTGTAGAAGGACTTCTTGGTTAAGGTGACAGCAATTATACCCTCTGCTTCCTTAGGATCTTCTAGCAAGAGGTTCAGTGGTGACCGACGCTATAGTGAGGGTTTGCAGTTTTCACCCACAGTCTTCTATTTGAGAAGCGTTTTCTTTATTGGTGAAGGTGTATCCTGTGCCACTTCATTTTCATAGTCAAGAGATTATCCTTGCCTGTCCAGGCATGTTTGTTATTTAGGATGACTCCTACAGTTGCAGTGCCTGTCTGAGGCATCTCTGCACATCATATTGTGGATGTTAGAACTGTGACAGGCCACTTGTTGGTCAATCACTTCCTTAACTCGTTATCATCTGCTGGCAGTCCATTAATTAGGCGCCACATTCCAAACTGCTGGCAGGCGGGCGGTAATTACCTGGAGATAGGAGTGAAGGAAAATGTTGTAAGAGACATTTTTTTTTTAGTCAAACATCTAAAGCAGCTTTTTCCCTTAATTGTTAAATTATAATAGTTTTCTGTCATTTAAACAGCTTAATCATGATACCGAGTACTAAGAAGTCATTACCTTTGTTACACGTAAAAGTATGTTCTGTCCTTCGTTATCTATGCTTGAGTGACATAATGCAGCCCGCAGAGCTGAAATTGCAAGTATTAGGCAGCAATTATCGAAATAGTCAGTGTAGGTATGAATGAGTTAAAGGGATTCTACTTCTTGGTCCATCTCTGAAAAAAAAAAAATCTCCTCCATGGGATTTGAACGTCATGCTTGACAGGCTTGCCTGTCCACCATTAAGACTGCTTCTGCAATTCTAATTTTTAGCAGATCTTTATCTTTATAGCCATCACCTTTGTCTGTGGGGTTTCTGGGCTTCAGGCCCTAATTCTAGGGAACCCTATTTGTTTTTTTTATAGCAGCTACGTACCCTTTAGAAACTCATGCTCTCTTCTTAAAAGGGTGATGTCAGAACTATGCCTTAACCAATCCATTCATCTTCCTCATTCTTTAATACTTGGGGGTGGGGTGGGGGGAGAATACTGGGGAGAAATGTCTGCCTGTCTTCTGGATGCACATATGTAGTGCAGGCATTACCTAAAGAGGGTTAATTCAAAGAGAGAGAGAACCTTTTTTTTTTTTTTTTTTTTTTTTTTTAAGCAACCTACAGTAGATTTGGCAAACCATTTCCAAACAGATTAACTGCATAGGCTTTTGCCATCTGGTGACTATCTTCATGTTTGGAAATACTCATCTTAAAAGGACATGTTTGTTTCAGAAATGCTTCTGTTGTGTATGTCTGTGCCATGGCTGCTTAGTCATTGGTACTCACCCTTCCACCAGGCTTTATTGATTGAACTGTAATTCCAGGAGGGCCTCCTTTGGTACCTCACTGCTTCAGAATTCAAGCAGTGTCACCCTTTTAGCTAGGTAGGTTTATATAAGTTTATATTTTTTACTGCTTTAGAATTCTAACAGTAGCACACTTGTGGAATGCTTTCAGATACAAATGTAACAGATTATGTAATCACTTGTCTACTGTCGATCAGTGCAAATGTCATCTACAATAATTAGTTGTTACTCTCCTGTTCTGTATTATTTGATTGCAGAAGATTAAGGTGGTGAGTTACTAATCAGTTTAATCCTGTAATCATGGGTTTGAGTCCCTTAATTTTCCCCTGTGTAACTGAGCAAGTCTTTTAACCATATAGTGTGTGTGGATTGCCCTAAAAAGAGGCACTTGTGCCCAGTGGGTTTACTTGATTAACCAATAAAACATGAATGTCTAGACAGCCTTTCATTCCTGTTTCTATGAATATCCTAACCATGGAAGTTGGGCATTTGTATAATTTTATTATTTTTTTTATTTTTATGTGTTTGCCAGGATTGTCCATTGGGCCATTTTCAGTGGAGTCCTGGGGAGAAAAGCTGCAACAAGGTTAAACAAGTGATAAAGTAATTAGACAAACACACCAACAAAATGTTACAAAGTATGTAACATTTGTAATATACAGTGAAATGAGAGATGTACTGGGGTGGGGTTCATTCACTCTGTTCATGCTCAGTGAATAGGAATAGAATTTAGGTAGCACAGGAGCTGAACAGAGCTGCCAAGACTGGTGCATGGTACTGCAATGTGTGCCCTCTTTAGTCATGCAACCCCCTGCGTGTAGGATCTGAGGGGACTTGAGAACTGTGCTAACTTGGCATTATTAGACTAGAAGATCTCAACAGTTAACTCACCACGACTTCCAAGATGGCTGCACATTGAGTAACAGCTTAACTCTAGCTCTCCCAGTGTGAAAACAGAAACTAAACAGAGAAGGCCAGTAGACTTTTGTGTTTATGGGTATATTTCAATAACTGGCTAGTAAGTGTACTGCCTGGATGCCAGGAACAATGAAATACAGAGCACCTGGAAAAAATCAGCTACAAAAAGTGAGGAAGAAACACTGACTGGGGAAAGTTCTGCAGTTCAGCAAAAAGCAATGCAACCTCCAGACGTGACTTCCAGTAACCTACAGAAAGGTGCAAGACAACTGCACACAGTCCTGGTTAAAATAAACAAAACACTGATGGAGTATGTTAACACAGAAAACAAAAGGCTGGAGAAACTAGATGAAGCTTTAAACAGATATTCAGATGAAGTGATAAAACGAAAATCAGAGACTAAAATGAAGAAAATGCTGGCTGAATATGACGCTGCTCAGGAAGAGATGTTTCAAAAAATAAAAGAATTGGAGGATAGAACGGACGTAGAGAAAACCTAAAATTTTCAGCTGTACCAGAGAAACTGGAAGGAGCAGACTGAATTTTATGAAACCACAAATAAGTAACTAAATAAAAAAAATACCTTCCACTGCTAAAAGTGTGGCAAGCAGGAAAAACACAAGCAAAGTAAATCAAGCTACACCACCATGGCTGGAGTTCTGCTAGAGTTCTGCAGTCCGAGTTTATAGCTGCTGAACAGTCCCAAGCACAATATGATAAAGTAAATACTTTTATTAGTAGTAAAATTGATGCAAATGGTTAAAATAAGATCCCTCTAACTTCAGTATGATGAGCTCTTTCAGTAAACCTACATCAGATCGTAATTAGACCGGGATCCATTGTTTCATTAAAAAGAGGTTGTTAACCAATCATTTGCTACAATAGGGACAACTTCCCTTACTTTCCTCTTTCTTTACGCAAACCAATTGTGCAGCCTCAATTCAGGCACATCCTCATATTAGCACTTTTCTTTGGTATTGAACCTGTGACATTACTAGTTCCAGCAAGTGGCGTCGGCGCAGTACAAATTATTTTAAACATCCAAATACTGGTCGGGAATATACTGTCCAAACTAAAGCTACTTGCAATACACCAAATGTGGTTTATCTGGCAACTTGTAAGTTCTGCCCAGCGTTTTATGTTGGTAATATACGACCCTAGCCCTGTGTAGCATCCTGCCATCACCCAGAATGATACAGTACAAGGACAAAATGATTGACTTCAACAATTGGCTAAGCTTCTGGTGCCATTCTAAGGGGATCCAGTATTTGTCTGCCTGGGGATGACATGATCGACAGACAACGATGCTTTGCCAGAGATGGCCTGCACCTGTTGCCCTTGGGATTCCGGATACTGGCTAAGGCTCTTGCCACCCCTATAGTGCCTTTTTTAGGCAAGGTTCAAATGGCAAATTCACCACCGTAACAGGTACAAGTAAGCAAAATCTGAGGGTAATGCTAGAAGTCTAAACCTCAAAATGCACTCACTCGAGGCACTCCTTAAAATGGAGAACATCGACATCTGTGCAGTGACAGAGACCTGGTTCAAAGCTCCAGAGAGCACCCCTGCATTACCAGGCTATAATTCATACCACACCTTTTGGCCACCTAACCCAGAACGAAGCACTAAAGGTGGAGGCGTGTCCATATTCATTAAGGATATCCACACCTCCAGGCTAGTTGCACAGCATAATGCATCCGTGATTATCCAAGTGCAACTAACTCTGGGCAAGACCGCAATCCAAATTGTAGCTTGTTACAGACCCCTCACCATGCCCCAGGATTCCCATTCCTCATTTCTTGATACACTGGAAAGTATTAGGGTACAACCCAACACCCTAACAATGGGCGATTTCAACTACCCCACCATTAACTGGGAAAACTACTCATGTACCAACTCTTTTGCTCAACGTTTTCTGGAATTCATAAATTCCAACGTCTTGGATCAAAGTATTCACACCCCCACCAGGGGCAGCAATATCCTAGACCTGGTCATTACCAACATGGGCAACCGGTGTTCCACACCAGAGGTCAATTCCTCGTTGGCCAGATCCGACCACAAGCTAAACACCCTAGGCATCCACATCCCGCCCCCACTCCCAATTAGGGAAACCACGGTAAAAAACTTCTCCAAAGCCAACTTCACACTTCTTAAGACAGAAGTGGCAAACTTCATGACACCCATGTAGACGGACAATAGAGGTACGACTGCTGAATCCTACACAAATGCACTTTATAAGCACTTAAACGAGTGCATGGATCATGCTATCCCTAATAGAACCAAGATGCTGTCCTCCAAAAAAAGGAAGCCAATCTGGTGGTCCTCTGCCATAAACAAACTCTACAACAGAAGAAAGAAACTGTTGCAAAAAAAGAGTAAAATCCCATGACTGGAGGAACTCCCTAGTCAACCTCAGTAAGAAGCTGAGATCCCTCATAAAATCCTCCAAAGCTAGTTACGAAAACAAAATTGCCACCGACTCTAAAGACAACCACAAAGCATTCTATAGCTATGTGAAGAATCTCAATGGCAACACTCAGATCTGCTCTGAGTTACAGCACAATGACACTAAATATACAGAACCAACTGATATTGCCACCATCCTGGCAGATAGGTTCATTGCTAACGTTGCCCCCCTTTCACTCCCTAGAGAGCCCATCTCTGTACCGGAAGAATGCAAAGTTCCTGTAATCACAGCAGCACAGGTAAAAAAAAAAACACTCTCCAAAGCCAAGAACACAGCATCCATGGGACCTGACAATATCCCAGGCTGCGTTCTACACGAACAACAGAATGAACTGGCAGTGGCACCCTTCCTAAATACGATGTTCAATCATAGCCTCACCTCTGGCTTTGTGCCCACTGAATTGCACACTGCGATGGTTATCCCACTTCACAAAGGGGGAGCCACGACGGACCCTGGGAGCTACTGCCCCATTAGCCTGACGAGCCTGGTCTGCAAGGCCATGGAACGTATCATCATGGAACTCATAAACAAAGACATTGGTAATCTCTAAACTCTGGACCCTACCCTGTTCGGGATTGTAAAAGGCAGATCATGTCTCCTAAACCTGATTGACTTCTTTGAAGCAGTCACCAAAGCCATAGATGAGGGTAAGGTGGTTCACACAGCTTATCTAGATCTCGCCAATGCTTTCGACATCATCCCCCACTCTGGAATTATAGATAAGCTCACTAAACTAGATATAAATCCCTGTGTCACAAGATGGGTTGCCAGCTGGCTCATGGACAGAACCCACACTGTGAAAGTAAGCAGACTCCAAATCCGACTTCAGACCAGTGACAAGTGGAGTACCACAGGGTTCAGTCCTGGGTCCTCTCCTGTTTGGTATCTACTTCTCTGAGGTACAGGCTAACACAGAAGGTCTTTGGCTAACAAAGTTTGCAGATGACTGCAAACTAGGAGCCATAATTGAAACTCCTAACAATGTGGACATACTACAAAAGGGCCTCACTGAGACAGATGCCTGGTGTCAAAGCCATGGCCTGAAGCTCAATGCCAAAAAGTGTATTGTCATCCCCTTTGGTAAAAACTCTGTACCCATGAACTACCACATAAGTGGTAGTCTACTTAATGCCGAAAGTGTGATGAGACCTTGGGATACATGTGGACAGTAGTCTCTCCTTTGATAATCACATCGTCACAGTGGTCAGGAAATCCTTCTGTGTGGCTCACCTCATCACAAAAGGTTTCTCATCCAGAAAAAAAGAGGTCATTGTTCCCCTCTACTCATCTCTCATTAGACCCATTATAGAGTGCAGTGCCCCTTTTGTTATGTACCTCACAAGACATCTACAACAACTGGAAAGGCCACAGAAATACCTCACAAAGAGGATTACTGGCCTCAAACAGATGCCCTACACAGACCGTTTCAAAAAACAACTCCGTCGCATATCGCCTACTCAGAGGCGATCACTGCCTAACATGCAAAGCTATGTCAAACTCAGAGCTGTTGGACATGCTCCACTTAAAGAAATCCCAATCCCTCCAAGCTGCATACTCTAGGGACCAAAACCTTGTCACCACAATAAACAGAACATGCTAGAGGGATAGATTCCTGTCCCATAGACTTCCCATACTCTGGAACAGACTACCTATCTATGTCAAACAGAGCTCCTCATTAGCACTCTTCAAGAAAAATCTTGATGATTGGATGGGAAATAGGAAATTCACCCCAGGGATCACTTCTGTGGCTCTGCTTGACAGGGGCGCACAGGAAAATAATTTTCTTGGGTGGCGAACACCAGGGTACCTTTTTGGCTAGGCTTGTATAGGCCCTAGGGCTAATAGCCTAGTACCTACCTGTGAACCTATGAATCTATAAAGCCAACCAAATTAAAAAAAAAAGTGATTTTAAGACATCTGAGAGATATCCGCGATAGTGATTCACATAATGCTTTAGCTGCGCATGTAAAATATTCTCCTACACATTAATTTGTGTTTAAAGTTATAGAATGTGTATACTCAGGGGTAAAATTGGGAGATGTAAGCAATAAAACAGAAATATGTGAAACAAAGTGGATTATCAACTTACAGGCAGATTGCATACCCGTTTTAAATGCCATCATCCCACTAAAACCTATTCTGAAGGCAAGAAGACCAACAATTGGCTAATATGATGGTGTCCCTGAATTGAGGCTGCATGATTGGTTTGCATAAAGAAAGAGGAAAGTAAGGGGAGTTGTCCCTATTGTAGCAAATGATTGGTTAACAACCTCTTTTTAGTGAAGCAATGGATCCCGGTCTAATTATGACCTGATGAAGGTTTACTGAAAGCGCTTATCATACTGAAGTTACAGAGGGATCTTATTTTAACCATTTGCATCAATTTTCCTACTAATAAAAGTATTTATTTTATCGTATTGTGTTTGGGACCATTCAGCAGCTATAAACTTGGACTGCAAAACTCTAGCAGAACTCCAGCCATGGTGGTGTAGCTTGATTTACTTTGCTTACAAATAAGTAACTGGGCGTGTTTTCCACAGCAGGAGTTGTTAGTTGAAAGGTCACATCATGTGTATGCTCAAAACCTGGCTGTGAGAAAACAACCTAGACCTTTAATAGTAAAGATCCAAGCCTACCAGCAGAAGGAGTTGATCTGACAAAACTGTGGCAGCAGGACAAACTACTAAAAGTGGGCGACAGCAAAATATTTTTGGCGAATGATTACTTACTGCACAGCAGACAGAAAAGGAGTAACCTTATTCCAGTATTCAGGGAATGTAAAGATGAAGGTGTAAGATTCAAACTGCTGTACCTAGCTGTCTTCAAGGTATTCTTTCCTGGAGGGACAAAATCATTTTTTGATTAAGTACATGCTAAAGAAGAAATACAAAAATTGGTCCAACAAAAAGTAAGCTGTGAAGCAGAAGGAGATTCAGTTTCTTCTTCTTGTAACAGACTTTAGAGGGACTGTACCTGTAAAACTGTTTCAGTTTTTATTTTTCAATGGAAAATGTTAGAGAAGGAAGGGAGCACACAAGTTTACTAGAAATATCGAGAGTATGTTGGAAATGAAGCAGAGACCGGATTTCAGAGATGAACAGTAATGAAACAAGTAAAAATATGGGATCACAATGCAATAATTATATTTGTGAAATATGAGAGAACAAGAAAATCTGGAAATCTTGGACTTTTCAGAATTTGTTGTGGGGGACGCTAAAGCATATGCCTTACTTCATGTCATTAATGCTCAGAAAAGTGCTTTGGGGAGGGGAAGAGGGAGAACGTTAAGTGCAAGTAAAGATTTTTTTTTCTTAAATAGTACCAATTTTGTGGCATGCAGTTTTCTTTGCATGCTATAAAGCAAAGTTTGGGATTGTAAACAGGAGCTGCTGTTCTTTTTTTTTTTCTCTCTTTTTTCAGTTTTAATAAATGTATGCATTGCAATATATAAAAAAAAATCCTGGTAAAAAAATAATTTTTTTTCTCTTTCTTACTTGGGGGAATGAGTGGATTAAAGACCTTAGATTGATTTAGTAACAAGTTTTAAGAGAGAAGAATTAAATGAATAAAAACATTGAATATTATTAGGCTTTTTTTTTGCAAGTACATGTATGCTCAGTAACAATTCTGTGGCTGCTCTTCATGTTTCCATGGAAACAGTCTGATAAGGAGAAACTGGCTGCCTGGTTCTCGTGTCTCCACGGAGAAAATCTGATAGAGAAACTGGCTACAGTCTCGTGGAGAGTGATTTGGCTTGAAAAAAAAAGAAAAGAGAAACTGGCTAGGAGATACTGTTCTCTAAAAGCATTCAGGGGCTTTCCCAAGGTAGATAATGTTCTCTGAAAGCATCCAGGAGCTTTCCTGAGGTAGTTGATGTTCTCTGAAAAACATTCACAGGTTTTCCCAGCTGGAAGAGCTATAAAGATAAAATAACACCCATCAGCACTTAGTAGAAGCACAGACTGCACCATCTGTCTTAGCATGGATGGTGTGTATATGTTTGAGGGATTTCAATAAAACATAGTTTTATAAGATGCAACATAGGCTCAAATGGTTATGACAAGAAACAACTGTGTAAAAGTTGTAACAGTGTATGCATGTAACACAAAAGCTGGAACTAGACATTTAACAAAAAGTGTTATATAAAAAAGGTGGTAATAATAACCTTTTAATGCAATGATGCTTTCTTTAATCTTTAAATGTAAATGGCCTGAAAGGTAAATACAAACAAGAAAGAGTTGTGAACTGTATTAAAAAATGTAGAGTGCAAATAGCTATGTTACAGGAGACACATTTGAAAGAACTGAATGTGTGAATGTGATGAAGAAAGGTTTTCAAAATGGTTATTCAGCAGAATACCTGGGACAAAGGAAAAGGGGAGTACTTATATTAATTGCAATAGCAGCTTCAATAGTGATAGAAGAAGTTAAAAAGATTATAATGGCAGATTTGTAGTGCTAAGAGGCTACTGGCAAGGGAGGAAGATTACACTGGCATGTATTTACTTTCCATCTAAAACTGCTATAGTGGAGCTTAATAATCACTTTTCAGCAAGCAATATTACTTGTAGGTGGGGACTGGAATTTGAATCGCATCAGTGAAGATGTGTTTGGGGGCTAGAAGGGAAGATATAACAAAGGAGGGTAGAGTTATGAATTCAGTAATGAGTGAATTTACTTATTATTCCCAAAGATATAAAAACTGGACTAGACTAGACAGAATTTACATTTCACAGGAACATGTAATTTAATTGAATGTCTTAATACTCACCCAATAACTGTTTCAGATCATGCACCAAAATAGCTAAAATCAAAGTACAGGGTAATCAAATAAAAATGAGACATTGGTGCATTCCCACCTGTCTGTTGAAAAGAGAGGAATTTAAGTAATGAGTAGTGGAGATTATTCAGCACCTGTTAGAGAGGATAGAATTTTCTTCTGAAAATATAGCTACAGAGTGGGATAAAATTAAGGTGGAGTTTAAAAATGAGATGGAAATAAAAAAAAAGGGAGCTATGCTTAAGAAGTAACAAGAATTACTTAGAGGGACTGACAAATGTTAAAGTATTGCAGAAGGGGGAATTTCACAGAACAAGAGGAGGATCAACTGCAGAATGATAGGCAGAAAATAAGGGATTACCTCGATAATATGCACAAGCTTAGAAAGATTGTTGTTAAGCAACTGTTTTTTTATAACAACACTAGAGCACAAACATTTTTAGCACAAAAATGCAGCAGAATTGGCTGTCACCAAACCTAGGGAGCCCATAACAAGGAAAGTAACAAGATGCTGTACAGATATTAGAAATATTTCGGAAGTTTTATGAGAGTCTGTATAAAGCAAAGAAAAGTGAAAATCTTGAAAAGATAAAATTGCAGATGTTTATGGAATAATTGACTATGCCAAGGTTAGAGGTAGATGAGGCTCAATTACTAACTGTTAGGACAGGAGAAGATGAGATAAAAATTGTGATGTATAACTAATCTGCAGGAAAGTCCCCAGGAATGGATGGTATTCCTGTAGAAGTTTGGAAGCCAGGAGGAAAAAAATAAAGATCTGGAAGGTTTTAATTAGCAGTATCTTAAAAGAAGTACCACTGTCCTGGAAGAAAGCAGTGGTAGCTGTAATACCTAAAGAGGGTAAAGATCCATCAGATCCAGCTTTATACAGACCCATTTCAATACTAAACCATGATTACAAAGTGTTTATGTCTATAATGTCTAAAAGAATGGCAAAAGTAATCCGAAAACTGATAGATATGCATCATTGTGGTTTTGTGGAGGGGAGGCAAATATTTGACACCATTAACAGAATATTGATGATCCAGAGAAAAGCAGAATGTAAGAAAATGCCATTGTTGTTGGTGGGTCTTGATGCAGAGAAAGCATATGACAGAGTAAGATATGACTTTTGCATTTCCCTGAAAAATTATAATGTTGATTAGGAGGATATATGAGGGGATCAGAAGTGAAAATTAAAGTGGGTGGTGTCCTGTCTGATAATTTCTGCTTCACCAGTGGAACCAGACAGGGGTATCCACTTTCCCTTTATTATTTATATTATATTTAGAACCATTGGCAAACAAAACAAGTGACTCAGAAATTCAAAGGTATAATTGGTATGGGTCTACTTCACCCTGTCAAAGGCCGACAGTGTCGAAGCTGATATTGTCGGCACCAAAATGTCGAAAGCGAAAGTCATCGCACGTGTAAACGGAAATCTCCTAAGGGGAGATTTCCATTTACTGCAATGTAGTGCGATCTTGGAGTTGGTATATTTAAGTAGTGGGGGGTGCGGGGGGATTGTCCCCCTGCATAGACCAATTTGTGTTGTGTGTGGGTGTTTATTTTTTTTTGTGTGTTTGTTCGATGTTTGGGGTTTCGACATTTTCGTGTCTGTTATTATGCTGTCGACAGTTTGAGTTTTCGACAGCGTAATGTAGACACATTGGTATGGTAGTCAAGAAAAGCTGGTGTTATTTGCAGATATTATTTTATACCTGACAAAACCAGAAAAAGACAGTGTTGTGGAACATTTTGAGACAGTTTCACATCTTTTCGAGATATAAAATTATTGAAGCTAAAACAAAAGCAATAACAGTAAATTGTATACCCACACATGAACTGGTTCAGTAATGCTCATATTTGTGGGGATATGATAAAATGAAGTATTTAGGAGTATGGATTAAAAGTGATTCTAGTGTGGCAGCTAAGGATATGTGGGAAGAGACTAAACAAAAGATAATACAAAAACTGAGAAAATGGAAGCTTTGTTATATGGATATGGATAGTAAGATACAAGCAGTTAAAATGTTTAGTCCCTTTAGTTTTATACACAAGTCAGGCATATTTTTATCAACCAGAGTAGAAGTTGTAGGTAGGAATTAATAAAGAGCTGAAAGACTTTATCTGGGATGGCAAGACAACAAGAGTCAAGTGGGATAAGATGATTCTTCCCGGTAGAACAGGGCAGATTGGGATTATCAAATTTGAAGGAGTATTTCAGGGCTACACAGTTAAGACTTCCATACTTAGCACAAACAGAAAACTATAATTCAAAGTGGAAAGAGATGATGAAATGAGCGGAATCTCAAGAAACAAGGAGAGACTAGGATTTTGGATGCAGATATTTAAGGAGAATAACAGTAGTCATATAGAATATCATATCAATAAAGTAGCAGAAATAATTATAAGAACTAAACCAACATGGGAATGGAGAAAGGAGATTCTAAGGATAGGGATGACTGCAGTGAGGGATACAGACAATAGGCAAGAAGAGGCCGGAATTTATTGGAGAAAATTGGCAAAGTAACCAGGGTATTGGGAGCAAATAACTAGAGAGAGAAAAGTGATAGAATGGGAAGAGGCCACAAATTTATTTTGACTGCAGGTTAGAGGTTGCCTTCCCTATCAGGGATTGATATTAGAGTATAGGCAAAGAGAAGGAAATTGGGGGGGGGGTCCAAATGAAAGACCAGCACTGGTAGAGTTTTTAATAGAATCCCGAACGGGGCAGTGATACAGCGGTTTGTGTTGTCACCTCACACCAAGAGGTTCTCCGCTTCGATTGTCAGCTGGGGTGCCTTCTGTGTGGAGTCTGCATGTCCTCCCTACATTTGTGAGAGGTTTCTCTGGGTGCTCCACTTTCTTCCCAGGTTAGAAAGACATGCGTCTGGAGTGTTTCTCCCCAGGCCTCCTCTAAAAATTGACTTGTTCCAAGTCAGACTTTCCCAGTAAACAGACTTAAATGAGCTATGTAATGTTTGAGTGAGAAAGATTGGGTAGATTATAAGTGATGTATAATATTTGCAACTGGGAGTGTGTCAGTATGGTTTGTGATGTAAAGTGTTTGCAACTAGGATTGTATCTGTGTAGTTTGTTTTCATTTATATAAATGTATGATTGCCTGTGTAGTAAGTGATGGTTTAATAAAGATGCATCTTGTTTACAAAAGGCAGAAATTGAATAATTTGTGTAATATTGTTTAGGTTATGTGATCTATAGCAATATATGTGAAGTATGTTAATATATTTTCTTAATATAGTTTGATCACTTTTATATGAATGTAAATTTGCCTGTGTCACAAGTGATAATTCAGTAAAGGTGTTTGGGGGGGGGGGTTAGAAGGAGTGCAAAGTAGGAGACATGCCCCATGTCAGTGGGAGTCTGTGCAGGCAGGCACAGCACTGAGAACAGTGGGGCTGTGTAGCAGTGAATGCAGGCAGGGAAAGAAATGGAGAGGGTTTCCTTTTTGACTTGGACAAGTAAACAGTAACAGCTAAGACTGTAAAAAGTAGATTACATGGTTGTGGAGAGAAGTACCTCTTTATTCATTTCCAGATTAAACACCGTGGTTGTCTACTGTTACCTCTTGCTATTATGATATACATTGCCAGGTGAAGTTGATTTCAGTGTCGGGTAAAACCCACTTCTGCTGTCTAAAACTATGTCTTATGTATTCAGTTTAAACAGGAGTTTAACATTCCCCGTAGCAGAAAAGAGTGAGGAGTCCTTGCATTTAGTATCCTGGCAGAGATGTACTTCACAAAAAGTTTATCTGGAAATAATTATCGGGCATTCACTTTTAGCTGAAGTATGGATGATTGTGTGCAGTAGTGAAACGGGTCTTAATTCCAGATAACCCATGTATGACATCAGTAATTATGCAGGTGTTGAGTTAGTTGTGTTATACACAGTGTTCTGCTAGTTTTTTTTCCAAGTGAGCAGAAGGACTGCAAAAAATGTGAAGTTGTGTAATTGTACAAGAGTGGACTGCAGCTGCCGTGCTGTGTGTCGAGATGCTTGGGGAAAGCAGAGTGGTAGAAGGAGTCCTATGAACAAATTTAAGAATGTGGGAGAGTGAAACAATAGTATTGTTGGATTCTAATGACTCCCTTCACAGAGGCGATTTAGCAAGTGGGAATGTTGTGGAAATGCCAGAGTTTACTATTACACCTCCCATGATAGCGGGTGTCCATCTGCACAGCTGCTGTACAACACTGATGGAGGTAATGGGAAGAAATGGAGTTTTCCTTTTATGTGAAAAGTGGTGGTCTTGATAGATGTGCTAAATGCTTCTGTTTGAGGAGCATGTAGTGCCCTTGTTAAAAGGCATCAAGGAGCAACAAAATGTAATTCTGCACCACAAGAAACAATAGAAAGGAAAGAGAGACAAAACAATTGGAAGCAGAATTTTGTTGGAAGAATTGACTTTCACTAGATTCTGCCCTGAAACAAAGTAGCCTTTAATGACACAGCAAATTCAAGTTGATATGACATTTCAATGTCTGAGCCCTGGAAGGGCATCAGTAATAGTTCTTAAAAACCACTGTGACTGCTTGTTGGGAGGTATGCCAGCTTTAACAAGAGTTCAGCCATCTGCTTCAGTTAATATTTTTAGCAGCCAGCTAGTAGACTACTGTTAAATCCCACTACTTCTGCTTTTTGGGGTGGGGGCTCCTATCTTCTACAGTTTAGCCATCTACTTCAGCTGCTGTTTTTAGCAGACAACTAGTAGACTGCTGCTGAGGTCTGCTACAAGTTGGGGAGGCTGATAACTTCAGTGGCAGTTCAGTTGTTTGCTTTGCTATTTTTAGTAGGCAACTAGTAGTCTGCTGTTAAAGCACACTGCTACTACTTGTGGTGGTGGTGGGCTTCTGTCTTCAGTGACTGATGTTCTTCGTGTTTTGCTTTTGCAGTCATCACATTTGGGTTATCCCTGCCAGGGTATCCCTCAGTCGTCCCGAATACCAGAGGCTTAGTATTTCTGCATCAGTTGCTGTCGCTTCAGGACTGACATCAGGTCGTCAGGTGTATAAAGTAAGGCAGCCGACACCATTACATCAGTCTTTCTTGCCGAGGAGCCCCGAAGCAGAAGCAGTTTGCATGAGTGCCGGTCAGCCGCTACCCGAGTTTTCATTTTCCAAATTGAAGCTGAAGTCTTCTAAAGCACCCCGTTGAGGATCCTTTTTACTTTCTCTAACCGATGTCAGAAAAAGTTAACAATTGTCTCACCTATGGAAAGCAAATACCACACCAAGACTTTCATTCTTAATGCGTCACTTGCTTAGGCCTAGACCACAACGTCCCTCACTGTCGCTTTTGTGCTTTGTTCAACACCAGGACTATACATCATGGAGCCCTTATTGTAGCTAGATATTTTCGCCCACAGTCCTCGAATTCTGATATGGCTTCGGTAAGCCATCCGACAGCAGATCTTCCGAAAAAAAAAGTAAGGATAAAGACTAGAGACAGACCGCACAGGTCCAAGCCTACTGATGACGCTTCCGTTAAGCTAGTCGTCAGTTCTTCGGTCCTCAGTGAGGTGCTTTCGCAGCCCCTGATGCTCACTTCTGTGGATTCGCGGGCCACTACCGAGATCCTTTCGGAGTCCGGTATGCAACAAAACTCTTCATCGACTAAAGATCCTGTGGTTGTCCCTACCTTGGATGGGTCTGGATACACTGAGCAGGCACCGGCTTCCGAGGAAGTACTTCGCACTACAAATTCTCGACACAAACCGACAACATCTTTTGTCTCTACTTTTGTTTCGAAACGAATGAATTTCTAAGGTCCAGGGTATGAACCACACCCAAGAAACCAAAAACCTCATCTCAGGCACCTGCTTCTTTGCCTCAGTCTCAAATGCTTAAGATGGCAGAAGACCTTATAATGCTGATAAGGGGAAGCCAAGCTACCCCTTCCAAAAGAAAAAGAGATTTGTCCCCAGTAGTTTTATCTGAACAGGAGTCCGATGACTCTGATGCATCTAAATATGAAGACATGCAACCTCTCTCTGCTTATGAGGATTCTGATGCAGAGGAATCCATTCCTTCAGCCTCTCCACCCGAGGACTTTTCCTTCGGGGAAACCCTTCATACTTTAAAGGAGCATTTCCAATGGGAATGACAGGACTGCCCTCAGTCTAAAAAGAGACTCTGGGAATTCTTAGATCTTCCACAACACAGACCTCTGGCCATTCCTCCTGTCCTGGATGTTGTGGATGATGTTTTCATGGAATCTAGTTTAACTCCTGACACCCTCCCTCGTGCTCCCAGGAAACCTGACAGTTATTAGAGTCCCTGACTCTGACAAATTTCTTTTCAGAAATCCTACTGGTCACCCTGAGGTTATCTCCCAAGGGCCTAAAAGAATTAAAGCAACTTCTAAGAATCCCACCCCCTAAGATAGGGTTTCTCGAGCATTAGACAGACGGGGTAAAAAAGTATACACCTCTAAACGAAAAAATGCACTGTGAGAGGACAAAACTGCACCGGACAACCGAGAACCTACTAACAGCTTTATTGAACGTTAAACGTTTGACAATCACCACGTTTTTCGTCACATAAAATTAGACTTCATCAGACAAATACAACAGTAATTAGCACCCATATATATATGCTGACCATTCATTTAAACTGGCCAATAAAAATCTTGTTGAACAATGCTCATGAATATGAATGAATGTAGATAAACTTGAAATGCCTGACATCTAGAGAATCAAAATGAAATAATTTGAGTCTCAATAACATAAATACATTGAAATCCAAACCAATATATAAAATTGTTGTAAAAATCGAATAACTTTTAATAAAAAACTATTTGGTATTCTCGTAGAGAATGAAATAAGTGTAAATGAATGAAATTTAAAATGATGAATCAATAATGTATTTTAGTGAGCAATACTCCCATCTGATGGTCAAAATGTAAATACACTTAGATATCATCGTAGATAGTGTACCAAACTGATAAATGAATGAAAAATAACCATATTAAATATTTTAAATATTTTGAATATTGAATATATTGTGATATAAATATGTATGACAAAAAAAAAAAAATATATATATATATATATATATATATATATATATATATATAAAATAAATATTACATGAATTATATATGATTACATCTGATAGATAAAATAGTATAAAAAACTTCTATATATAAAACTATAGATATGAAGGCTATAAAATAAAAAAGCTAAAAAATGTTTTTAAAAAGTGGGACAAAGTGTATGTATATATATATATATATATATATATATATATATATATATACAAACATAAAATATATATATATATATATATATATATATATATATAAAGTATACACCTCTGCTACTTTTGCTATTAGAGCACTAAATTGTCAGTTCCATGTGCTAAAATTTCAGCAACATACCATGGAACTCCTCAAACAAAAAAATATCATCTTTTCCTGCTTGTGCAGAAAATAGAGTTACAAGAGTTGATGCTTTTTCTACACATCAAGTAACTAAGCACACCTTACACTGTGGTTTTGACGCCCTAGAAGCATCTTGCACCAGTCATCGGTTCTGTCCGTAGAAGGCATGCTTGACTTAAGGAACAGCCCTTGCCAGACCATGTCAAATCTAAATTATTGGATGCACCCTTGCACAAAGACAACTTATTTGGCACCAAGGCAGAGGAGGCCTTAAAAAAAAAAGATGGAAGAAAATGCTAAATCTATGCAGACAGTTAAGGATTTCCTGCAGGTCCAGCCACCCAGGTTCAGTAGGCATGTCCCCTCCAAGCACTGGTCCTTTCTTGCCCCCTCCAGGTCAGTTCAGCCCAGATCCCGGGGAAGTAGACCCCCAAGACAACAGCCACAGGGAATGCAGAGATCAAAGCAGTGGAGTACCTCCTCTTCAAAACCAGGGATTGCAAAGCCACCCCTCATGGTAAGAACCCACAATGACTCTCCACTTCCACCCCCTCCCTCTGCCCACCTGCACTTGCCCCTAGGAGGAAAAGTCTCCTTCCACGCAAGCACCTGGGCCACCATTACCAATAACCGCTGGGTCCTCAACATAGTGTCCCAGGGATACAAATTTTCTTTCCCCACTCTACCAACCCCAAAAGAGTTCCTGGATCTTCCTCCAAACCAGTGGGAAGAGGTCAAAAAGCAAGTCCTTTCCCTGCTCTCTATGAGGGCAATAGAGCATGTTCCTGCAGAGCAGATAGGCCAAGGTTTCTACTCCAGGCTCTTCCTGGTACCCAGTAAAGAGGGCACCTGACACCCCATCCTCGAGCTTTCCATTCGAAACATCTTCTTGGTGATACCAAAATTCAAAATGCTCACCCTCCAGCAACTACTATCTCTGCTTTCCAAGAATGCTTGGCTAGCCACCCTAGACCTAAAAGAGGCCTACCTCCACATCCCAGTCAGGGAATCATGCAGGAAATATCTACATTTCAGGGCAGGATCTCTGCACTTTCAGTTCTCTTTGCTTCCCTTTGGCTTATCTGCTGCTCCCAGAGTTTTCACAAAATGTCTGGCTCCCACCATTGTTTTTTGCAGGCAAAGAAATATTCAAATTCACCCATACTTAGATGACGGCCTAATTCAGGCAGACAGGAAAAGCTGCTCAAGCACCTGGCCTTTGTAAAGGACCTAATGACCTCCCTAGAGTACACCCTCAATGAAAAGAAATCCAAACTAGTACCCACCCAAAAAATTATATTCCTGGGAGTAAGCCTGGACACAGCATCCCAGATGTCATTCCTTACACCAGAAAAGCAAACTTACCTGACAGACTATTTCTCTCAACTAGCCGCCAGACCCCAGTTATCCGGAAGGAAAATCCTGCAAGCTCTGGGGTTCATGACATCTTGCATTCTACTTATTCCATATGCCAGACTGCATATGAGGAAACTTCAGTGGTACCTAAAAAGCCTTTGGTGTCAACACTGTCAAGACCTGGAAACTCTTATACCAATGATACCTTGCCTAAGGAAAGATTTTCTTTGCTGGGCAGCAGCGTGCTACCATAACAAGGGTCTGCCCTTCTCACCACCCCATGCCACCCAGACCCTCACAATGGATGTATCAGACAATGCCTGGGGTGCACAACTGGATGGCTGGTGCATACAGGGCCAATTGGGCCCACATCAAATGCATCTGCACAGCAACCAAAAAAGAGATGTTAGCTGTCCAGCATGCATTGGCAGCTTTCAGACCTCTTCTCTCCCCAGTGGCTCTACTGATCAAAAAGACAACACTGTAATGTGGTATATCAACAAGCGGGGGTGGGGGGACTCACTCCTAGCCTATATGCAGGCTTGCCATGACTCTGTGGCACACAGCCTCAGCCATTCAACTACACCTGTTAGCACAATTCCTGCCAGGCTGTCTAAACTCTCTGGCAGACAACTTGAGCAGAAATCTTCTGGACTCACACAAGTGGCAGCTAGACCAAAGAACCTTCACCGATATAACTCAGAAATGGGGCACCTCGAAGGTTGACCTCTTTGCTTCCCACTCCAACCATCAGCTCAGCAAGTTCTGCACCAGGGAGCCTCACTGCAGGGCCTGGAAAGTGGATGCTCTATCCTTCCAGTGGGTCACCCTCTTGGTCTATGCATTTTCCACACTACCTCTCATTACCAGGGTACTGCTCAAAATAAGGGAGAAAAAAAACTAGGACAATTCTGATTGCTCCAGACTGGCCTCGCCAGCACTGGTACCCACTGCTGCGCAGCCTGTCCCCTCTGCCACCATGGCATTTCCCTCAGATCCCAATACTCCTGACTCAGAGGGAAGGAGAATTCATGCATTCCCAATTGCATACCCTTAGTTTGGCAGCCTGGCTTATTCCCTGACCACTGAACAAGCTGCCAATCTCAGTAAACAGGTTCTAGATGTTATACATGAGGCCAGACGCCCTAGCACTAGAAGGTCTTATGCTGACAAATGGAAAAAGTTCTGCACCTAGATCCAGGCTAAGGGAGCCGATAAGGCACAGCCCTCCCTACCTCTCATCCTGGATTACCTAGCTGACCTACTACACAGTGGTCTTTCCTTTTCCTCAATTAAAATTCATGCCTCTGCTATCTCTGCTCATTTAAACACTAAGCACCCACTTTTCTCACACCCTCTCATCAAACAGTTCCTAAGAGGGGCTAGCAACTTGAGGCCTCCCAGAAGAGCACCTACCCCAGCTTGGGACCTAAACTTTGTGTTAGAAAAGCTCACCCTGCCCCCCTTTGAACCAGCACCTTCAGCAAAGTTAGTTTCTCACATGGAAGACAGCCTTGCTTCTGGCTGTCAGCTAGAAGAATATCCGAGCTACAAGCACTAATGGCTGTAAAGCCCTTCATCATTTTCCATGCTGACAAGGGTCTCCCTCAAGACTAACCCATCCTTCATGCCAAAAGTGGTGTCCAGTGTGGCTCTCAACCAATCCATTAATTTGCCCAACTTTTTCCCTAAACCACAAAACAAGGGGGAAAGATTACTGTACTCTCTAGATGTGCACAGACAGTTCAGATTCTATTTAGACAGGACTAAATCTTTCAGAAAGACTGATCAACTGTTAGTCAGCTTTGCTGCAGGAGCAGAGGGCAAAGCCATACATATCCAAGCAAACCATTTCCAAATGGATAGCACACTGCATCCATTTGTGCTACAAGCAACATGGGAAACCTCCCCCTAAGGGGGTCAGGACTCACTCTACCAGAGCAGCATTCACCTCTGCAGCTTTCCTCAGAGGAGTCCCCAGCAGGGACATCCTGGAGGCTGCAACATAGGTTCATAGGTTCATACTAGGCTATCTGCCCAAGGGCATTTATAAGCCTAGCCCATAGTTATGTGGCTTTCGCCACCCCTTTAGTTTGAATAAAAACTAAATAAAATACCCTTGTCAGTCTCAAACCCCACACCTTGGACTCACCAGTCTGCATGATGTACCACTAAGCCACATCAAACATGGACATCTTTTCATACCTTCATACCTTCACCAAGTATTACCACCTGCCTGTCTTCTCCAAATCCATGGCAGGCTTAGCCACTGCAGTCTTGCAGGGCATCCTAGCCAGCCCCTAGTTTCCTTGATTGCCTCCACCCTTTTCCTCAGCTTTGGGAATCTACCCAAATGTGATGACTGCAACAGTGAAACACGAAGAACATAGTACAGTTGTGTACACTTACCATAAATATAGATGTTCGAGTGTATTCACTGTTGCAGTCCTGGTTTCCCTCCCTCCATCCCCCTTTTCTCTCTCTCCCCTTACAAGGAATATTTTCGTATTTACTTTCTACTGGTTGGGTTCTTCCACCATATCCTGGATCCCACTTGGGGGCTCCTGACAATTAGGGCAAGAAAAACTGATGTAATGGAGTCAGCTGCCTTACTTTATACTCCTGACGACCTGACGTCACTCCTGAAGCGACAGCAAGTGGTGCAGAAATACTAAGCCTCTGGTATTTGGGCTGACTGAGGGCTACCCTGGTAGGGATAACCCAAATGTGATGACTGCAACACTTGTACACAACTGTACTTTGTTGCCTGCTTCAACTGTTTTTAGTAGGCAACTGTTTATTGCTATGGAGGTCTGCTGCAACTGTTTGGTGGTGGTGGGGTAATCCCTGCTTCAACAGCAGTTCATTCATCTGTGTCATTTGCTATTTTTCATATGCAGCTGAAAGGATTCCTTCTGCAACCCTTCCTGTACATCAAGATGACTAAGGCAAGCCAAGGAGTACGTAATGATTGCATATGTATACGCACTTGCAGGAAGAATGCCAGGTACTGCACTGCTGCAAGGATCCCCTTATTTAGATACAATGAATTTTGGATACTGGGTTAGGTTTTGAGTGATTGATCTGCCCTGCATTACCTTCTGAGTATGTAATCTCCCAAACATCACAATTTAACTATGCAATCTACATCACTGTTGGCACTTTGTCAGATGAAATGTACATTCTGTGCCGTCAGTTACCCCTAGCTCATTATCCTAGAGTCCTACTTTCCTGTGCTGTCTCACTTCACTCCACTTCCACTCTGACTGTACATAATGAGCATCACGCTTCTTCTCGACACTGCCGCAGAGCATCACAGCAACTGTACACACGTAGGCATCTCTTGCCTTGCTATGTTTTTGTGGGTCTTGTATAGGATAAGATAATGACAGCATATATATGTACTAGTTAATATTATGATGTAATGCACAACAGCTTTTAGTCTCTGTATTGCTTTTACTTGTTGAATGTTTTCCTTTATGTAATATTTTAGGTTGAATGGTGATTACATTGTTGTAACCATTGGCTATGCAGGCACCAGTACGCCTTGTAGAATGTTTGATTTAGCCGAGCCTCATTTAATTTTGCTGGCGTTATTCTTCTCTGTTGAAGCTGCTTGCTTGCAGTTTTCTAGAGTAAAGAGACAAGAATTCTGTTTAAGAAGCACTTTGGACTAAAGGCTAGACAAATCAAATGTAATTGTCTGATTAGTTCATTAATAAGTTAAAAGTGAGGGGCCTCTTGTTTTCTGGACTTAATTATAATGGCTTCTTTTCTGGTCATTAAGTATAGTTTACAGAAATCAGTCATATATTGATCAGATTGTTATTTGGTACATTCTGAATAGCAGCAAGTAAGCAGAGTGGTTCAGAACATTAATTTGGCTAACTAAGTGAACAGATCCTTCATAGGTCATAAGGTGGAAGGTTGATACAGTATGTATGTCATTTTAAAAGAGCAGGTTAACCAGCTTCTTTTCGAGAGGTAGGTAAACAAAGGCATACACAAGTCAAATATTGGACGAACATGCAGATTCCACACAGAGTAAGTGGAGGTCAGCGGCAGAGAACTTAACTAGTAAGCCATTGTACTGGCTGTGAAATATCCAAGCCTGCATGGTAGAGTAGTAGTAGGACAGTAAAGATTTTTAGCAATACTTAGAATGCAGGGATTGTTGACTACTTGGGAAGGGTTGTAGAGCTTTATGTAAAATAGATTTTCTGTGCAACGGTTAGTGTGCTGTCTTAGGATAGTGCATATAGGAACATGACCTGAAAATGATTTGAAAGAGAAGAGTTTGCTTAACCAACATTAACAAATTAGTACAAAATGCATTCAGGAAAAAAAAGAAACTGTTAATGTAAATGTTTCTGAAAAGTTGAGCCTTGTATAGTGGAGCTGAATCCTGCTTGGTTTGAGTGCAGAGTGTAGCCATGTGAAATGCATAACAAGCTGCATGCTGTAATTAAGCAGGTGCATCACCATGCACATAGCCAGTCCTGCAGTAGATTTAGTAAAGCAGACAAGGCCAGAAGTTTGGTGAATGATCTTTTGAGGCACTGACTTTTAGTAGGTATTACACGTTAAGGGATTCAACATACTGAAGAGATTTGCAACAATATCCTTTGAAGAACTGACCTTGTGTATTCCTGGCATGTTTGCATTGCCAAGAGTAAAATAAAGTAATGCTTTCCTGATGCATGTCAAGAAATGTTCCTGAGAGAGTAGAACTCTGTTGTTGGGCCCTGTTCAATTTTGTGTCATTTCAGTTTTCATCTTTTGTGAATGGATTTGTTTATTTGTAGACTTTCAGCTGACGTCATGTTTAAATGTTCTAGATCCTTTTATCTGACACTTTAAATGCAGTAAAAGGATAATCAATCATTGACCTAAAAATGCATGTTTTACCTTCAGTTAGTTCAAGACTGAACATCAGGGATAGACCTATGAAAAATGTAGGGTCCAACCATGGATATTCTGTAGAGGACTGTATCACTAAGCTTACTTGGAAAGAAGTTGCTGGAGATGGGGGAGATTAGGCAGTCTGGTCTGCCTTGCTAGGCACCAGAAGAATCTATTAAGAAAATGAATGGATGCATAGTTATGAAAAACTGCTGAAGTGAGTTGCTGCAGACTTGTTGTTATAATTTTTTTCTAGGGATAGAGAGAAAATACGTGGGTTAAAAAGAAAACATCCTTGAGAGCACAAAACGCACATCCTCCTGGCACTGGTCTGTGTTAACGTGAACCCCTTCACTTGTTTAGGTTCATAGGTTGGTACTAGTCTATCAGCCCTAGGGCCTGTACAAGCCTAGCCATAACAATTCCCTGGCTATTTCTTCCCACAATATTTACTTCCCTGGACCCCTGTCTACCAGGGCGACTGACGTGATTCCTGGGGTTAATTTCCTATCTCCCATCCAATCGTCAAGGTTTCTTTTGAAGATGACCAAAGAGGTGCTCTGCTTGACATGTATGGCAGTTTATTCCAGAGTCTGGGGAGTCTCTGGGTCACGAACCTATCCTGCCAGCAGTTTTGTTCATTGTGATGACAACGTTTAGATCCCTGGAGTGTGTGGCTCGTAGGGATTGGGATTTCTTTAAGCATAGCATGTCCAACAGCTCTGGGTTTGACATGGCCTTGTATGTTAAGCATAGATCACCTCTGAGTAGACGATATGACAGAGTATAGCTGGCGGTTTTTTTTAGACGGTCAGCATAGGGCATCTGCTTTAGACCTGTGATTCTTTTAGTGAGGTATTTCTGCGGCCTTTCCAGTTGTTGCAGATGTCTTGAGAAGTACATACCAAACAGGGCGTTGTATTCTATATTGGGTCTAATGAGGGATGAGTACAGTGGGACAATGACCTCCTTTTTTCTGGATGAAAAGCCTGTAGTGATGAGGTGTGCCATATAGAAGGATTTCCTGACTGTTGTGGTGATGTGGTTATCAAAGGTGAGACCACTGTCCACCTGTGTCCCTAAGTCTCTTATCACACTTTCGGTGTTTAGTGTACTGCCACCTATGTGGTAATTCATGGGTACATGTTTTTTTCCCAAAGGGGATAACTATACATTTCTTGGCATTGGCCTTGAGCCCATGGCTCTGGCACCAAGCATCTGTTTCTGTAAGGCCCTTTTGTAGAATATCCACATCATTTGGGGATTCAGTAATGGCTCCCAGTTTGCAGTCACCTGCGAACTTTGTTAGCCAGAGTCCCTTAATGTTGGCCTGTACTTCAGAGAAGTAGATGCCAAACAGGAGCGGTCCCAGGACTGAACCCTGAGGTACTCCACTTGTCTAGAGCTGGATTTGGAGTTGGCTACTTTTACAGTGTGGGTTCTGTCAAGTAAGCCAGTTGGCAACCCATCGAGTGACAGAGTGATTAATGCAATGCCCAGCTTAGTAAGTTTATCTATGATTCCAGAGTGGGGGATGGTGTCGAAGGCCTTGGCAAGGCCTTGTTATTTAAATACACTGGTTACCCAAATTAATTAATTAGTTTTTCCTTCTCCACTGACCATGAGGCATCTTTACCCATGTAATGAGCCATTTTTTTCCATCCTCTTGGCATCTAAGAATGTCAGGAAAGGAAGGAAGATGAGAGCCAGGAGCTGCAGCCATCAAGCTGTGGTAGTGAGAAGATTAGATTTGGGAATTCCTCAACCCCACTGCTCTAGTGGCCAGAATAAACACACACTACTTGCTGTGTTGAGGGTACGCAGTTGTACATCTCTGGAGTCCCCAGCTGAGGTGCTATGCATTTCTTCACAGATTTGCACTTCCATGTGTCTCAAATGCAGGGACTGCATTTTTGGGTCTTGCATGTGGAGTTCTATGGCAAAAGCCTCCCTCCCATCCTCTGCACTCCACATAATCGCATTGTCCCCTCACTACCATCCATGGTTGGATTCTCCAGAATCCAGCCCATTAGCTGAACCCATGTTGTCTGGATGTAATTGGGGACAAAATGTCTGCACTGATCATTCAGAGAAGTGCTGTAACTGACAGGATAATTTCAGGAATATCTGTTATCGTGTGCTGCATTCTTTGAGAGTTATTAGTAGATTTTATCAGTCCTTATTGTTAACCTGCACAGCTGTCTTTCTGGCATTTTGCACAGAAGCAAAACTAAAGTACGGCAAGATGCAGTTTGAGTCTGAACCAGACTTTGAGCTCTAAATTCCATAAATGTAGTTTACTAGACAATACTTTATCAGGTATTTGAAGCTTTTGGTTAATTAATTTGCATTTCCTGTGTACTTTGGGTGTAGGCATGATGAATCCGCTACTCTGTCCTGAGTATTTCTACTGTGGAATAGTCCTTTTTCTAGAATGACTGGTTATGTTGTACCTGTGTTGGCAGGTGTTTGCCCTCTTTCTTTGCAGTAGTTACATTTGTGTTTTGCATTGATTACATTTAATTGCATCAGGGAGGAGAGAGTGGTTATTCACCCTGTGTTAATATTCTGTCCCCTTTCTGTGATGCTTTGTGTCATGTTTAGCAGCATTTATTGGAGAGCAGAGAAATCTTCAGTGACTGGCAGTTTGGAAAACTGCTTGCAGTCAGAGGTGAAGTAGTATGCAATGGAGCATAGTGGAGATCTGCAGAGTGAGTAATGGTTTTCAGAGAAGGCACACTAGCTTCATTAATAACATGTCTTACACTGCTTCCAGGGTGCACAACCAACCTTCATTTATTATTGTGTGTTACACTGCTTCCAGCGAACACAACCACCTTCATTTCATATTGTGTTACTTTGCTTCCAGGATGCACAAGCCCCTTTATTAATAGCATGTGATACACTGCTTCCACTGTGTATAATCATCTTCTTTAATAGCATGTGTTGCACTGCTTACAGGGATTTAAGAATGTTGCTTTTACTGGCATTTTTCACAGTTATAGCTGCCCCAGACATCTGCAAACTACCTTCACGTGCTGAACATTACTAGTTCCCATGGCAGGCTTACGACAGTCTTGTGCATGTAGGATCAGTGTTGAACACATTTGTGAACAGGTGTGTGTACACAACAGCTGTATTTCTTGGTGATCGTAGATGTGCTGCCAGATCAGTAAATGTGCCATGGAGCTGGGACTTTTGTTTTTAGTTACTGGTAATTGGGGAAAGGTGCATACATTATTTATTTAGGCAGCTTTTCCTGCCAGCATTTTATTTCAAGGACAGTTGCTAGGACTTGGACCAAAGTGGCATCCCTAAGCCCTGATTTATGTCATATATCATAGTGAAATATTGTAGGAAATTCAATTTAACCAAAAGCTTCAAATGCCTTATCAAATCTTGTCTAGCAAACTACATTTATGGAATGTGGAGCTCACCATCTGGGTCAGACTTGTTAAACTGCTTGTCTTTAGGTTTGCTTCTGTGCAAGATGCCTGAGAATATGTAAATATTGTACTTTTCATTTTTTGGCTTGAAAGTGGTCTGTGTAGATCGGTCCACCTACCTACTGTGCAGACATAAATAAAATACATTTCTGTCTTAAATTACCACCAAGGATGAGTAAAAACTGCAGGAAATTAGTAGTTTTATACAACTCTCACTAAGGGCAAGCTTGTGAGAAAGTAGTTTTGTTGCATTGAGCTCAAGTCAAAGATGAAATTATTTTTGCATGGGAAGAATCTGTTAATTTTTTTTTGTAGGCCATCACATCTGTTGTCTTTTTTATAGAAAGTGCTCATATAGGGACATTGCAGGTTTGAGTTTGTTAGATCATTGTGCTTTATTCTGTATGTATATTTTAAGACTTAATTCCTTGTCGTTCTATGACTGCTTTGTGGCGATTTTGCATTTGTTTGTTGCAATGTCATTCATTATTCTTGGCAGTTTATTTAATTGGAATAGTTATTAAACAAGTACTTTTCACTCATGCAATTGAAGAAAGCACCAGGGAATGAAAGAATGTGTGTCAGCAGTCTATATTGGAATTGTTAGTTCCAGTTATTTGCATTAGTTCTTTGAATTACCGTCACTATTAAATTTGCTGTGTCAGTATATAAAAATACCTATGTGTCGTTTCATTGTGTATGATAATGATACCATACTGTACTTTTTCCAGTATTTAATTCAAGTCTATTAATACTGGAAGAGTCCCAATTTCCTTTGGAATCTTCTCTACTGTTCCTTATAACTATGACAGTAATACAAGATCTTTTTTTTCCCAAATATTTTTTATTAAAACTTTTTAAACTTTGCAACAATACAAGAATGTAGTGTAGTGATTAATAACAAATTGTTACCATAACTAGAAAATGTATCATAACAAGTAAAGTTGTACATATCTGAAGATCATAATGAAAAAACTACAACTTTGCAATTAGTAAACTACTATTGAATAACTAAGAGCGGTGTACAACTTTGTAATAGAAATAAACCTGTAGGGACAATGTGAAAAAAATTCAGCAATAACGGAACTAAGTCATTTAATTGTTACAAGTGGTACCCTAACAAGATCCTAATAAAAGCTCACTGTTAAAATATCTGTATACCTTTAAGTAAGTAGAATGCAATATCCAATATTAAGGTTCATATAAGTACCTTCAGTTGCAACATCCTATGTAGCAAGATGCTGACTGGTAAAGTTAACAGTTAAAACTGCCAAAAGGTAAATGCAAAAAAAAAAAAAAAATCTAGTAAGTTATAGTGGAAAAACGTAAAAGTATATTAAAATTGTACTGAATGGTATCAGATGCTCCTTGGAAAAGTGAAACACTGAATAAATGATTAAAGAATGATTGGTCATTACAAACCTCATTTTCAGATGTAAAGAAGTCCTCCAAGTAAGAACTACAAAAGCGAGAGTGACTTTATACTGTTCCCTATGTGCATTTAGAATGTCGAGAATTACAGTCACAGTATTTCTCTCTATGTCTTACTTTGAAGGTCATACAGTTCTGGATGTTCCCTAGAGTGACTGATACCTTTGTAATTGAATGTCTTTCTTTTTGACTAGCTGAAAGGACTGATCCTGCAGACATGCTCTGGGGCGTGAGGAACCTATAATGGTACATGGTAAAATGTGTACATTCTTAATGATTAGGTAGCATCATCAGTAATATGGCAGTGTAGGTTAAAAAAATGGTGAAGTAGATAGTATAACTACATTAAGGAGAGTGCCGAGAGTAAGGCAGGCAATTCAGTTAAAAGAGCGTAATTTATTAATGTCTAGGTTTTATAAAACAAACTGTAAAATTATTACAGAGGTTGACTGTAGAGGTTTAATACTTTAGAAGACAGAAAAGCTGTTAAATATGTGCACTCTCTATTGTTTGGTAAACATGACTTTTAGTTGACTGTGGAGAGTCAGGAGCATATGACCTCTCATTTCAAATTCAATCAAAGGTTGGTATTGAAGATTATTTATAGTATGTATTAGGTTCATTGGCAAATACTAGACTATCAGTCTGCAGACTTACAAGCCTAGCTAGTAACCAGAGATTAGAATCAAACCCTGTACTTTGTATATGTGAGATGAGCACCTTAACCATTATGGCAATGCCACAAATTTTAATTATTTTAATTTTAAGTCTGTAGTGGACCTGGTCATCACAAATCTAGCACCCTTGCGCTTTGTTCTTTTTTTTACCCTCATTGGTTAAGTCTGACCGTCACACAGTCTTCTTCATTATTAAAACACAGCCCAAAGCCCTCACTAATACTACAGTGTTCAGAGATTTCTCCAAGGCCAGTTTACTTCAAGTGCATGATAAACCTGAGGAAGTTTAGGAGGCCTCCTTATAGTGAGGACTTAGTAGCAGACTTGGCTGTACTCTAGTTTCTGTACAGAGAGTTTCTACTCTTGGCATAAATTCTGCCTTGAGACTTCTGTCCCACTTCATAACAAATATAGAGCACCAAGTTCATAAAAAACCTCTGTGGGGAAACCTCATCATAAACTGTATAACCAGAGGGAAAAAACACTCCATTAGAAACAAACTGAAAACACCCCTCCTAGCAGCCAAACTGAGGTGACTAAACAAAGAAAAATAAGCAAATCTACCAAGGTGAAGTATGAACTGAAAATTGACGCATTATTCCAAAGCAACCACAAATCCTTATGTAGGAATATCAGGAGCTTTAGAAGTAATAACCACCCCTGCACAAGACTGGTACATAGCATACCTGTTCAGCCCCTGAAGATGTAGCTGGCATGTTTACAAACAAATTTATTTCAAACTTCTCTCCCCCATCTCCATCCTCTCCACTGAGCAAGTTTTCAAGACTATCTGAGATCATAACCACTAATTCCATGGAACCTGGTAAAAAGTACTGGAGTGCCTGTTTGCCATGTTAAAACACTGTAATATTTATGTACTCCATGGTATGTGTAACCTCGACTTCTCATCCAGCTTTGTGCCTGAAGCATGGAAAACGACTGTAGTCATCTTCTTTCACAGTCAGTACACCAGTGTTAATTCAGGCAATTGTGTTCTGTAAGCCTACCAAGCCTTCTCTGCAAAACAGTGAAATTGCAGTATTATGAACCTATAAATTCAGACACTGGAAGTCTGCAGACCATTGACTGAAAACAGTTGGAGTTTATGAAGGGTAGATCCCAACTGCTAAACCTGATGGACTTCTTTGAGAGAACCTGAGTGACCCTGGATAGATACAGGTCAGTACACATGGCATACCTGGCCTAGCCAAGACTTCTGACACCACTGTACCCTCAGACATCATAGAAAAGCTAGTCAAGCTTAACAATAAACCCTTACGTTATTTGGTGAATAAACATCGGACTCAGAAGCAGAACCCAGCAAGTCAAGATAGGGGGCACACTGTCTTCCAAGAGACTTATTTCCAGTGGTGTCCGCCAGGACTTTGTACTTGGACCTCTCCCTTTTGGTGTTTTTTTTTTCCCTCAGACATCAAACATGATGTCAAGGGCTGTTGGTAAACTAAGTTTGCTGATGACCACAAACATACTGCCATTGTAAACTTCCCCAGTGATTTCTGTGTCATACAAGAAGGGCCAACATGTACAAATAAATATTGCTGAGAATATGGCTTTAAACTAAATGCAAAAAGCATGATCAAGTTGCACTTAGAAAATGTGAGCACCTATGCTGCTCCACATAAGGAGTAGCCCCATCAAGCCTTACACAGTTATCAGAGACCTGTATGCATTCATCGATAGTTAGATATCCGTGGACCACAATGTATCTGTAATCATCAGAAAATCTTTGTGCCTTGCCCTGCTAATTGCCAAGGGTATATTTACTAAGTCCAAGGATGTTAGCATACCTCTGTCCTCATCCATCCTTAGACCTGTTATTGAATGCACTGCTCCCTTTGGTATTTGCTTGCCTAGGCACTTGGCCAACTCGATGGATCCCATTGTTTTTTTACAAAGGAAGAGTAAAGTTTTTGGGCTGCATGTTCTGAGCTCCTCAATATCCCCATATCCCTCTATTCTTTCTCCTGCAGATTTCTAACATGTAGGGTCTCTGAAGATCCTGTCTTGAATTGCCGCCTTCATATTTGTAAAACTTGAAACACCACAAACACCTGCAGTAAAGACATCGCCCTTCATTGTAACATAAACACAACCTGTTGGTGAGCTAGGTTCCTTACACAAAAAATACTGCTGTTATGGAATAAACTCCCCTTTGCAATTTAATTTAAAAAAAAAGTACTTTTGTAGCAGTTTATAATCTTCTTATTTGTAGTTTGTGGTGCCTTCTGTCGTGTTTTATACTGCATATAATTATTTCTACCTTCACATTTAAAATTATTATTTTTTTTAATGCAGCTGATGCTGGACAGTATTTGTTTATCAGTTTGTCACATTGGCAGTCTCAATATCCCAGTTTAGAAGACATGAGAATTTTTTGAATGGGCCTGTTTAGCCCCTTTAAACAGTTATTTGCCATATTTCTGCAAGACTAAATTTTATAGTGCTTTACGGCCCCTAGTCTTGTAGATTACATTATGTCATCTCAGAAATGATAAAATAAATTGTACCATCACTCTATTCTGTGTTCTGAGATGGCAGAAAGTAAGACTTTAACTTTTCTAACCTACTTAAACAGTTCTGCAGATGCAGCCTTTTTGGTTGTTCACTTCAGACATGATGTTTGTCTTGTTAGAATGGTAGTCCGACTCCCTAGGTGCATTTTTGTGAGGAGACATAGGAGCATTGGATGTTTAAGTCATTGGAAAGGTTTGTACATTATATTTCACACTCATTAAAGTAATTTCTGCATCATTTTGTCAGCCATAGAGCATAATTACTTTCATGAAAACTGAGACTTGTCTAAATCACTCAGAAGTTCCTTAGTTTGTTAGTATCAAGCAAATTATACATAATTTGGGCTGCTTTAATGTTTGCGACTTGTTTTGTCAATTCATTTTCAGAGATTGCATCGGTGTAACAGTATAGCTATGATAGAGGCTGTGACGAAAGAGGTACTGGCAGCACAGCTAGCTGGAATTTTATAAATAATTATATGTCATTTGTGAATATCAAACTGATTTATGGACAGTGGGGTGGTGCAGCTGTTAATGTTGTCACCTCGCAGCAAGAGGTTCTCTGGTTCGATTCCTGGTGGTCATTCCTGCATTTTTGTGGGTTTCCTCAGGGTGCTCTGGTTTCCTCCCACCTTATAAAGACATGCGTCTGGAGCATTTCTCCCGTGGCCTCCGCTGAAACTTGCCTCGTTCCAAGTCGGACTTCCCCAGTAAACAAATGTTGTGTTTATACAAGATGCATATGTCACAAATGTATTAGAACTGTATGTCATACAAGATGCTGGTGTTACAAATGTATTTGAACTGTATGTCATGTGTATATCATACTGATTTGTGCAGACATTTGTGTTGAAAAGGTATTTGTAAAGTGCTTGTATTTGAAATGTATCCACAATGTGCCTTACTGGAGAGAACAGATATGTACATGCCCTATTGTAACTGTTTAACTGTATATGTTTTAACAGAGGAAACTGGCAGACATGAGATTAACCTCAGTCCAGCAAACTTAAAAAAACAATATCTGAAATTAAATCACTTTATAGGCTAGGCCATAAAGATGCTGTCTCACAGGTTTCAGTGCAGCCAGAGAGACAACGTCTGTACTAGGAAGCTTTCTGCATTGTCTTTGGGGTGAACTTATTACTACTCTGGAAGTATGGAGGTATGCAATTGTTTTATGACTTCCAGCACCTGCCAAAGATCTGCGCAAAAGCCCTTGTGTGTGTATTTTTGACAGGTAGGTGCTAAGACCTGCCAACTTCCAGCAATAGTGGTTTTGCATGAGAACTAGAAGTCAGATGACCAGAAGTGATGTCATTCTGCAAGTTATCTCAGAAGTAATATCTTAGATATTTTATAAGTCTCTTAGTGAGACGGAGCATTCTGTATTGTGTCTTGGGCCTGACCAGAACCATTTACCACATCATCTACCTTGCTCTATTACGTAAGTTATTAGGGAATAGTAAGCCTGTTAGATACAGTCTGGAATATAGTGAAGCTTAGTTTAGATATTTTTCTTTGTCTGAGCCTGTCCTTCAATGTTATTTTAAATATTTCCTGTGATTTGAACTCTGATGTCACTGTGAATGTGTACTTAATATTTTCTTGTTTTATTATTTATTAAATGTATTTTATTTATTTATTTATTGCATTTGTTTACTGGGAAAGTCCACTGGGCCTAAAAGAGCCCATTTTCAGTGGAGGCCCTGGGAGAAAAGCTCCGACAAGAACATAGATACAGAAAATAATAAAAGTTAATTGGTGCAAAAGTGTAGATACAGTGTTAAACAGTGATTACAGTAATATATAAATTGCTTATTTTTTGTATCATCTCTTGCCTGATTTTGGTATTTAATAATACATGTATTAATGCCTGTTGATTTTTGCTTTACATGTTCTGTACATGGAGCTCTGTTAATTTTTGCTTTGTTTAATTTTTGTACTACTACTTGCTTGATTATGGTATTTAATAGTGTGTATTAACTTCTGTTGCGTTTTGCTTTTTATGTCTGTACATGGAGCTTTTCTCCCCGGGTCTCCGTTGAAAAAGGGCTCATCTCGGTCCAGTGGACTTTCCCGGTTAACAAACTGCAAATAAATAAATAAAAAATAAGTAAATAAATATATACAGAATATATACATAAAAGCAGGATTTCTTTTTTTGGTTGCCATTTGAATTCAATCAGATAGGTATAAATAGAGATATATTAATCAGCATTATTGTACCGGTATCAACAAGTGATGAAAAATAATTATGGAGAAAATATCATCAGTCAGTAGAGGAAAAAGCATAGGAATTTAGTTATCATATAAGGAGAAGGAAGAGGTTAGGTTATAGAGCAGGAATATAGCCAGGAAGAGTTGAAATGATTTTCAGTATTTGTTTGAAGGTGGTTGTGCTGCCTGTGTTTCTTATAGAATGTGGGAGTGAGTTCCATAGTTTGGTGATGGTGAAGGATTAGAGGAATAGACCAGCAAGTAAGATGGGCTTTTTTACTTTTAGAAGTAGATGATTTTCAGATCTTAGTTGCCTGCTGTGTTGGTATTGGGCAAGTAGTGTTGAGAGAGCAGGACAGTCTGAGAGTCTGCAGATTATTTTTTGCACTGTAGTTAGTTGGGTGAATGAGAGATGGTAGGTGAGTTCCAGCCAGCCTAATTGTTTCAGTGAGTTACAGTGGTGGGATGAGAATTTGGCCTTGGTGGCAAATTTGGCTATTCTGTTGTAAGACGTGTCGTGTGTGGATTTTGCAGAATTTTGGATGTTAGTGAGTAGAGGAGCACCATAAAGTAGAGAGGGTAGTAGAAAGGTGGTTGCAAGGGTTTGTCTAGTAGAGAGGCTAAGAAAGTGTTGGCGCCTTTACATTTAAAGGAAAACTCCACCTTAGAACTCAAAAAACATTTTTTTCATTGTATCTTTGTTTTCCAGCTATTTTAATGCCTCAAAATCACTCCCAAGTGCTTCATTTACAATTTTGATGTTTCCTTCAAAATGGCGAATGATGGGGCCTGCCTTGGTAATGTGATCTTGCTTTCATTCTTTCTTCCCATAATACATTTCAGGTCCTCTTTATATGAGTCATGCTAGACATAAGGAAGTGATGCCATTTCTCATGCCATTAAGGTAGAATGGTAGGACTGTGAAGCACAGTCATCTAAACACCTTCTGTAACAGAGCTGCTTCTGTGTTTTCCTGACTGAGCCTCGTTTGTGTATGTCATAGCTTGTTCTATGCTATAAGTACCTGTTGGCTACTTCCAGCAAAAGAAAGTAGGTAAATAGCAGGCTGTTATAATGGGGATTTTTGTAGTTCTAAAATAGACAGACCTTCCCCTACACCGTCATGCTGGTGTGTGAAAACTCTCACTGAAGTAAACAATCCTTGCTGTATCATAAGTAGTAGGACTCCAAATTAAGTGCGTCTGCTACTTCCCAATGCCTTCAGTAGGAAATTTTCTCTCTCATGGATGATACAGAATTCAAATATGCTTTACTAGTTCCTTAATTATTTCTGTCGTGTTTGCACCCCTTTTTTTCCTGTTTCATACTTACTTATACTTTGGTAACCAGGAAAGTGAACCGGTCCATGTGTGTGTGTGTGTGTGTGTGTGTATATGTATGTGTATGTATATATATATATATATATATATATATATATATATATATATAGTGTGTTTGTGTATATGCGTAAAGTACGTGTACAAAAACTTATGAGTTTGTGTATATATTATATATATATATATATATATATATATATATATATATATATATATATATATATATATATATATATATATATATATATATATATATATATATATAAAAACAGAGAACTAGACTATACGCCTGTGTGTGTACTTCATGTCGTTTCAAGAAAAACAAATCCAAATGGAAATTTTGTGTAACTGTATGTGTCTACACACACACACACACACACACACACACACACACACACACACACGCATATATATATATATATATATATCTGTGTGTGTAGATAAAAATGCATGCAGCATGTAGAGTACTATATGTGGGGTGCAGTACTATGTTTAAATGCATATGTCTGTGTGTGTATGTATGCATGTGAGTGTGCACACGTGCATTTAAACACTGTTAAGTACTTCTGATTTCCTGTTCTTAATGTTTTTAATGCAAAGACACAATATCAATGTATGTTAAAGTAAATTCAGCTGTATGTTATTGTTGCCATTAATTGTCACATTTCATTTGTGGATTACAAAATTTTCATGCACATTACTACTGTAAGGACTGACTCAGTCAGTGGGAATCTCTTACGACGGATTTGTTTGTACCAGATGATACATATCCCTGTGTAGGAGGATGTCACAAAAAAACGTAAAAGACCTTTGCATGAACATTATCAGTACACCTAGCTGATAGGGTTACCAACTGTCTCTCTTTCTGCAATTCTGACGTGTGTGTTGGGGGTTTGAAAATGGTAAATGTATTGATACTTTACAAGAAATAATATTTTCTGACTTTTCTTTAAATGTCACAGAAATCTTTGATGCTACATTTAGGTTATCTTAGCATATAAACTATTATAAATAACCAACATTTAAAGCATAGCATTTCAGTACTGTGTTGCTGCTCATGTAAATTTGTCAGAAGAGTTCACAATTGCCGTTAAACCTGTAACTGATCTAATTGCTTTGTTTTGCTATGAAAGGGGTGTGTTAAGTTCTCCTCCTTTCTGCGATAAAACAGTTTAAACAGTTCCACAGCTTTCTTTTTTTTTTTGTATCAGCTGCTGTGTTCCTAACATTAGCAGGATTAATTGCCCATCTAAGACTGACAGGAGTACCTGACAGCGTAAACTACAGATTTAACTGTGTCTATGATACGTCATGCAGGCGGAGACTAATTTATCTGCAAAGTATGTGAGAAGTTGAGCTTAGAATAAAAAAGTAGGTGGGTTTTCTCTTCCTTTGACTTCAATGCAAGGAAATAAAAGTTTTAAAAAGTATAAGCAGGTTTCTGGTACCTACACAATGCTGGAACCATATTGTAGGGAGAAAAGAAACCTAAAGATCGAGTTAAACTGTAGGAGAGGGTGGAGCTTTCTTTTAAACCTTTCGTTGTGGCTGATCTTTGTTGAGATATTTAAGTTTTGAGAGTACTTGCATATTTATTTGGTGACACTGTGTGGGTCACTCCTAATAGCCTTACTCTTGGTCAGACTACCATTTGTATTTATATTAATTTCACTCAGTATATTGGTTACCCTTAGAAGAGCCTTAAGGTAGATGTCAGGAGTGTCTGTTGACAGTCATAACTACCTTATAGTCTGGGCAGAAGGGGGCATAGCTAGTAAACCTGTGCCAGCCTTTCCCAGGTGTGTGTGTGTCAGCTACTTGGGCAGGGACACGAAGCACTGGTTGGACAGAGAGGGTGCTGGAGGTCGTGGCTTGGACACTCAACTGAGATCTCATCTCTGTAGCTGTGCCAATGGGGAGTCTTATTTGAGATCTGGCGAAAGAGGGAGAAACTAGCCTTGGACTGACTGTGGTCTCTGTGTGCTCTTAAGGGAAATTGCACGTGATGCAGAGAGCTGCATCTGAAAATACTGTGTGTGTACCTGTTATCCTCCCAGTGAATGTCCCCCATGGTGCCAGTGGTGAGGATTGAGGCTCCTTGATTACTGGTCCAGTGGTGGATCATACCATATTGCTTGGCAGTGGTGGGATATCCACATCACATATTGGTTGGCAGTGGTGGGATATCCACATCACATATTGGTTGGCAGTGGTGGGGTATCCACAGAGGCAATTCAGTGGAAATCAGAAAAAATAGCACTTAGTCTTATCAGAAGCCATATCGCTAAAGACTAAACTTTACATGTGTAATACCTTGAAGGAATGACGCTAACGAGAAGTATCAGGACATTTGTACCTCAGGGGAGTCAGTAGCATCCATGTGGCAGAACCAAGTAGTCATAACCCTTTGAATGTGAGTATGTTTTGTTTCACAAAAAGGGTGGCGGATGAATGTGGCAGACACCATGAAGAATATGGCAAGAGAAAAAAAAAGCAGCATAAATGGTCAGATATAGGCTTATACTTTTGGATAAGTGGGGGGGGGGGCGATAAGACAAGTAAGACCTGCAGCTTTCCAGTAACCATTGGGCAGACTAGTTGGGACATGTGGCCCATATCTGCTTTAAGATTCTGTTTCTTAATGGTTCAGGCAAATGTATTTTAATTGTATCTGACAGCTTCCTTTAGTGTGAGATGGCACCCTGTCTGAGATGTTTCAGTCTTTCACCTGCTGTTCTGTGTGACTGTGACTTGAATTTGTAATCCATGAGTGAATGAATTACACCTTACTTTGTTTTCTTCTACTTCTGTATAGGGACTTGTTTTCTTGTTCAAAACCAAAATATTTTATTTGTTTTTAGACATCCTTTCCTGTAAATTTGGGCATGGGCACTAAAAGCAATTTTTAAACACCTTAGTCTGAATTTCTGCTTTCAGGTATACTGCCAATCCTCTCTGGTTCTTTAAATTACAGTGTGCTGTGCATTGTCATTTAGTGGTAATCAGTAAGTGTTTGTGTAGGGGTACTGGAAAAGTGTGAAGTTCTGTATTTGCTTTAGTGCTTTATTTTATGTGGATTAGCCAGCTATTGACTATGCATACAGCTGATCCTGGCAGTTTAATTATCCTTAATCTAATCATCATTATAAGCCTAATTAAATATTCATAGCCCCTGCATTGCTTTTGATTGACTACTGTTTCTATCATTAATCCCATAAAAGTAATTTAGTTTCAAGCAGATGCTTTGCTACTTCTAATGCTAATGCCAGTCCATGGCAAGTAAAAAAAAAAAAAAAAAAGAATGCAAACTATTATTAGATTGGTAATTATAATAGCAATAGCAACACTGAAGTTAGTCATGTGACTAGATTGATTACGTTTGGCTGTACGTTCGGTTTGACATGCCTGCCCCATTCATCCAGCTCATTAAAACTGTTGCACATAGAAGGTGGTAAGGTTTGTCCCGCTCTGACACCTGGAGCATCAGAAAGGTCTCTTAACAGTCGTGCTCCTTGAAGAAGCAAGTATCCGGAACAGCTGACCCGGCATTTATAAACCTCACACAATCCGTACAGAAGCTGTTAGGATGAAGATATCCTCCTTTTAAGACTGTAATCTCACAGGGGATTTTTCTGTAATCCATAGTTTAGTAATGTCAGTATGAGGTGATTGCATTCCTCATCGCTTATTTTTCCATTTTCACTAGATGGTATGAGTGCATCAGATACCTTTTTTGCCAGTATTTGCACATTTTTGTACTGCCTGGTGTCACTATGTGATTTGAATGCATTCCAAATCCAGTACCAGTCTGAGCAGTTCAATCAGCATTGTTTTGAGTTTCATTTTCAGTGCTGGGGTCACCTTTTATTTATTTTACATTTGTTTACCTTGCTAATGTAACACAGACTGCACTTCTAAGACAACATATCACAAACCATCTGCACCCTATAGACATAGTCTGAATTATTTTCACATTGACTTGCATATTCTGTAGTGTTTTGCTGGCTATTTCACTAGGACCAAAGCTGCAGGGCAAGTAGTTGAGTAGAGTGAAGTTTACGTCACAGGAAGTAAAATATAAATAAAATCCAGGTCATGATGCATATGCATTGTGCATCTTATTTAATATGCACGTTGCTCATGTATGTCTCAGCATTTTGAGTACAATTTCTGACGTGTATTAGAAGCTGACCTAGTCCTAACTGAACCTGGGGATCTGCAGATCCTGTAGTTGCTGAAGACTTCTTTCTTATTGCTTTATGTCATCATCTGTTTCTTTCAGAGTGGTTCTGCCATGGTAGACAATACAAGTATTTGAAGGTACTGATTGAAAAGGAGGTGTGATAGTCTGTTACAGGAATGTTATCTATCCCCAGCATAGCTGCAGTTTCCATACCCTTATCTTATCTTTTCCTTCAACTCCTCTGAAGGCTTGCACTGTACTGGTATCTTAGATAATTCATTTCTGACATTTCTCTTCATGAAGTAATGTTTTCATGTTATTAATTTGAATTGTCCCCTTACTTCTGCCAGCTATGCCTTCTGCTTTTCCTCAATTTGTCACCAATCAGCATGGTATATTGCTGTCATATCCACCCACTTTCTCTTCAGAGGTATACATACATCCAGTGTTCCAAGTCTGTGCTTGTACTCATCCCCTTTTTATAATTCACTATATTAATATGTTTGCAGTGGACACTTTGTGTCACCCTAATTAACATTTTGCCACTGCCTTTTCACAGTGCTTCGCAATATTCAACTAGGGTGTGATTATCACCCCAAATCATCTTCCTCTGTTCTGCTTAGTTACCCCACAAAAAATATATGGCTTCCTAGGTTTCTGCTTCAAAGTGCATATCCTTACACTTTTTCCTACATTAGATTGCAGCTGTCACCTGTCTTCCTAAAGTGCTAGTTACATAATTTCTGTCTGGAGACTGACCACTCTCAGATAGTATGCAAGCTAATCTGGCTGTAACTGTTTGGTGCTGAGTATGACACAAGTTTTAATGGTCCAGGACTGCAAACTGCAACACTCCATCCTTATTGACCTTTGTCTTGAGAGTCTCCCTCTCTGACTCTTTGTTGGCCCCATCAACTGCTGACTATCCAACCAGTCCAGCACCCATCTGTCATGTTTACTTTCCCTCTCTCTCGTCATCTTTAGCTGGCAAAGTGTTTTTGCTTTTTGTGCATAATGTCCCTACTTCATACAAGTTTGTACCACTGTGTTAATCCTTTTGTGTGCAATATATTGGTGTTTTGCATGCGAGCAGTTGTAGTTCCATGCATTTATACTGCTTGCTGCTACGCTATGCAACACAGAGCCTCTTAGATTCATTGGAGCTGTTATCCTGAGATCCCAGCAGGGGTCACTTAACATTCCCCATGTAACATGAGTTAGCTGGCTTCATGTCACTCTTTTAGCTCCCTTGCTAGCTGCTACACGTCCATGCCTCAGTTTTTGAACTAGGGTTGCAGATGTTAGTCTGGGCTCCATCCCTCTCCTCTGCCATAAAGCTGGCTTTTATACTGCATGTGTTACTAACATTTTAGGGTACTATCTTTATAAGTAAGTGTAAATAATAAATGCATTACTGTACTGTATCATTTTTCTGGTTGAGTTTATACAGCTCTGCCTACCTTTACATCATTGTACGGTTTTGTATACTTTTGCTTTGATACATTCTTCTCCATGCTCAGACTAAACTTGGTCCACTGAGTGGCGAGCTCTACCCCGATAAACACATTTAAATGTTGTTGTGTCTTTCGGCTTTTCCCGGTTAGGGGTCGCCGCAGTGGAACTCCGGTCCGCTAATGATTAGTAGATTTTTACGTGACAAGTTGCTGGCCCTGATGCACAACCTTCAACGAAGGTACGCCCATTCATGCATGTCTCCACACAGAAGACGCTCTAGCTGAGAATCGAACAAAACAACGTCTTACTGTGAGGCGACAATGCTACCGCAGCACCACATTTAAATAAATAACATAAAAATAAGAAAAAATGCAGTGCTGTTTTTGAACTAGGTAACTCATAAATGGTCTGTAATATGACAGGGAATACGTCTTTGTGGCTTAGGTTAATTTGTTTGCCTTAAAGTTGAATTGGACTGAAAGAAAAATAGAGCTACTCGAAGATGGGCTAAAGAGAAAATCCAGTGGGAGCAATTTTTAGCCAAGAATTAGTGTACTACAACAAATTTTCCATTTGGACCATTTGATTTATAAATGTGGTGAAGCCTCTGCTTTAGGAACCCTACTGTGAGAATTGGGATATCTCCTTGCACCTAGCAATTTTGCTTGGTGATGCTTCTTTACTTATCCTGGTGACACCTCCCTTACTTAACTAATTCTAACATCAGTAGTCCTGTTGAGAGCCTGCTGACTTTATTATTATTTTAAAATATACTTAACTGTACTTAGCTTGCTTGTATCTCGCCCTTCCCTCGAAATTAACAGTGCTTTGGGACCTGCTTAGCTCCAAATTATGCCAGTAAATATGGAGGTGGTAATTTTGGCAAGAGCAAAATAGACAAGTAGAGTCCACTCAGTCATATGGTGTTGGCAGGAATTCCCCAAGAGGCCTCACTAGTCTTAGGATTAGGCATACTGTCAAGGGAAATGTTTTCTTTTGTGTATAACAAAATAAAAGGTTGAATATCTGTGTATTTCTCTCTCCCTATATTTGTCTGTGATGGATGTTGTCCTTTTTTTTCTCTCCATAAGTATGTATATACTATATACTGTTGTCTACGGTGCAGTTTCTAAAAGGTAAGAATTTTAAAGTCTCAGTTTGTTACTCTAAAATTAATACATACACTACTTTACTGTTCTGTTGTCTGCTGTGAAACCATTTTAATAGCTGAGAACTTTATGGATTGTTGGTCCGTTTTCCCAGTTTGTCGCTTTGATTAGTTATCGTAGTTGTACTCACTGTGCTTATCTGCATTCAAGTTTTGTTGTAGCTGTGTCCACTGAGCTAAAGTAACAGACTGGACTAGTCGAGAACTGCACCTTGGCTGCACATAAATAGGAGTGATAGCTTCTGGTAGCTTTAATGATTCTTTTAACACATACTGCAGTCCAGAAATTAGTGGTTCAGGTTCTGTGGTGATTTTTTTTTTTACTGCCAGTGTTTTGATGGGCAACATCTGCTTTGTGGAAGTACGTGACGGCTGCATGCTTGATACACGGGGCAGTTTTAAAGGAAAAGCAGTAGGCTGTAGAGAATCAGACTGATATGATTTTGTGTCGAGCTGCTACACTAACCTGTAGTGTTCATTACCTGAAGTTAAGCATGCTGTACTACAAAGTCAGTCAGCTGTCAGTCTGACAGTTTTGATGGTTTCTCCATTCGACCTACATTTGGTTTTTGACTCTTTTGAGCATGCTTACCAGTGACTGGCACTAGCTGAAATTGGAAATGTTATGTAATTTTTTTTATTCATTTTCTTGTCATCAGCAATGATTCTACACTATTTAAATCAGCGTTTTTTTTTTTTAACATTTTTTTGAGATGTGCTCTGAGAATATCCGTTTGCATTTGACCAATGGAACTTGTCAGTTATTTTTTTTATCTTTCTTAGGAAGGCCACCGTCTGTCTGTTTCTGCTTTGCTGATAGACACTTAGACTGACTGTAGATATTCCTGTATTAAAGTAATATTTATTATTCATTTTTGTCACTTTTACATGTTATTGTTTTGCTGTTTATTTAAAACAAACTTCTGTATTTTGTCACCAGTAGAATATAATTAAATTTTCAGAGCTTATTATGTTTTGTTTTGCGTCGTTAAATCTTTAACTGTCTCCTTAGTTTATTCTTGCTCCAGCATTCACTATTCTGATTACTTTAATTTTCATGATCAATTTTTGTATCTTTTGTTCTATTGCACTGTGCTTGGCTGTAAGCATATTAATACATTTGAACTGGCTGTCTTGATCAAGACTTTGCATCCATTTCTTCACCATTGCCATCAGCAGACTAAAATGTCCTTCACTTCAGTGGCATGTTATATCTACATCCACCCTGACCAAATCTGCTGAGAAGATACGGTGTCAAAGGAAGAAATACGGCTTATTGCAGTGTTGACAGTCTAGGCCCTAGAAGGCTGGGGTTCCAGCCATGAGTATTCATGTGGTTCTGTTTATAGCTTGAAATATATATGTAGTCTGGCTCTAAAAATACTTTGTGGTTATTTTTAGCACCTTTTTTTATGTAGTTTTAAGTGGCTTCTCTGGAGATGTGCATAAGCTGACATTCAAGTGCCTGAAACAGTTTAGACATGTTTGTAATGCTGTACCAACATGAATTTTGAGTAAGGTAGAAATTTTCTTGGTTCTCGCTGCATTTTGTTAGGAGAAAAAAGCAACATGAACATAATGAACTTTCTTTAGAATCATAGCAGCAGTCTTTGGACATTATTTCTGCACACCTTTGTGAAAGCCTTAGCTGTGGATACTTTATTTCTTAGTTTAGTATTTCCAACGAATTTCTCATGCTAGTTAATGCACTGCAGAAATTTAAGGCAGGATTTGATAGCACACAGTTTGGGTATATAAGCATTTATAGAATTATCTGAGGTATTCCTACACAAAGAATCCAGCTTTAATAGGAGATAGAAATTCACTTATGTCATTTCCAAGTGTACTACACTGAGACCCATAAAGATTGCATACAGAGCTTTATGTTATCACCGTGCCAGGAATGTAACACTCACCCAAGGGAATCATGGGCTAGTCAGTAAAAATGAGATCTGATGTCCTTCTCATTCTGCTTCACTGATGAGTCACGGATCCAATTTGGCCACCTTCAACAGACTTCAGCTTTCAGGCTTGAGCTTCTCCCTTACCCACAATCCTCTGCCCCTAGCTCAACCTCCTTAGATCTCGTTTACCACCAGTGAGTACAGACATGGTTGCCAGCGTTTCAGCAGATAAGTGTCTTTTTCTATAGTTTTGAGCTTTATATACCTTCCCCAGTAGAGTTTCTGTTAATATTACATTTCTTTAAGCTTCCTCCCAACCCTTTCAGTATTTACAAGGTGGGTTACGGGGTTTCTTTTTTCTCTCTCCACCTCTTTCTCCTTTTCTGGAATTTGGCCCTTCTTTCTCTTCTTATAAAAAAAAACAAACTCTATTTCTCTTCCTTATTTAATTATGGATAAGCCTGCAGGTTTTAAAAGGTGCACCAAGTGTGAGAGGAAAATTCCACACTCAGATGCACGATAGATGTGTTTATTGTTTAGGACTGGCTCACCTGGATTCACCTTGTAGCATCTGTGAGGGTTTTAATCCTAGAACCATCCAGGAGAGAAAGAACAAGCAAATTTTAAAGGGCCTTGTGCCTGCTCCATTATCTTCTCCAGGGGTTTAACCCCCTTCTAAGAAATTGCTTGGTCAGAGGCAGAGAAATGCCATCTCAAGGAGTGCAGGGCATCAGCAGTCTCTCCTACCAAGGTTCTGAAGGATTCGGATCCAAGGATGTCCGCTCCAAGGCCTGTCGGCTCTGTCGGATCCTATTGACTTGATAGCTCCAAATGAGCCTATAAGCCAGAAAACACATAATTCTCCTTAGCAGTGTGCCTCACAACAGCCCCTAAAGCAAAACACCATACCCAACACGCTAGTAATAGGAGACTCTATAGTAAGGCACACAGATGTTCCACTCACCAGGCTGAACAAGGAGAAGGTTACTGTCAGCTGCCTGTCAGGTGCTAGGATCCGCCACATAACACAGGCACTTGGGTCACTCCAGAACAAGTACAAGTATAACGCTATCATTGTACATGTTGGTGTGAATGATCTAAGACGTACCTCCTTGGACTACATGAAAAGAGACATTGAGGAGCTCTCTGATCATGTAGCCCAAGCTGGTATGACCCTGACCTTGAGTAGCATACTACCTTCACCTAGAATGATACCACAATACAAAGATAAAATGATCAATTTCAACAATTGGCTAAGCTTCTGGTATAATTCTAAGGGGATCCAGTGTCTGTTTGCCTGGGATGACATGATAGACAAGCCTCGCTGTTTTGCCAGAGATGGTTTGCCCCTGTCACCCCTAGGCTTTCGAATACTGGCCAAGGCTTTTGCCATCCCCATAGTGCCTTTTTTAGGCAAGGCTCAAAGTACAAACCAACCACCATAACCAGCACAGGTAACCAAAAACTAAGGGTAATGCTACTCAACGCCAGAAGTCTCAACCTCAAAATGCACGCACTCGAGGCACTCTTCAGTATGGAGAAAATCGATGTTTGTGCAGTGACGGAAACCTGGTTCAAGGCTCCAGAGAGCACCTCAGCACTACCAGGTTACAATTCATATCATACCTTCCGGCCTCAGTTACCGGATCGCAGTACAAAGGGTGGAGGTGTATCCATATTCATCAGGGATACCCATATCTCCAAGTTAGTGGCGCAGCATGATGCCCCAGAGATCATCCATGTGTAACTATCAGCAGGCAAAACCACATTTCAAGTCATAGCCTGTTGTAGATCGCCCACCATGTCCCAAGATGCTCACTCAGCATTCCTTGAGGCATTGGAAAATATAAAGGTCCTACCCAACACCATCATTTTGGGTGATTTCAACTACCCTGGTATAGACTAGCCGAACTACCAAAGTTCTAACTCCTATGCCCAGCGGTTCATAGAATTTGTAAATTCTAATACCCTTGAACAACTGGTATGATGTTCATCGTGTTACCCTGCTGCAGGCATCACACTTGGGTTATCCTGTCATCAGGCGGTCCCGCAGTCGGCCGGAATTCCAAAGTTTTGGTCCGGCGTCGGTTGCTGTCGCTTCTTCCCTGACATCAGTGCGCCAGGGGTATATATACTGCATCCGACGCCATTTTCTTCAGTCTTTCTTGCCGCGTGGTGCCCGAAGCAGAAGCAGTTCGCAAGTGCCAGTCGGCCGTCTCCTGAGATTTTCGAACTCGAATTTCAGACCGAAGTCTTCAATAAAGCTAAGTACCCCATTGGGGAAACTTTTCTTGCCTCAGACCGATGTCAGAAAAAGTTAACAATTGTATTTCTTGTGGGAAGCAAATACCTCATAAGGATTTTCATTCTTATTGCATCCTCTGAACAAGTGTCCATTTCCTCAGGCTCCTCTGAGGACCAAGATTACTCCTTTTCCCCTTATGAAGACTCTGATGCTGAGGATTCCATTCCCTCAGCTTCTCCTCCTGAAGACTACTCCTTTCGGGAAACTTTACACACTATGAGGGAACATTTTCACTGGGAAGGTCAGGACTACACTGACTCAAAGAAAAGGCTCAGAGAGTTTCTTTTACTCCCCCAGCACAGACCACTTGCCATCCCACCAGTTTTAGACATTGTGGATGATGTTTACTTAGAATCCAATTTGAACCCAGACTCTCTACCTCCTGCTCCGGCCAAACCTGACAGATACTGTAGAGTACCTGATTCCCACAAATTTCTTTATAAAAGCCCTGTTGCTGATCCAGAGACTATCTCCCAGAGTCCCAAAGGGGCTAAGGCTTCTATGGCAAAAAATCCTGTACCCTCTGAAAGGGACTCCAGAACACTAGACAGGTGGGGGAAAAAGGTTTACACCTCAGCCACTCTAGCTATGAGGGCACTAAATTGCCAATTTCACATGCTAAAGTATCAGCAATTTCTTCTCTTAGTTAAAACAAAGAATGAGCACACTCCCTCAACAGTCTGAATTGAAAGAAATGCAGGATCTGTTGCATGCAACTGAACAGGTGGGCAAACATACTTTACAATGTGGGTTTGATTCTTTGCAGGCTTCCTGCAGAGCAGCTGTCACTGGGTCTGTTATACGTAGACATGCTTGGTTAAAGGAACAAACTCGGCCTGATCATGTTAAAGCAAAGCTTCTAGATGCTCCCTTACAGCAGGATGTTCTTTTTGGAGTTAAAGCAGAAGAAGTCTTAAAGAAAATGGAGGATAAGGCAAAATCTATGCAGACAGTCAAAGATTTCCTACAGGTACAGCCCCCTCGCTTCAGCAGAAACTGACCAACAAAAAATTGGTCCTTTCCAGCTACTGACAGACCACAGAGGGGTAAATACAGACGTCCAAGAGGCAGAGGACAACCACAAGCCCAGTACAAACCTCACCAATGGGCCACTGCAACACAGAAGGGAGGAGAAGACAGGTCCCAGACTACCAGAAGGCAAACTCAATGACTTGCACCTCATCTGGCCAAGCATCACTCTCTTGGCAGCCCCCTTGGGAGGAAAACTCGCACTTTTTTCAGACAACTGGCACTTTGTCACAAAGGACAAATGGGTCCTAGACATAATTTCACGAGGATACAGATTCCATTTTCACACCTTGCTAATGAAAAGAGGAATGTCAAACCTGCCACAAAATCAATGGGCAGAGGCACAAAAGCAAATTACAGCTCTCATAGACATGAGAGCCATTCAACTGCTACCTACTCGAGAGCAAGGTCAAGGATTTTACTCAAGACTCTTTCTAGCGCCCAGAAAGGACAATGCCTGGAGACCAATTCTGGACCTTTCAATTCTAAACACCTTCTTACAAGTACCCAAATTCAAGATGCTAACACTACAGCAGCTTCTTCCCATGTTGGGCAAGGAAGCATGGCTAGTAACGTTGGACCTCAAGGAGGCATACCTGCATGTCCCTATCAGACAAAGTTGCAGAAGATACCTCCATTTCATTGCAGGTTCAACCCATTACCAATTCTCTGCACTGCCCTTTGGCTTATCTACTGCACCCAGAGTCTTCACAAAATGCCTGGCACCAGTTATCGCATACTGCAGACAAAGAGGAATTCAAATATACCCATACCTGGACGACTGCCTCATCCAAGCAGAAAGCAAGGACATCCTCTTACAACATCTGGCTTTTGTAAAACATCTTCTAAGTTGCCTGGGGTACATAGTAAACGAATAGAAATCAAAACTAGTACCCTCACAAAACATGACATTCCTGGGTGCCAGCTTGAATACAACGGCCCAGAAGGCTTATCTGACGCCAGACAAACTACAACTGACTCAATATTTCAAAACAATGGCAACAAAGACCCAACTACCCTCAAGAAAAATTCTGCAGGCCTTGGGCTTCATGGCATCTTGCATACTACTAATACCATTTGCAAAGCCGCATATGAGGAAATTACAGTGGTACCTAAAAAGCGTATGGCCTCAGCACAGCCACAGCTTGGACACAATGATATCTCTCATTCCCTGCCTATAACAGGAGTTTCTATTGTGGTCACAGGCATGTCACCTCAACAAGGGTCAGCCTTTCACCTTGCCCCCAAGCCAGGCAAACTATGACAACAGATGCATTAGACTACACCTGGGGGGCACACATGGCAGGACAGTGCGTTCAAGGCATATGGACTGCAGATCAAAGGAATCTGCACATCAATCAAAAAGAGATGCTAGCTGTACAGAATGCTCTGACAGCCTTCAAGAATCTATTACATCCAGGACAACTTACAATAAAGATGGACAACACCACAGTAATGTGGTACATAAACAAACAAGGGGGTACACACCCCTACCCTCTATGCAGGCAAGCAATGACCTTGTGGAACACAGCTCTGGCTTACCAAGTTCAGTTACAAGCTCAATTCCTGCCAGGAAAGAAGAACACATTGGCAGACGACCTCAGCAGAAACATCATGGATCCTCACGTGTGGAAACTGGATCCACAAGTATTTGCAATGATAACTCAAAAATGGGGCCTTCCAGACATAGACCTGTTTGCCAGTCCTCAAAACTATCAACTAATAAAATTTTGTACAAGGACAATTCACCATCAAGCTTGGAAAGTGGACACTCTCTCTCAATTTTGTTCTGGAAAAACTTACGCTACCTCCCTTTGAACCAGCTTTCTCTGCAGATCTACAGTTCCTATCATGGAAGACTGCCCTGCTGCTAGCAATAACTTCAGCTAGAAGAGTCTCAGAGCTGCAGGCACTAATGGCAGTGGAACCTTTCCTCATTTTCCATCAAGACAGAGTTTCTCTACTAACTAATCCTTCCTTCATGCCTAAGGTGGTTTCCAGTGTGGCTTCAAATCAAACCATCCACTTACCCACCTTCTTCCCAAATCCACAGAACAAAGGAGAGAGACTCCTGCATTCCTTGGACATTCACAGGCAACTTCGTTACTACTTGGATAAAACTAAGGTTTTCAGAAAATCTGACCAGCTCTTTGTATCCTATGCTACAGATTCACAAGGGAAGGCTATATCAAAACAAACCATTTCCAAATGGATAGGACATTGCATTCATTTCTGCTATACCCATCATGGAAAACCAGTTCCTACTACCATTAGGCCCCACTCTACCAGGGCAACAGCTACATCTACAGCCTTCCTCAGGGGGGGTTCCAACCAAGGAAATTTTGGAAGCTGCAACTTGGAGTTCAGTACACACCTTTACCAAACACTATCACTTACCACTTTACTCTAAGACTAGGGCGGGCTTTGCCACTGAAGTTCTGCAGGGCCTTCTAGCCTCCTCTAACCCTCTATGACTCCTCCACCCATCTTTAGCTTTGGGATTCTACCCAAGTGTGATGACTGCAGCAGGGTAACACGATGAACATAGTACAGTTCTGTACCTGCCATAAATGTAGATGTTCGAGTGTACACCCTGCTGCAGTCCAGGTTACCCTCCCTCCATCCCCTCTGATCTAACTGGCTATATCTCTACAATACCTTCCTGATGTATTTGCTTATAGCTGGGAGGGATTTTGTGTTTGTGCAAAATTTACTCAATTTGGTTCTAATTACCGACCACCTTTTTGGGGGCACCTGACATCTGGGGCAAAAAAAACTGAAGAAAATGGCGTTGGATGCAGTGTATATACCCCTGGCGCACTGACGTCCGGGAATAAGCGACAGCAACTGATGCCAGACCAAGACTTTGGAATTCCGTCCGACTGTGGGACCGCCTGACGACAGGATAACCCAAGTGTGATGACTGCAGCAGGGTGTACACTCGAACATCTACATTTATGGTAGGTACAAAACTGTACTTTCTCCCACTAGAGGGGACAACATATTGGATTTAGTCATCACAAATATGGGCGCCCATTGTACCACACCCGTTATCACTCCCTCTCTGGTCAGATCAGACCACAAACTGATAACCCTGGACATCCTCACCCCTCCACCTCCCCCAGTCAAAGAAACCATCGTAAAAAACCTTTCCAAAGCAAACTTCAAACTACTTGCGTCAGAAGTGGAAAGCTTCAGTATTCCCTTGCAGAAGGATAATGATATCCAGGATGCAGAGTCCTACACCAAGGCATTTTATATACATCTTCAGGATTGCATGGACCTTGCTATCCCAAATAAAACAAAGACTCCTTCCTCAAGCAAGAAGAAACCAGTCTGGTGGACCCCGGCCATAAGCAAACTATACAATAAAAGGAGGAGACTTGTACAAAAAAAGGCCAAATCTCAAGTAGAAAAATCATCCCTGATCAGCATTAGTAAGAAATTGAGGGCCTTCATAAGGTCAACTAAAGCCAATTTCAAAAAGAAAGTTGCCAAGGATGCCAAGGATAACCATAAGGCCTTCTATGGTTACGTCAAAAACCTAAATGGCAATGCTCAGGTCTGTTCTGAGCTGGTACAAAATACACTGACCCCACTGACATTGCCAACATCTTGCCTGACAGGTTCAGTGCAAATCCCCCCCCCCCCTCCACCACCACCTGCAGGGCCTATTACTATTCCAGGGGATTGTGTAACTCCAATTATTACTGATATGTTGGTTAATAAGACTCTATCTAAAGCTAAAAACACTGCCTCCATGGGACCAGATGGTGTCCCAGGCTGTCTCATACGCGAGCTCCAAAATGAATTAACCCCCCGCATCTGAATACCCTGTTCAGTCTCAGCCTCTTGACAGGATATGTGCCCATAGAATGGTGCACAGCAACGGTCGTTCTGCTGTACAAGGGTGGGCCCACAACCGACCCTGTGAACTACCGACCAATAAGCCTGACCAGTCTGATCTGTAAGGCAATGGAGCGAATCATTATGGAACTCATAAATGGAGAGATTGGGAACCTCCAAACACTTGACCCCACACAGTTCTGCTTCGTCAAGGGCAGATCATGCCTCCTGAACCTGGTGGACTTCTTTGAGACAGTTACTCAGGCTATAGATGAGGGAAAGGAGGTACACACGGCTTACCTTGACCTTGCTAAAGCATTTGACAACATTCCCCATTCGGATATTATTGATAAACTCACCAACCTGGGCATAAACCCTTATGTTACAAGATGGATCGCAAATTGGCTCTCAGACAGATCCCACAAAGTAAGAGTAGCAGGATCTATGTCCGAATCCAGACCAGTAACGAGCGGTGTGCCTCAGGGCTCTGTCCTGGGGCCCCTCCTGTTTGGCATATACTTCTCAGAAGTACAGGAAAGCACTGAAGGGCTGTGGCTGACCACGTTTGCGGACGACTGCAAACTGGGTGCTGTAATAGAGTCTCCGGGTGACATGGATATCCTCTAGAAGGGCCTTAATGAGACTGATGCATTGTATCCAAGCCATGGTCTCAAGCTAAATGCTAAAAAATGCGTAGTAATCCCCTTTGGAAAAAAAAGAGTACCCGCGAACTACCACATAGGAGGTAACCCCCTGAAATCTGAAGAAGTAATAAGGGATCTAGGGACCCAAGTAGATAGTCAGCTTTCCTTTGATAACCATGTTGCCAAGGTGGTTAGAAAATCCTTCTATGTGACCCATCTGATCACGAAAGGGTTCGCATCAAGATCTAAGGCTGTAGTGGTGCCCCTCTACTGTTCCCTCATCTGACCCGTTATTGAGTACAATGCACCAATTGGAATGTACCTGGCCAGGCATCTCCAGCAGCTGGAGAGACCACAGAGGTACCTCACTAAGAGGATTACTGGCCTCAAACAGTTGCCCTGTGCAGCACGATTGAAAAAACTAAGGCTTTTCTCTGTTGCATACCGCCTTCTCAGAGGCGATCTCTGTCTAACATACAGAGCCATGTCCAACCCAGAACTGTTGAACATGCTCCATCTTAGCTAAACCAAATCTACTCGAGCTACCGCTCCAGGGATATAAACCTCAGCACAATAATGAATAGAACATGCTGGAGGGATAGATTCCCTTCGCAAAGACTTCCCTTGCTATGGAACAAGGTCCCGATCTACATAAGATAGAGCTCCTCACTATCACTCTTCAAGAGGAACCTTGACGAGTGGATGGGTAACAAAAAGTTCACACCAGGGATCATACCAACAGCTCTACTAGATAGGGGCCAAGGGTACTAGCTGCTAGATCAAGGGCCTAGGGAACTAACCAAAGGGGCGGTGAATACCACACAACGTGGCTGGGCTAATATATGCCTTCGGGCAGATAGCCCAGTACTTGCCTATGAACCTAAGTTTCCGGATTCTAAGACTTTGGATCCAAGCTGTCATACTATCCTTCAGATCTGTAGTCCTCTTCACGTTCGCCCGAGAGATCTATTACGTTTGTTTCTCCCATGTTTCCAGCAAAGATTTTGCAGACCCCCAGTCACTCATGTCCCTCTTCATTGGCTTCTTCCAGATCCTCTAGAAGCTTGTATGACAACATAGACAAAATGGTGCAATAGATGATCAAGGCTCAGATCCAGATGGGGGTACCTCTAGCTCCGTCCCCTCGTGGATCTGAGTGTGTTCTTCCCATTTCCTTTTCTTCTTCTCTGGTCCGTGTTTCGGTTTCGAGGCCCCAGGGCAGTAGTTTTCCGAGGATCTGTGGTCTGATCAGTAGACTCTAATTTCATCAACGCCGACCATGACCTTGATTGCCTGTGCTCTGAGGTCTTCAGATCAGAGTGAGCCCCGGATCTGGAATGGCATGGCCAGATCCGAGAAATGGGGTTCTGCTCTAGTATTTTCAGATCTGTCCCCTCCCCTTAGAGCCTTGGCCATCAGTGCAAGTCTGATTCTATCTGGGAGTCAAGGTTCGGGTGAACTTCCACCTCCTCCATTGGGAGCTCCAGTTCCTAGGCAGTTTGTGGGGTATCCCGGGACCTTGGGCTTTCCAGGTTGTAGAAGAAGCTTTCTCTGTAAGCAGAGCACCAATCCCTTTGACTTCTGCTCCTCCCCATGTACCTACATCAGATCTGCAGTCTTGGACCTTCCATTTCTGTCCAGGGTCAGCCTGCCTCTAAGGACCTACAGATCATACCACCTGAGGTGGCCCCTTCCTCTTCCAACTCCTCCCCTGAATATCCCAAGGAAGAGGACATGCAAAAGGAGGCACTTGGACTCTCCCCTGTGGAGTCCCTCACTGAGGTTATGGAGTATGATGAGGGAGATGGGTCTCCCAAATCACCACCTGATGATGTCTGTTTTGCAGACATTTTAGAGATTTTAAAATTAAGAGGTGGCTGGTTGTCCAAAAACCCCTCTTCAGAGGAATCTGTGTTCCTGGAGGCCTTCGGGGCAGGACCATCTACATCGTGGGTTTTCTCCTGGAGGACGCTGTTATAGACCTTTGTTGCCCATCGAGCCTGGAAGGAGCCAGATACCATAGAGTCTGTACCAAAGTGACTAGACAAGATTCTTTCTCCCCTTGAGGACCAGACCTTTTGGAGTAAGGGCATCCCAGTTAATGCTATGGTGGTGGCAGCTACTACCAAAAAAAGAGCTTGCCTAGCAGACCTCTACTGTCCATTCACTGAACAGGGAGTCCAGAGTGCTGGACAGGTTCAGGAAGCATGCTTTTGCTTCAGCGATTTTTTCACTCAATTACATGACACATTTTATTGGCTTTCAGGGAGACATGGTTAAGGAACTCACCAAATTCTTTGCAGAGTGCTTGCTTAAGGAGGTGTTGGATAGGTTTCTCCTAAACTAACCACTTAATTCCCTGGCAATTT
>NC_056725.1:1799766210-1799965288 GCF_019279795.1 Protopterus annectens | reverse complement strand
TTCTTCCCCCAGCTCTCTGCTTCAGAGTTTCAGGTTTACTGCTTCCCTATTATGGAGTCTGGAGTTCACCATAAACTTCCAAAAGTAAATTCTTAGCTTCTCAGGATCATATTTTCCCCGGTTGCAGGCTTCAGACCATTCCTCATGTTGGCATCTCTGCCTTTCTCTAAGACCCCCTCTCTCACTGCTTTTTTCCATTCTCTTGTTCCTCTGGCTTCAAGTCACAGCTGGGGAGTTTTCTCAGGGTCCTCTGGTTCATGGCTTCTGCCATTCCCATGCTCCCTCTGCCCAGGCTTCACATGAGAAACCTTTGGGGTACCTCATGTCAGTGTGGCTCCAACATTGCCACCCCTTGGCTTTCCTGGTACCCTTTCTTCCATATCTCAAGCTCGAGCTTCAGTGGTGGATTCATCAGTTGTCTCCCAACCCAGGGTTTCCTTTCCAAACTCCATTCCCGACTGAAGAGCTTTTTACAGATCCCTCAGACAGGGGATGGGGGAGCCTCCATTAGCTCTCTCAAGGTTCAGGGTCTCTGGCCTCTTCATCAGAGGTCAAACCACATCTGTATAAAGGAGATGAGGGCTCTGGTTCTAGCTCTTCAGGCTTTTCATTCCCTCTTTCTTCCTGAATCCCTCTAAAGTTTTCACAGGCAATACCGCAGTGATGTGATATGTCAACAAGCAAGGGGGTACAAGGTCCTACCTCCTTTGCAGACTTGCTCTTCAGGTCTGGGATCTAGCTGTTCAGTATCAAGCGACTCTTCAGGCAGTTTACATTCCCTCAGAGCAGAATCTAGTGACAGACTGTTTGAGCAGGTTCAGCACACAAGCTCACAAACGGATGCTTCAGAGAGATGTGTTCCTGGACATTGGCCATTGGTGGGGTATTCTTCACGTAGATCATTTTGCCTTCACTCTGAACAGAGAATTTCCTGCATTCTGTTCCAGAATCCCAAGGCCTCTGGCTTGGCAAGTGGATGTCCTGTCTTTTCCTTGGAAGGGGATGTTTCTGTATGCATTCCCTCCCCTTCCTCTGTTACCTCAAGTCTTTCACAAAATCATGCAGGATTCTCCCAAACTCTTGCTAGTGACTCTTTTGGCCCAGACAGCATTGGTTTGCCCTTCTTTCTCACTTGGCCAGGGGCAATCACCACAAGTTACCTCACTAGGTGGTCTTCTCACAATAATACAAGGGGTTTCTTTTTCATCCTCATTTGCCCTCTTTCATCCTCACTTGCCAACTCTTCATCTGACACTGTGGGTGATAGGTGTCTGAAAGGGATCAAACCCCTCTTTTCTGAAGACATGCTTTGGGTTCTTCAAGAGGCCAGGAAAACCACTATCAGGAAGTCATATATGTCCAAATGGAAAAGATTTTCTGTATGGTGCCTCTCTCGCAGTCTGGATCCCCTACCTGTGGAGGTTCCTCTGGTTCTTTCTCTTATTTATGTGATCTGTTTCATGCTGGGTTAAAGCTCCACCTGTCAGCAATTTCTGCTCATCTGTCCTTACCTCCTCCTCTGGCCTTTAGATTTGAGGTCAAGCAATTTCTTAAAGGCAGCCTTCATATCAGGCCTCTCAGGAAGCCTATTCTGCTTTCTTGGGACCTTAATTTTGTATTTGAAAAATTGACTGAAGGCCCTTTTGAGTCTGCTTCTTCAGCCTCCTTGCAACATTGTACTTGGAAGACTACTGTTCTTTTTACTGTCACTTCATCCCAGAGAGTATATGAACTCCAGGCTCTCATGGCTATTCCTCCTTCCTTAATTTTCCGCAGAGAGTTTGTCTCTTCATACTAACCCTTCTTTTATGCCCAAGGTGGTTAGTGAGTTGTCCCTTAATTAGGCTGCTCATCTTCCTTCCTGTTTTCCTTCTCCACAGTCTGCCAGTGAGAAGGTTCTTTACACCTTGGATTTGCATAAACAGCTCTGGTTTTATTTAGATTAAACTAAAGTTATTCACAAATCTCAGCAGCTTTTTCTTTCCTTTCATTGCAGGTCCTTGGGTTTGGCTGTTTCTAAGCAAACCATCTCTTCCTGGATTTCTAAAGTAATTTTTTCTGTTGTTTTCATAGTAAATGCCTTTTCTCATCAGTAAAGGCTCATCTACCAGGACTGTTGCCTCCTCTGGTGCTGTTTTCAAGGGGCTGGATACCAATTCCATCCTTGAGGCTGCTACTTGGTCCTCTGTTCATACTTTCACTAAGCATTACAAGTTAGATTCTATTTCCAGGGCCAGAGATGACTTTCCCAGGGCTATCCTGTATGGATTTCTGGAAGGCTGCTCCATGCTGTCCACCTCCAAGGCTCCCTGTTGAGCTTTTGTACTCTTCCTTACCTTGGGGATACTGCCGCAACATATGGAAGGACATAGTACAGTTATGCAAAATCTTACCATAACAGTAGCTGTCCTTCTCTTCACTGTTGTAGTATTTGCGCCCTCCTCCTTGCCCCCTCTGCACTAGCATCTTCTTTCTTGCCGTCCCGGCTGGGAGGCTCTTGTCCTTTTTCTCTTCCTGGGTGCACGTGTTTTCCTTGTCCCTAGGGACATTCTGTTCCTCCTGGGGCTTTTCCTGTGTGTGTGTGTGTGTGTGTGTGTGTGTGTGTGTGTGTGTGTGTGTGTGTGTGTGTGTGTATCCTTATGTCACCTTTGTCATACACCTTGTACAGGGACCATATGTGTGGCATATGATGCCTGTAAGTACTAAAGGCTTTGGTATACTGGCCAGACGATGGGCTATCCTCTCAGTATATCCCTTATGAATCTGCAGCAGTGAAGAGAAGGACATCTACTGTTATGGTAAGATTTTGCACAACTGTACTGTCTGGCAGTCCTTTTCTTTGCTTTTTCCTCTGTAGTGGTTTAGTGACTGTTGGTATTAAGACTGAAACTCTTCTTCTTGATGACCATGTGGTTTGTGGTTGGGGCAGTTTAACTCTACTGCAGAAGCACATTGCTTAGTTAACACGTTTGGTAAATGACCCTTTTCAGCCATGACCTGAGCCAGTGTGGCAAGTATAAAAAATCTTGAAAGAAAAATTACAAAAAATAAAGTGCCAAACAGATAAACTGCAGCTGGGGTGGTACTTGGCTGTGCACATGTATTTTAAATATATTGACTGTATTTGTTATTAATCACATTCAGTGAATGCTGTCAAGTGTACAAGCAGTCCTGTCAGTGAAGTATTTGGAAACAAAATTAAAACTGTGATTTCACTGATCAAGGTACTATCCCCAAGAGTGCCCAGCAAAATGTGATGAAGTGCCCCTTTACTCTAGGTACTTAGCTTTTTTCAGGTACTGTCTGGGAGTGTACATTAGCTTATGACAGGCATACAATAAATAGACACTTTTATTTACGAGCGAGTACAGCAACTTGTAAATTATTGGAGAGATGCAGTATATAAAGAACTAAAAATTGAATGTTTATCATTCAGATTGGATAGAATACTTAAGAAATGTGTTTAAACTGTTTATTACTTCTAGAAAGTTAAGATTAATATAGGCAAGCTTAAAACAGAACATTGCTGTAACACAGTCGTTTTGACATAGTGGTTACGTTTAAAGTAAAACAATGTATTTATAGAAAAAGAAGTACGAACCACACAAGCTTAATGTAACATAAAAGCTGTGCTTTGCACTAAAGTAAGATTTTTTTTTCAGACATTGACGTCCAGACTCTCTGACAAAATCAAGAGACATAACCTGGCAGGTAATGGATTTATTTTGAGCTGTCAAGCTGAGCAGCTCTTAGGGAGACATTTTTAGCTGCTTGAGGATGAACACTGATCTTTCATTTGCTTCTTAAAAAATGATAACCGATAGAGATTGCCTAAGGCTGAAAGAGAGGTAACTGCGTAGTTTAGCTACAGAGAATGGCAGAAGCCAGTTTCTTTCCTGCTTATAATGAAGATTGATATGTGACCTGAGTAAATAAAGATTTGGAGGGAAAGTGGATCAGGCGTAATAGTACAGAAAGAGAAGATAGCTGAACCCACTGAAGCAAGAAGAGAATCCTAGTGGGCGCCTAGTGCCATGGTGCAGACAGGTCGGGGCTGGACTGTATTCCAGGTGATCCATGTTCGATTAGTTGCATAGGCAGTGAAAAGAAAAGGCTGAAAGTTAAAGGGGGGGGATAAGGGATTATTACCATCTTGCCCATGTGCTGACGGGAGGTGGCTATGACTTACCAGTTGAGTGACACCTAAGAGGAACACTAGGGCACAAGCCTGCAGAGCACATGTTGTCAGATGATGCTTTGCACAGAATAGTTTAGGGAATAGTATGTGGAGACGGACAATTCCACAAGGTAGGCTGCAGTTCAGGAGATTGAGGATGCTGCTGCAGGAAAAGGGACATCCACTGGGTCCAGGAGACTGGCCTGCTGCCTACAGCTCAACTCCTCACCTCTGTCCAGGAAACAAATGGGTTGGTGAGGCCTTCCAGCTGGGGAACAGATTGGGCTATAGGGCCCTTCTGGTTTAGAAGGTGCTTTGCTGTCATCCTGGGAGACAAATGAATGGCTCAGTGGGGCTAAGGATAGGGAACCACTGACCTGGTGGACAGCAAGTTTAGTTAACTTAGAACATCATTGTACAGAACACAGTTTTAGGTTAGCAAAAATTTTGTTAAAGCAGATTTGTATATGATACAGTGTGGTGTGCCCCACATAATTATGAAGTCTAAGACTCTCAGGTAAAACATGCGCACCGTACATTAAAATGGAATAATTTCTTCAGCTAGGAGCGACTGTAATGGATGTACTGATGCAGCAGCCTCAGTCTATCCACTTGGAGGAGATGGTTTTTGACTGGTCTGCTTGGTGACAGTTTGTGAGAACATCAAAATCTAAAGAGTGAAATACGTTTGGTGAAAGGGCTGTTTTATGTGGATGCAGGCATTATTACTAATGTGGATGGCAATTAAGAAAACCTGAAGGATTTTATCTATGAAGGGCAGAGGGCAAGGGTCAAGTAGGATAAGTTGATCCTTCCAACAGAACAAGGAGGTTTAGGACTGCCTGATGTGATTAGATATTTTAGAGCTGTACAATTAAGGCTCTTGTACATAACAGAAGCAGAGAGCTACAATTCAAAGGGAAAATGGATGATGATAAAGCAGGGGGTAATTCAAGAAATAAGGAAAAAAATGGGATTCGGTATGCAGATCCTTAAGGAGAATAACAACCGTTATACAGAATGTTATATTTATGAAGTGGCAGAAAGACTACTCAGAACAAAGCCAACATGAGAATGGAGAAAGGAGATTATACTGATAAGGATGACTGCCATTAGGGGGTATAGAAAATAGGCAAGTGGGACTGGAATGTACTAGAGGAAACTGACAAAAGGAATCAAGGTATTGGGAACAAATAATTAGAAAGGGAAAGGTTACAGAATGGGAAGAGGCCAATAAAACATTTGGACTGCAGGCTAGAGACTGTCTTCCCTGTCAGGGATTGATGTCAGAGAAAGGGATTGAGGGGATCCTAAGTGAAAGACCTGCTCTGGTAGAGTTTTTAGTTGAATCTAGAACAGAAGCTGCTGCTAAAAAAAATGGGTAATTAGAAAGGCATATAAAATATTGCACAATAACTATAGGAATCAACCAGTGGATATTAGAAACGATTGGAAATAAAGAATAGATAAGCAATTCACAAAGAAACAATGAGAGACTAAGATGTATGGCTCCCAAATATGCAGCAAAGTGTAGAAGATTTAAGATTTTTGCTTGGAAGTGTTTGCATATGCATTTACATACCCCAGACTCCAAATATTTATTTTCTTAGGCAGATGGCAACTGTTGGAGGTATGATGGAAAAGGAAGAGGTAACTAGAGGTGAAGAGTGGGCAGTTTGTAACCACTGGGTTTCAAAATTGCCTTTCTGTGTGCTTGATGCACCCTTCTGTCTATTGCCAGATGTCCCATTATGTAAGAGAAAGAAACCAAAAGTAGAGGTACTTCAGCTCCAGTGCCAAAGAGGGGAGAGATTTATGGTACTAAATTTAGCATTTCACAGGGTGAACATGTAATTGGAGCTGGAGCATGAGTTTGTTTCAAATCTTAGCTTAGTCTACAGCTGCAGTTAATGTTTGACATGCATTAAATCCTTCAAGGGCGCACACCCCCAAATGCACATACATGCACCTTCGAGCATGACATTTCAGCTACTGTACATCTTTAGGAGATGGGACGAAATTGGAACACCTGGAAAAAAAAATATGTGGACACGGAGGTCATGCAGAGACTGGAATGAGCCCTAGCTGAGAATCAAGCCCTCAAAATTGTGCTGTGAAGTAGTAGTACTTGCTATGCCACAGCACCACCCTTCAAGTGATTGCATCACTCGAAAATATAAATGCATGAAGTAAATGAACATTTCTTATATGGTAAGTTGGAGGTTGTGCAAGTACTTATTCCCTCCTAGCCTGTGAATTTGATCCCGAGGAATCAAACCTAATAAGCTGTGAATGAATCCTTAAATACTCCTACCATATGCAGGCATTATAGCTATCTGTCTTCCCACGTATAGATGAGCACTCTTTTTTTTTAAAGAGTGTGGAATAAATGCTTAAATTTAAATAGTCATAGAATATTGTTATAATTAACTTTCCCCTGGGTGCTTAAATACTACTACCATTTACATTCTATGTAGTGCAGTTTTTTAAAACTGAGTAAACCTCACCTTTCGTCTTCGTCAGGGTGTGGGGGTGATTTATGAATCCCTTGAGTTGCTATTTTGTGTTGGAGTACGAAACTAAGTTGTGAAAAGTGTGCATGTCTTGCTGTGTTTGGATATGTCATCCACTTGCACACATCACTTTAGATGCTAGAAAGTTCATGAAACCGCTTAAGTCATCCATATGCATTAACTAATGTAATTCTCGCTATCTGGATGTGGGGAGGGTGCGGTTTGCTGAAAAGTGCGCCTATGCTTAGTGGACACATGCGCTGTTTACCTAACAAAGAGAGTTTCTTCTGGTTAGAGGTGAAGGATATACCAGTAGGGTTAACTGTAGCTAGTCTGTTACATAACATGTATATATACAGGTTTACAACACATTTTACAACTTTGTAAAGCAGGATAAGCAGCAGTTAAAGTTTTAGCTTTAATTATTTTCTAGTTTTCTGCTGTAAGCTACCTTGATTGATTTTCTTTCTAAAACTGCTTATTGGTCTACATGCTTGATAGTTAGCTGCTTTAGTGGGGAAATATGCTTTCTAATTTAATTAACAAACTGACTGTTGCTTAAGGGACTACAAGGAGTGAACGGTCTTTAAAGCTTAATTTCCTTATAGAACAGTTCAACATTACTAGTAGGTGTGCAGCTGGCTTGCTTCATGGTGCTCACAAAGCATTCTTTTTGTTCATTTAGCATCTTTAGTTTATTACTTTATGAATTTAGTTGTGTCTGTTGATTTTGTTTGCTGTAGCTGTTGGCTCCAAAGTAGTTTCCCTGTGTTACATAAATTTATAGGTTTATAACAGTATTTCCACTTGATTGTACACTGTTACTATTTTCTTGGTAGGTATTTTCCCCTTGACTTAATACATTTATTTTTAACTGTATTATTATTTTTGTACATCAGGCACTGCACTATGATTTTTTTCTGTTTAAGGACTATTTAAACTTGCTGGGGAAGGGAGTTGCTGGAGGTTGCTTTCAGGTGGGATCTGGTCTGGCATGAAATAGTTGCATCAGGTGGAATTTAATTATATCGGGTCTCCAGGTTTTTGATGAGAGAAGGCTGTGTGAAGACTGGAAAAATTATAAGGAAATCTGGAGGTGTGTTACTGATTTGGGGACGGTAATAGAAAAGCACGTGCAATCACACTTTTACTTTCAGGATGAGTTGTGGATACGTCTTCAGATGTAACCTGTAGTCTAATTGAACCTGGACACAGGTGTTGACAACTGGTTGAATTAGTTGATAAAGTGCTTCAAAGGGAATCAAAAGACCAAGTCTTTGATGCATAATTTGCCAGCAAAGTTTAAAAACAGCAGTTGCTACTGAATTGGAAAAGGTCAGTTTATATTCCACTCTCAAAAAATTAAAATGTTAAGAGTGCTCAAATTATGGAACTGTTGAATTTATAACACATACTAGGAAGGTGATGCTTACGATTTTGCAAGTTGTACCTAGTCCTTGAACTACCAGATATACAATATGGTTTTACTAGAGGCAGATGCACCAGGGATCAAATTACTAACATACACTAGGTAACAGAAAACAAGAGAGTCTCAGGAAAATATTAACTTCTGCTTTTATGACTATTATAAAGCTGTTGTCTGTGTAGACTATAATAAACTTGCCAAGTTCATGGAGAAATGGGGACACTGGATGCTCCATTTTTGCTTCCTTAGGAATCTGTGTGCGCAGATGAAAAGCAACAGTAAGAACCAAATATGGAATCAACTAAAACCAAATATGGAAAGAGTGCCACTCCTGTGGCATAGAGGGATAAAGCTCTGACTGTAACCCAGGCAACCCGAGTTCAGTTAGTTTGCTTGAGCGACTGATAAAGCGACAAGGATGATGGATGTGCCTGTCCTGGCAGGGTGGGACTGTGCTGGGCTGTGTCCAGTGAGCTCTTGTGGATCCTGGGACAAAGGGCCTAGGGAGCTGGATTAAGAGGTGGAAAGGATGGAGTAGACATGATCTGTCTATGGCTACTGCAGGCAAGTGCTTGTGGTAGTCCTCTCAGCCTGCATAAGTGCGTATTTGCATGCTGGCACCGGAAGTGGAGATTTATGTCCCTTACGATATCTTGCCTGCTGCAGTATGATAGTTCTGCTTGACCTGTTCCACTTTACAGTTCTGCTTGACCTGTTCCACTTTACAGTGTGCTGACTGGTGCAGCTTCCAGAACCCTGAAATGGAGTTTAGCCTAGCTCCATGTATAGGGTGCTTTCTATGATGGGAGACACTTCTGGAGTGTGTGCCTTACCAGGAAGCCTGCTGAATGTACACTGAGTTATGGAGGCAGAACATTGGGTGTGGCCAACCACGGTGAGAGGGGAATAATTGGTTCGAGTTTGAGAAAGGAGTGGCAACAAGGATGTTTATTGTCTTGCTTGTTCAATTTATACACCAAATACACATGTGAAATGTGTGATTAGAGGACTCAAGATGCTGGAATTAGAATTGATAGGAAAATATTAACAACATCAAATCTGTTGGGCATTGTCTGCACTGGTACTATGTTGATAAGGCCTGGAACACCTTCTCTCTATCCATGTGGTCATTACCCACCCTCCCCATCCTTCAAAACCATTATGAAAGACTTGTAGCCAAAAGCTGGCTCTATTCTTGCTCAATGCCAGGATAAACTGTATTCCTAAATCTGAGCAAATACCTATTCATACCTTATACCTCCTTACCCTCCCTTCTTCACTAACTTCCTTGCTTCAGTTTCTCTCTAAATATGCCATAAGCCTGCTTTGCTTTCACTTCATATTGCAAGTCCTATTTGTATTGTACAAACTTATCTTTAATTTGTACATAAGCTAGCTAAAATGTATCTAAATATTAAATCATTGTCTTATAACGTGTATCTGTTCTGAACCAGTGTTTCATGTTATGCTTAATTTAGTATAGTTATTTAAACTGTAGTTTTTGTTTTGTTTTTAAAGATCGCAATTTTTTTTTTCTTGAAATGTTTTGTAATACTTTGAAGTTTTTCTCTCATGGCCTCCACTGAAACTGAGCTCCTGCCTAGTCTGATTTTTCTGGTAATTAAATGTCAATAAATTAAATAAATATGCAGACAATACTACTCATAAATAATAAGGAATAGTCGAAGACCCTATTAAAGTAAAAAAAAGAAGTCTCAAAAACTGGCTTGCTGCTCAATATATATTTATGTAAGGTAGAGGCAGGAACAGATTTTGTTTTCTTGAGCTCAAAGATCTGTAAAGGTTGTGATTGAAGACGTGTGCTTCTTTGGAGAAAAGCTGTGACAAATCTGGATTAGATATTAAAGAACAAAGACATCACATTTTCAGCAGAGGTGCTTATAATGAAATGAAAGCTATGTTTTTTCCAGTAATAAAATAAGACTGTGAGATTTGAACTACAAGTAAGTCTGTGCACTGGAAAATAGATGCTTTTGAACTCTTGGTGTTGCCGAAAACCTTTGAGAATTCTCTGGATTGCAAGAAGGTCAAGTCAGTCAGTACTTATGGAAAAATGCAATATGTTTACTGGAAAGGATGATAGCAAAACTAAGCCTCAGATTCTTTGACACACATGAAGTGAGAACAGCATACACTGAAGAAGACACTGATGCTGGGATAGATAAAAGTATGCTAAGAAGAGGGGGTGGAAGAGACTAAAATGGATAGAGGCAGCATTACTGACGTAATGGGTATGAATCTGTAAGAGACAGAAGTTGTTTTTGACAGACAAGCTTGGTGTACTGAAGTCCTTAAAGTCTCAGAGCTGGCGTTAATGACTAAACCACAGTAACAGTGATGCATATACTTTGCTTGACAGTGTTACCAGAGACAGTATTTCCCACTAAGTAATTATTCTTGAGTCTAAGCAAAGACTGCACATCTTTTCATGTATGAAATTACGACATGGCTCTTCCACATGCTGTATTGGCCGTTAAGTTGCTGGATGGTATTTATGTGGGTGTTCATGAAAAGCAGTTGGTTCTAACAGTATGTTTGCATTCAACTTTAGGGGATATTTTTTAGAGGCTAAAGCACAGCTAAAAAGTGGGTCACAGCAGCTGTAACCAAGTTTCAGATAAAGCATGATGTTGCTTTTTCATTACCAAGAAGTACAAAACTTGTCACTAGAAGCAGATTGAAGGGAGGGGAACTCCTCTGGACTGCTTTATAGGAGATCTTAGTATGATATATGCTAAAGAACACATCATTGTACAAAAAGACTGCCCACTGAGAAATGAACAAATGAAGTTAACAGCAAAACTATCAAATCTGTATAAATGCATGCTGTTTTTTATTTAGAAGAGCCTGTTACAGGTGTATGTTTTTTTTTTTTTTTTTTTTTGTTAAATTTGTGTGATCCAAAGATACTGACTACATACGCTTATACAGCCTGGTGGGAAAAATGGATTGATGGCTACACCACTGAGCAAAAAGTCTGTGTGGTTGGGGGGATGATGTACTTTGTTGAGTGTAATGTAAATTATTAAATAACTTAATTTCTGTAGTTAAAGGAATTAAAACTGAGAGGCTAGACAATGAATTGCAGTGATAATTTTCCTCTTGACAGGACCATCTTGTTCGATCTTCTACCTGTATGCAATCAGAACATTCATTCTGTGGGACAAGAAACAGGTAAAACCTGAGCTAAACGAGAGGCATATTAGCCCATTCATTGCCTAGCTTACTCTATTGGCCCATTTGCTGCCCAAAGGTGAGAATCTGGTGGTAGGGGTAGACCAGTTTATTGGTTCTGTGGAACGGCCTAATCTTTCTTTCGTTAAACACCCCCCTTAAAAAAATAAGGTGCAGTGATATTTTACATTATGAAGTAGACCTGATGCAGGACAAGGACTTTTCTAAGAACAAGGATAGTAATTTGATATGAAGCATAATGTAAATTTGGCTCTCCTGACAAAGAATATGATTAATATAAGAAATGTCTGGTAACATAAATTATCACAGAGAAGTGAACAATTCTTAAAAGAAGGGCTAAAGATTCTTAGGGTAATACTTTTTCTTCTGTTATTGATAACTGTTGTAAAAGAAGTCCAAATATGTACTTGCACTGACTTATAAATGCATTCATTAGAAGAAGTTTGTAAAAGGCTGACCTAAGTAGAAGTCATCAGTAAGAAGAGCAAGTCAGTCTTAATAATCTGTGTCTAGGATTTAATTCAAAGTTGATGAAGTAATAGTTTACAGTCACTTAAGAGAAATTCCTGTAGATATGCATGAATCACTTTTGGGAACAGTAGAGTGTTAAGAAAATGCAAGTTGTAGTAAGTTGGCCAGCAGTGTTGAGTCTTAATGGAACAAGCAGTACAGAGCTGAGGTTTCTGTGTTGTATATCATAATCATCGTCCAAAAGAAAGATGTCAAAATACCTGGTACCCCATCACCCACAGACACAGATTTGTTTCAGTCCGAAAAAGGTATGCATCTCACCTGTGTAGAATATATATCAAGTTCTTTAAAATAATTATAACGATGAATGTCTCAAGTGTCATCTGCAACCCACTTAATTCGTTCTGGAAGGCAGACTATCAGTCATCTTCCTTCCAGGGATGGGAGGGCTCAAAGCTGGTGGCTTGCTAGCTGCATTATCTTTTGTCATCAGGTGCCTGATTGCCAACCTGTGAATGCTGCTGTCAAAGCTGCGTCCACAGAGGGCTGTCTGCCTCCATTGCAGGCACTTGTTCTGTGGCCACATGTCGTTTGGTGCACTTCAGCAATCACCGTTGCCTTGACTGTGACTTTAGCAGTATGTCTTCCCCTGGCACTGTAGTGCTTCAGTTTTCATCCTCCTCAACCTTGGGTCTTAAGACTATCCCCAGGCATTTTCTACACTGACAAGTGCTGCTTTGAAGGCTAACCAAGGACCATTGAGAGAGTTTCTCCCATGGATAAATGTAAACAGTAAGTGTGTACGTGTGTGTAGACACACACATACACACACACACTTTTTTTATCTAATGGGCCAGGAATTACCCTGACTTCATCCTCTAGTGGATGGTGGGTCCTTCCCTAAGACTTCAGCTGTTGGAGTTACCTGTACGTCAGACAAGTTTAGACTTGTACTTTACTTCTTAATGTGGGTCTGAAATATACATTATTTCTTGATAAGTTTAGACTTGTACTTTACTTCTTAATGTGGGTCTGAAATGTACATTATTTCTTGATTTGCAGAAAGATGCTTGCCAGTGCCTAGTAAGCAAACTGGCAAACTCTTGGAAGACGTGTGTTTACGTAATCAGCATATGATGTCATTGCAACAGGCATATGTGCTTATCCACTCCTTGTGTGTTTCCAATAATTTCTTGGATTCTGATTGGTGGAATGGATGAACCCAACTAATGTATGAGACAGGGTCCTTGTTTGCAGAAAAAAAAATAAGGCATGAACATATATTGTACTTAATAAAGACCATGCTTAAAGGAGTGTCAGGTCTGTAATTACTGCATCATGTTTCTGGACATCATCATTAAAATTGTAGAAGGTAGATTATTAAATGGATAAGTAAACCAGCCCTTCATTGACCAATTTTCAGCCATGACCCAGTCCAGAAGAGTAAGGTTGTATGCGGTGAATGCGGACAGTTTGAAGAGCTATCAAGAAGTAGAAGGAAGCCATAATGCATGGGGAACACTCATGCAGACATGGGAGAAAATGTAGAGTGCGCATGTGACAACTAGATGTTAGAATTAAACCTTGGAAGTGCTATAACTGTGAGGCTCAAACCGTAACCACTGAGCCACCACAATTTCTAGATTCACAAGAACTTAACATTTACTTGAACTTTAGTAAAGACTTTATTGTCAACATATCAATTAATTTGAATGTAAATAATACTTTTGGTTCATTAGAAAAAAATGGCTTCAAGGCAGAATTTGATACATTATATTAAATTTATACCATAGGACTTATGAAAGATATGAGTTAGAAGAACTCCACAGTTTGGTACTGGACTGTTTTCTGTTTGCTGTCCACACTATGTGGATTATGAGTACCCTTGTTGTATTGTTTACTGATCATGCATATGACACAAAGAAGGTCATCTTTTCACAAAATGAACTGGATAGGATTTGTGTGTAGTCTGAAAGCAAACATCTGAAACGTAGACAAGTCCAAGTCAGTATCCTTCAGTCCATATCATACAAATACTTTTATATTTTATAGGAAGGAGATAACTAACAAATAAGTTTGTCTTTCAGGGACCTAGGAATCCAGTTGAATGGGAAGCTTAAATTTCTAGAATTAGTCACTCAGGAATCTAGGAGAGCAGGTTGGCAAGCTGGCCTTCAGCAGTCATAGAGCTGAGCAGTAAACAACTACTTTATAAAATCAAGAACATAAGTATTATTTTTGTAATGAAACTTATTAAATCAAGAACAAAAGTATTATCTTTACTAGTATTGTTGAAGTGGTACTTAGCAGTAGTACTGTGACTGACAGTTTAAGTAACTTGAGCTGCTTAGATAAACTTATTAACCCTAAATTAATTATGAATTTATTGTTGGATAATATTAAGATGTCTCTTAATAGTTTGTGACCATTAAAGAAGCATACACAATTGTTTAGAGTTAAAATTAGTGATAACTGTGCACATCAGAACTCAGTTTTGAATAAGACTACATCTGTTTCTTGGTTCAGATCATCAAACATATAATTGAACAGAGTAAAAGACTTCTAAAGTCTTGTTTTTTTTCTGCATGCAGGAGTACACTTTTCAACCATTCAGTGATTCCAGTGGACAATAAAGAATGAGGTTATGTAGTCCAATCTCGCCTACATTCTTACCCGTGGGTTCGGAGCTGAATATCGGCTCCGACTCGGCCAAACTTTTCTAGCTCAAAGTCTTCTATTGGCTGAGCTAAGCAGGTATCCCATGCTGCACTGCTCCATATCTCCAGATCTCGTTTGCCGCTCGTGTAGCTGGGACGTGGTCTCACTCTTGGCTGTGGCCAAGTACCCTTTTTCTTGTTATTTGAGAAAATTACTTATAAACAAAAAGCTATTTTCATAGCTAGTGTCTATTTAGTGTTGTATTTGGTTTTGGTAGTGTGTTTGTGGTTTGTGGTATCCTCGCTAACTGTTCTTTCGGGCTAGGCCCGTTTCAGTTAGAGGACCTAGTCCTCTTGTCCTGTGTTGTTTGTGCTAAACTGTTTATGTTAGAGGTTTTAGTGTCGGTTTCCCCTTGCTATTTGTGGCCATAAAACCATTTTAGTTAGAGGTTTTTGGCCTTTTTTTGTCTCAGTGCGTGTTCCTTCTGAGGGTTGTGTGTGTGTGCTGTGCAGTTTACAAACTTGTTCCTGTGTTTTGTGGTGTTGCGTGTCTGTGTCCTTTCTTGTCAGACAGTGACTTGTGCTGTGTTGGTTTTTTGTGATTGCTTGTTGGAAAATGTCCAAGGATTCCAAGGAGCACAAACCTTCGGGTTTTAAAAAGTGCTCTAAGTGTGGTTACAAGATGTCCATCACTGATGGACATTCAATTTGTGTTTATTGCCTGGGAGCCATCTATCTGCAGGAGTCCTGCAGCTTCTGCCATGCTTTTAGTCCCAGAGTTCTCCAAGAAAGAAAGAATAAGCTGATTTAAAAGGGACTCTTGAAACCCTCTTTCGAAGAGGCTATGGATTCTTCTCCCAGTGCTAAATCTAAGTCCTCCAAGTCAAAAAAGAGATCTCCGGCTCCTTCAGTTTCCTCGGAGCCACCAGAGAAAGTCACAAAATTTGCTTCGACCTCCTCGGCTCCACTGTCCTCGGGGCCGCAGGAAGTGTCAGTGTTGATGGAACCGGCGTCGGCTCCAATTATATTGGAACCTCTTCGGAGCCGATTGCCCAGTCTTAGACCAGTTTCACCTGAGAGGAGATCTCGATCTCCCGCCCTGTCCTCCAAATCCTCCAGGACCCTTTCTGATGTGGATGTTGATAGGGTGGTGCAGAGGCTCTTCCAGTCACCGGTTTTGGCAAAATTGTTTTCGGCTCTGGCCCAGTCGGCTCCGGAGCCCGTCCCGACCCCTTCTTCGATCATTCCTCCTCCGATTGCATCTCTGTCTTCGGAGCCAGAGTGTTCCGTGTGATGTTCCTAGGTCGGTTTTGATGGACGCTCTGGGCCTATCGGTACCGACGTCGGCTCCCTCCACGGGGTTCGGGACTCGGGATTCTTCAGTCAGGCCCTAGGGGGACATCTCGAGACATATTTTGGTTCTGAGTCTTCTGCTCGGTGCCTCGACTCGAGGAACCCCGACTCTCATCATGGTCTCGGAGGCTGGCCGGTCGTCGGACTCTGGGGGGGTGGGGGCTGCCTTTGAGGCCATGCAGACTGCTCTAGCCAGATTGTCAGCTACATCATGCGGGTCGGTCATTCTGTCCCCCACCACTCCGGTGAGAGCCTCTGATCACCACCTATTCGTAGACAGAGGAGCACCAAGGCCTAGGGATACCCCCATGAGTGGTCCCCAAGTTTCTGAGGGCCCTTCAGAGTTCGTGCCTGAGGAACCCCCTAGAAAGAAAATGTGCAAGAGGAAGCACATAGACTCCCAGGATGAGTCTCTCACCTCTGATACTGACCTCGAGGAATCGGAAGGGTCCCCCAAGTCATCCTCTGATGATGTTTCCTTCTCCGACATCCTGGAGATATTGAAACAAAGAGGTGATTGGCCGTCCAAAGCCCCCTCTGAGGAGGAGTCTGTCTTCCTTAAGGCCTTTGGTGCTCAGCCCTCCGCCTCCTGGGTGTTCCCACCCTTCGACGAGCTCCTAGATTTAATTTGTCGGAGGGTGTGGGAAACCCCTGATTCTGTGGAGCCCGTACCCAGGCGTCCCAACAAGTTTCTTTCTGCTCCCCCGGGTAAGGGGTTTCTGTCCAAAGGAGTCCCTGTGGATGCCATGTTGGTGGCGGCCACTCAGAAGGAAGTAGCAGAGACTTCTTCCTCCGTCCATCCTCCTAACAAGGAGTCAAGGATCGTGGACCGGTACGGGAAGCGTACCCTCTCGTCAGCAACCTTTACCTTATGGTTGCTGAACTATCTGTCTCATTGCACTCTGCTCCAGAGAGATCTCCTCAAGGAGTTTGGAGATACTCTTGCGGGTAACGTTACTGAGGCAGTGGCCCAGACGGTTAATGCCCAGGTGTCTACCCTCAATTCCATCGTAAACTCCTCCATGCGGCTCATCTCATATGCAGCCGATGGAGCGAGTAGGGCAGCAAGCTCAGGAGTCGCCCTTAGAAGGCAAGCCTGGATGCACCTTTGTCATTTTGCAGAAGCCTTCAAGTCTTCTTTCACTGACGCCCCCTTTGATGGTTCTTCTTTGTTCAGAACCAAAGTGAAAGACACCCTCACCAGGTGCGAACAAGAGGGAAAGACCCTGTCTGCTGTAGGGGTCCGTTTTTCCCTTCCCTCTAGGCCTTACCCCAAGGCCCAGCAGGGTGGGCAGATGTGGTTCAAAAGATCACAGAGGTTTTTTCCTGCCGCGCAAGGTGAGTCCCCCTCCAGAGACAGAGGAGGGGGAGGTTATTCAGGGAGATGCCGCCCTAGAGGCAGAGGGGGGCCCCCGCAATTCGGGAGACCACGATTCCTTTCGGAACTCTCCCTACTCTCGTTCCTGAGGGAGTGCCCAGCTGTGCTTATCTGGAGCCAGTCGGGGGTCGAATATAGTTATATCCGGAAGCCTGGAAAAGCATCACCCAGGACCAATGGGTATTACGAATAATTTCCGGAGGTTGTCATTCCGTTTACATCAGACCCCCCTTCAGTTAGAAAAATCCGGGACGTTCCACCCAGTCAAAGGGATCAAAGCAGCCTCAGAGGTGTCAAAGCTGCTAGGAAAAGGAGCCATCCAGCGTGTCCCCTCAGACCAAGTCTGTTTAGGGACTTACTCAAGATTCTTTTTGGTGCCGAAAAGAACAGGGGACCTGAGACCCATATTAGATCTCAGCTGACTGAACAACTATGTACAGAAGTCCAAGTTCCATATGGTCACACTACAATCGATTCTCCCATTGTTGGGAGAGGAGGTATGGATGTGATCCATTGACCTCAAGGATGCTTACTACCATGTCAAAATGGACAGGGCATCCAGGAGTCACCTACGCTTCTGGCTGGGAGCCAGTCATTTCCAGTTTCGAGCCCTGCCCTTTGGTCTCACCACAGCCCCCGGGGTGTTCACCAAGTTTATGGCGGTGATGACTGCAAACTTGAGACGTCAAGGATTCCAAGTGTTTCCGTATGTGGACGACTGGCTCCTTACTGCCCCCACCAGGCATCTACTAATCCAAACCAGGGACGCTACCATCACACTCTCTCAACAGTTGGGCACAACACTAAATTGCAAAAATCTGCCTTGTTGCCCTCACAGCGCGTCACCTTTATAGGCACAGAATTTGATACCGTTCGAATGTGAGCATTTTTACCACAGGAAAGGATCAGAGTCTTACAGCAACAGATACACGCCCTGATGCCCCTGAGGAAAGCGAAGGCAAGATGGGTTCTTCAACTCCTGGGGACCATGGCAGCAACAATTATGTTGGTCCCTCTAGCGAGATTGTACATGAGACTTCTTCAATGGCTCCTCTTTGTTCAATGGTCTCTCCAAAAATGTCCACTTTCTCACCCCATTTTGCTTACGGACAGATGCAAACAGGATCTCAGTTGGTGGCTTTTCACCAACAATGTGGACAGGGGAAAACCCTTCGTTCCACCCATCCCGGTTGCCACAGTGACCACGGACGCCTCCCAGATGGGGTGGGGGGGCATCATCTTGGCAGGACAGTCCAAGGCACGTGGCAAGATCACAAGATACATCTGCATATAAACGTCCTAGAGATGAGAGCGGTGCTACTTGCGTTGCAGGCACTTCAGAGCTTTCTGCCTCTAGGGACGATTGCAGTACACTCGGACAACATGTCAGTAGTGTGGTATCTAAACAAGCAAGGGGGAACCAGATCTTAGCCCCTGTGCAGAGAGGCCATGCGAGTGTGGCAGTGGGCAGTATCTTCCCAATGGTTTCTGGTGGCAACGTGCATTCTGGGGAAGTCCAACGTGATAGTGGACAGGCTAAGCAGAGCTATTCTGATGCCTTACGAGTGGTCCCTGAATCGTCTAGTTGCAGAATGAATCTTCAGCAGATGGGGTCAGCCTTGCTGCGACCTTTTTGCCAGCCCCCTCAATGCCAAATGCAGCAGCTACTTCACGTTGATCCCCCCACAGGGGGAGTCACCCAGGGACGCTCTAGTTCATGATTGGCCCTCCGGTCTGCTTTATGCTTTCCCTCCATTTCCCTTGCTGTCAAAAGTGATTCAGAAAGCGCAATCCTTGGGAAGCAGAATGATTCTGATTGCTCCACACTGGCCTCGTCAAGTCTGGTTCCCCTTTCTCCAACCCTACATTGTGGACACTCCTTGGATTCTGGACCTACAACCAGATTTACTGACACACATGTCGGGACAGTTCCACCCCTCTCTGATGACCCTCCGGTTAACAGCCTGGCTACTCCACTTCCATTGTTAGTTAGGCTTCATCATTTTTTACCGGAGGTAGTTCACATTTTATCTTCCTCTCATAAGCCCTCTACTAGGAAGATTTATTCTAGCAAATGGAAGAGGTTTTCTGTTTGGGCGCATACCCAAGGAATTGATCCTTACACAGCCCCGATTGCTTCAGTCTTGTTTTTGTCTATGCTTTTCCATCAGGGTTCCGCGCCAGCTACCATAAAAGTTCAGTTGGCAGCGATCTCTAAGTTTCATGTTGCTACTTAGCCTAGTCTCATGACTCACAGACTCTGTAAGGCTTTCCTGAAGGGTACTCTGTTACTCCGTCCTTCTGTCTCCGAACCTATCATGCCCTGGGATCTCAATTTTGTTTTACAAGCCCTTACTTCACCACCTTTCGAGCCTGCAGCTACCTGTGATTTGAAATTCTTGACCTGGAAAACCGCCTTTTTAATAGCAATCACTTCAGCCAGGCTAGTTTCAGAAATTCAAGCCCTTTCTATCAAATCTTCATACTTGATCTTCCATAAGGACAGGGTTTCTCTTAGACCAAACCCTTCTTTTCTTCCTAAAGTGGCTTCCGTATATAATCTTAATCAATCTATTGAGTTGCCTGTATTCTTTCCTCATTTTTCAAACAAGGCAGAATTTAAATTTCATCAATTGGATGTATACAGACAGTTACATTTCTATCTGCACCGAACAAAAGATATCCGAAAGTCTGATCAACTATGGGTCCCCTGTCCCAAAATCACCCTATCCAGATGGATATCTAGTTGCATCTCTTTTGTCTACTCCGCAGGAGGAAAAGGCCTGCCGTTTCCGGTCAAGGCTCACTCTACTCGGGCTGTTTCTACATCTACAGCCTATCAAGCCAGCTTGTCGATGGATGATATATGTGCTGCAGCTACTTGGGCTTCTCCTCACACATTTGTTACTCATTACAAATTGGACGTGGTATCTAGGGGCAGGTCGTCCTTTGGTTCCACAGTACTCAGGAGTATTTTCCTATGAGCCACCCAGGATGTAGGTGCTAGGAATGCTGTCCCATGGGTAAGAATGTAGGCGAGATTGGACTACATAACATCAAGAAGTTATGTACTCCCCATAACGTTCGATGTATGTAATCCATCTCGCCTCACATTCTTTCTTACCTTCCCACCTTCCTGGAGGATCTGAAGGTTAGGTTTCTGTTTACAGAGTTCCCTTCACCTTTAGCTTATTCTTTTTTACCTGGATGTTGTGTATGCATGGGGTATGAATGAGTGTTCGCAGCAAACTAGATTTGGGGATATGGAGCAGTGCAGCATGGGATACCTGCTTTGCCCAGCCAATAGAAGACTTTGAGCTAGAAAAGTTTGGCCGAGTCGGAGCCGATATTCGGCTCTGAACCCACGGGTAAGAATGTGAGGCGAGATGGACTACATACATCGAACGTTATGGTGAGTACAAAACTTCTTGTTTTTCACACATGAGCTGCGTACAAGCTCAAAAAACATGCTCAAGAAATACATATAATGTTTACATATTCAGAGTTTGATTTTTCCTACCTGACAACTTTGGAAAGTTGGTTCAGATAATTGACATTTCTGATAACTGACTCTCTACTGTAGCATAATATCATGGACAGAGGTAGGTTAAAAGAATAAAAAGACAGCTGGGTGCACAAGTTCCAGGATAAAAAGGTGCTCAATCCTGCTATGCACACTGATGCCAGAATTGAAAAAAAACAGTGTAGAATCCTCAAGGCATGGAAACATTCTACAGTGGGTTTAGGCCAGGCTTGGGGGCAGGATACCCCCCCTGTTTTAGAAGGAAGGAGTAGTCTGCAAAAACTGACAGACCAACAAAAAGCCATAAAGATGATAAAGTGGTCTATTGAGGATTGGAAGAAATTTTGTATTGTTACTATTATGTAAGAAGCCCAGCATTTCCAGATACAAGATAGTCAAAAAGGATTAAGAGAGAACTTGGAGGAAAGAAAAATACTTGTTCAAGAAAATCTGTCAGAAGTTTCAATTGCAAATTTCTGTCTGGCCTTCAACAGTTGTATATCTAAAGAGTAAACAAGTAGGAAAAATACATTGAAAAAGCAAGAACATAAGTATTATTTTTGTAATGAAATTTATTAAACCAAGAACAAAAGTATTATCTTTACTAGTTTTGTTGAAATTGTGCATAGCAGTAGCACTGTGACTGACAGTTTAAGTAACTTGAACTGCTTAGATAAGCTTATAACCTTAAATTAATTTTTAATTTATTGTTAGATCAGTATTAAGATGTCTCCTAATAGTTTGTGACCATTAAAGAGGCATACACAGTTGTTTAGGTTTAAAATTAGTGATAACTGTGCTCATCTGAGGAGCACAGCAAAACTCAGTTTTGAATAAGACTACATCTGTTTCTTGGTTGTCAAGCAAGTGATAAATCTGTGGAGTAATTTGCAAGATATGGTTGAAGCTCCAGGAGATGGGGAGACAAGTAAACACTTGCTGTTTGAATTTGTGTGAAATGAGAACTTCATGGTGGTCTGAGTGCCGGAACCAAGGGGATCGCTATTTCTGGCCTGTAACCTGTGCAGAAGTACTGTTTTGCACTGTTCTACCGATAAATGAAAAGCAGATTTTAGGAAGTCTGACATCTTAAATATTTCTGTACAATATCTAAGGTGTTCTGCTTATAGTCATAGTATGAATAATTTTTTTATCCTGATTTATTTTCTTGTTTTAGAAAAACAACAGAAGCAGGAAGGTTTGTTTCAATGAAGCAGCATAAACACCTTTCTTGGCATGAAAGATTTATTCTCCAAGAAATGCTATGCTTTGGAAATTAAGTAGTTTTCCACTCATAAGGGCCCGTCACACAGAAATCCTACAAAGTGAAGTAAAAGGCACCAGGAATAGTTTTCTAGATGAATGCTCAAATCCACAGAAGATGCAGGTTAAAGGATATAAAGTCAACTTATCATGCCTTAAATGTAAAACCTGTCTCAGGAAAAAAAGACAGACTGGTTTAAGTGATGAATATGAAATGCCATTAAAAACAAATGGCCAAATACTGTAAAGCCCAAGATGGAAAATAAGATAAATGGCTCAAGTTCTTCGACAGGGCATCAGATAGAAACCCTTTAACATTTTACCAAATAAGATTGTGTGTTTCAAAGTCTGCTGAATTAGTTTAAAATAGACAAGACATCCTTAAAAAACCTCTATTAGAGGTTGGTTATTATTTTGGCGTTTTTCAGTCTGAGAGGATTTAGACTGGGATAAACGATCCTGCCCTGCTACAGGATTAACACCTGAAGCACTGACAGATAGAACATTTGATTGTCTGTCATTTGCTGCTGCTGTAAGATAACCCAAGGCTGCCACAGCCAAATAGGAAATGGCTTTGTAAAATCAAGAACAAAAGTATTGTTTTTGTAATAAGAAGCTATTACATGGTTTGCTTTTTTCTATTTTTATATTTTAGCAATATTTTGTGAATGAAAGGGGTTAGACTGAATGCCTAAAAGCAGGCATTGATTCCATCTTAGTATCATTTCTTCTTTAACTATTTATTCTGTTATTTATTTGTTAACTGGTAAATGAACTCCGCTACTGATTCAAAATGGACCCGTTTAAGCCAAAACCCAAACCAGTGTTATACAGAAAAATGTTAAAACATGCAGTGATTCACATAGATGTCCATGCATGCAGCCAGTAACATGATTGCAATGAATAATATGAACTTTAGTATGATTTTATATATGCTAGCATGTTAAGGAGTACCAAAACGTTATATAACTACAGTAATAATGTTGGGATATGTGTGTCTATATGCGTGTGTATGAAATGCTGAAATCCCGAATTTCAGCATTTTGAGTGCATGAAGCCGAAACCATCACAACGCCGAAATCACAAACCTGAACATAAATACACTACATCACACACAAACCACAACACCTACAGCACAAAAAACCCCACAAAACACCACACATACCTACACTAAACAGAAGCAGGGGGGGCAAGCACCCCTTCACCCCCCCACGTGGGGGGGCTGTGCCCCCCTTACTTATATATACTAACTGAGATCGCACAAACAGAGGGGAAAAAAACTCACACACACACACACACACATTCTACAGTCCCTCGCACACACACATCATACATGCACATGAGTTACAAAAACGCTCACATACACTCACTCACGTGAAAGTCCGAAAACAAACATCCCAAACACTTCCCGTAATCTAGCATCACTGCATAAGTGCAGATTCAACATATTCGCATTCACGCTTATGCACTTTCGCTATTCTGAAGTTTCGGCTTCATCCACTCAAAATGCTGAAATTTGAGATTTCAACATTTCAAGTATATGAAGTGAAACCATATATATATATATATATATATATATATATATATATATATATAAATATATGTGTGTGTGTACACACACACACACACACACACACACACACACACAGACACACACACCCTTCACAAGATCGAATGGATGGAAGCTCGAAATTCATAATCTCGAGACCAGAATCTCAAACTTCCATTCACTCGAAATTGTGAACTGGAGCTTTAGGTTTAATAGGTTTAAAAAAATAAAAAGTTAACTTACCTTATTGCAGGCGGCCAGGTCTCCCTGTACCGTAGCAGTTTAAATATGAATGTTCCGTGACCGCACTATAGCGGAGGAATGGATAATCTTCTGTTTTGTGCTTACGCGTATAATGCGGAATGGGAGATTTCCCTTTTCTTCACTGTAGTGCGATCTCAGAGTAGGTATATTTAAGTAGAGGGGGTGTGGGGGGTGCAGGGGGCAAAAACATTTGAAAATTGTTATTTTTTTTTTGTCAGTTTCATATGTTCGAGTTTCTCTAAATTCGAGATTCTGGTTTCAAGTTTATGAATTTTGAGTTTAGAGACATTCGATCATATGAAGGGGAACCCACACACACACACACACACATATATATATATATATATGTAATACACACACACATACACAAATGTGAAGGGGTATAAACAGGGTGACTCTAGACTTGCTCTTGGCCATGCTTTCCTCCTCCCTGGTCTACTCTGTAGCTCACAAATAGTAACTAACCTACAAGCTTCTCTCCTAACCAAACTTGAATCCACTTATAACAAAATAACGAGATTTCCTGCAAACCACACCTCAAGGACTCATCATCGCCAATCCTTGAAATGTATAAACTGACTAGAATTCCCACATCTACTTCTCTTCTCCCAAATCCCAATCATTCATTCATTCCTAAACAGACCTTCTGCCTGCCCTTCCATCACCCCACTTATCAAACTCTGTAAACCTTCTAGAACTCTCAGAAGCTCAGACCAGTAACTGTTGGAAATCTACAAGCCCAAAAAATGCATAGGTGAAGGCCTTTATAGCTACACACCAACCCTCGTCTAGAACAAACTGCCCCTTTTTATTGGAGACTTAGCTCACACACATGAATTTAAATAAGCTATAAAACATAATCTGTTTAACTCCTGGATGTGTCACTGCACTAAGAATAGTCCAAACCACCCTCCTTAAATTATATCTAAATTTCAACCTACCTGCTCTGTGCTACCTTTTCTGTCCTACAGCCTTCCTTCTACAGTCATTATCACTTTGCTTTATTGTTAATGTCTCCCCCAACGTCTTAAAATAACATGCTCATTGCTGATATGTATCCCACCAGCCACAGCAAATTGCATCTGTCTTCATTTTACCAAGTCTCTCGTACCTTATATCAATTGTTTTTGCTTATTTGTTTGTGTGCATTTAATTCTAATTGCATTTTCTTCCTCCAATTGCATACAAGTCATCTATTGATTTCTATTCCGTAAACCTTGGATGCTTATCTTAATATACATTGTAAAAAATAAAATAAATAATTTTAATGACTATGAATTGTAACAATGCATGATGTTTATTCTGTGGAGCTTTTCTCCCCTAGTCTCCGCTGTAAAAGGGCACTAGCTTAGTCGGACTTTCCCAGTCAACAAATCAAATAAATAAATGTATAAACTGTATGTGTGTCTGTGTGCACACGTATATACAGAAATAACTTAATTGTCCTATTATATTCTGTTTCCTTACCTGTGAAATACAAGTCAGCCATGGCTTTGTCTCGGTGACAGAGTGTGCCGATGATTGCATCTGGTGAATTTGACTGCCTGCATACAAGCAGATCAGTAATTGTTTGTTTTCTTTTTTATGACCTGTGAGAAAAAACTGGGTAGTTGATTTTCCATTCAGAGCACTGTAAAAGGTTTAAGCCAAGGGAAGTCTACCAGAGTATATTCAGATGTAAAAGGGTATACACAAGCTGAACATGGCATTCTAAAAGATGAAGCTTGTTTACAAGTGATCTTTAATGGCCAGGGTAAGAGTGAGTTTCACTCTTTGCTTTAGCTACCATGTTATGTTAATGCCGTTTCTGGCAAGGTTGAGAATTCTTAGTTTCTGTGTAGGCTGAAGACTAGCTGTATTGCCATTACTGCCTTTGAGTTGAAGTGCTTTGTTCATTTTAGAGGAGGACATTATGTGCTTGATGTTTTGTTCTGGAGTGAGTTTACTTAGCTAGGTATGAAGCATTTTTGTGCAAATGGTGCCAGTTTTCTGGGCTTGAACTAAATTTGGAAAAAAAAAAAATTATGCATTTATTTGTTCAATAACCACATAGCTAGACTGGTGTGAATATCTGTGTTAGCCATGATCCAAGCAAAAGACAGTTGCAAATGATTTGAGTTCACTGCATTCAGTTTATAGGATTAGTTTGTTGTACAGTGATCGACCTACAGTTTATTAGGAGTTTAGTACGTGTGGCTTATTATTTTTGTCATTTACTTTATTTACTGTTTGGTAACCAGGTAGGTGGACTGGTCTGGAGACCCTTTGCAGTCATGGCCAGGCTTGACATAAAACAGTACCGAATGAAGCACGTCCCACCCTCTTACAGTATTGTAATACTGCATCAATAGTACTTATTTCTAGGTAACGTAACCAACTGAGCATGGAGTTGAAGTATTTAATTTGTGCATAAGCTTAACTGATGCACACAAGGGTGTGAACCAGTATCTTTATAGTAGTTGCAACTCTACTCTTAGAGGTGTTGCAGGAAGCTGTGCTTCAGTGTTGAGTTTTTTTTTTTCTCATTTTATTTCAGGGGAAGGTAGTTCCTGTTTGCTGGTCCTAGTTTGTTAAAGCTTTTCTCAACAGTGATTTAGATGTATGGGACATGCTCTTTAAAGAGAGAGTACCAGGTTTAAATGCGGTAGTTCCACTACGCCCTATACTGAAGAATAGGAGACCTACCATTGGCTGGAATAGAAGGCGTATGTATACACATACATCTTTATTGGTTAAATCTTGATTTGATGTGAAGAGGGCGTTGGCCTAATGCTACCCCTTGATTGGTTACAAGTGATTTTATTAGGAGTTTCCCCGTCTCACTCGCTACGATCTGAAAAAGGTTAATTCAGAAAGCGCTTATCGTTGATGAAGTACCAGGGGGTTTTATCTCATTTCATTTGATTGGATTTTACCCATTTTATATTAGTGTCTTATTATTAAAGAACGTTGCAGTCCGTGGTGGTGTTTTTGGTTGTTCTACGACATTTGGTTTTTACCTTGCTCACCTTTGGCAGCTACTAGCCTCTTTTCTCTTTCAGTATCTTTATAGTAGTTGCAACTCTACTCTTAGAGGTGTTGCAGGAAGCTGTGCTTCAATGTAGAGTAGTTTTTTTTCTCGTTTTATTTCAGGGAAAGGTAGTTCCTATTTGCTGGTCCTAGTTTGTTAAAGCTTTTCTCAACAGTGATTTAGATGTATGGGATATGCTCTTTAAAGAGAGAGTATGATTAATTTTAATAATGGTGAACATCTTTCTATGTTTTTCTGCCTGTGCTGTTATCTTTAGTTTATTATTTGCAATAGTGTATGACAGATCTTGGTCTGTTCTGATATTGCACACTGCTTTTATCACGTCTGTCTTTCTAAGTATTTTTGTTGATCTCGTCTGTCTTTTGTATTTTTCTAAGAGTGACACTTGTTGTCGTAACTGCTTTATAGCTTCCTCTATACAATACTTCCATGACACCATTTGATTTCTTCCCTTCCTTTCTCTTATTGCTCTGTGTTACTGTGGCAAGACTGTTATTAATGTAGCTGCACAGTAACATATCCTATTTTCTTCTATTATACCACATGAATTTCTGTTAATAGTCTTGATTACTGTGTTCATCTGTTTTATCAAACTTCTAACATTTTGGGTCTTAATGAATTCCTATATTCTATTTCTTTCATCAATCTTAATATATCTATTCATCTCTATTAAATCAAGCAACTCCTCACTTAGATAATTTTCTTCTAAACTGAGGGCATTCTTTGATTTCTGTTTCCTGAGGGCATTATACAGAAAGTTCCAGAACATCTTCCTGTGACATATTCTCTTCCGCATCATCTGCTGCTCTTTCATTAGGGTATTCAATGGCTTATCATTCCACAGCACTGACTACATCACAATTGCCATGGTTTCCTGCTCCTTCCCTTGTTGTGCACCTCCAACCAAACTTTTGTACTGGTTTCCTACTGAAGGCTCCAGAGTATGTGGCAACTGATCAAATGCTTCCCATTCCACCTGTTTCTCCTTAATCTGGGTACTCATTGTTCCATGATGCTGGACATAACCTGCATACCACTTTCTACACTAAAGCCCTCACTTTGCAGGTATTACGTAACTTCAGCTCCTATTTGTTTAACATTTACTTTACTAATCTTCTGTTCTACGTTGCCCCTTTGCGATATTTTTTGTACTGTGAAATTTTCCATATCTGGGTGCCTAAGTACTGCACCACATTAGATCTTTTTCATTGTCGTGTTCATGTTTCTTTTTTATACCTTTCAAAAATCTCTAGGTTTTGCTCTTTAGATTTTTGCACTTCCTCTGTCGCTTCTACTTCCAAGCAGCCCAAAGTTTGTCTATATAATGTTTTTGATGGCTCTACTGTACTAATTAACACAAATTTGCAACTGAAGCTTTTGACAGATTTTCTTGAGCAAGTATTTTTCTTTCCTCCAAGCTCTCTCTTGATCCTTTTTGAGTATCTTGTATCTGGAAATTCTGGGCTTCTTACATAACAGTAACAATACAAAATGCCTTCCTTATCCTCGGTAGACCACTCTAATTTCTTTATGGCTCTTTTTTGGCCTGTCAGTTTTTGTGGACTACTGCTTCCTTATAAAACAGGGGGCCATCCTCCCCCTAAGCCTGGTCTAAACTCATTGTAGGAATGTTTCCATGTCTAGAGGATTCTACACTGTTTTTTCCAGTGCTGGTATCAGTGTGCACAGCAGGATTGGGTACCTTTTTACCCTGGGACTTGTGCACCCAAGATTGTCTTATTTAGTCTTTTCTACAGTAGATTGTCGATCATCAAAAACGTCAATTATCAAAACCAGCCTTCCAAAGTTTTCGGGTAGGAAAAATCATACAGTCTGAATATGTAAACATTATATCTATTTGCCTGAGCATGTTTTTTAAGCTTGTAGGTAGCTCATGTGTGAAAATATTCTTTATTGTTCATTGGAATTGCTGAATGGTTGAAAAGTGTACTCCTGCATGTAGAAAAAAAAAACAAGACTTTAGAAGTTTTTTATTCGGTTCAATTATACGTTTGATTATCCGAACAATTTGATTATCTGAACTTCCCAAGGTCCCAATTAGTTTGGATAATAGACTCCCTAATGTATATAAAATATAGTCCATCAGTGTCACCTTGTTGAGACTTTGTGAAAACAGGGTCCACCATGAGAAGGTACTCATCAAAACTTAAGGCGGAGTTAAATTCCTGCTATACTATTACTACTTTTCTTACTGATTTTATCATCTCTCCATTTGAACCCTCTATCATCTCCCCATTTGAAATGGAAACCATTAACCCATTACTAATAATCCTATATACTAATGACAATACCCTACAGGTCAAAACCCACCTTTAATTGCATAGAAAATCTCCAAAAGGAAATCCGCAGCATTGTATAAGACCAAAAAAGGAGAGGCCCAAGGATTGATCACTGAGAGACTCCACTTGTGACTGGCCTCTTTGTAGAGGTGGACTCCCCAATTCTAACTTCCTGGGTCCTGTCTGTGAGCCAGTTGGCTGTCCACCGGTTGACATACAAGTTTGTACCTAACCTCGTGCATTTGTCAACAGTGCCAGGGTGGGGTATTGTGTCAAATGCTTTGGCCAGATCAAGGTAGGCAGTGTGAACAATTTTGCCCTCATTCATCGCTTTGGTGACCTCCTCAAAGAAGTCCACCTGGTTGAGTAGGCATGATCTGCCTTTGACGAAACCAAACTGGCTTAGGTCCAGTGTCTGGAGGTTTACTATATCTCTGTTGATCATCTCCATGATAATTCTTTCCATGGCTTTACATGTAAGACTAGTGAGACTTGTGGGTCTGTAGTTTCCTAGGTCTGTAGATGGCCCACCTTTGTGCATGAGGCACAAAATCTGTTTGGAGCCTACAGTTACATAGTAATTCCGGAGGTCCTGATAGGTCAGATTTCATGCTATTTAGAAGGCATCCTGGGATATTGTCTGGGCCCATTGATGCAGTGTTTTTGGTCTTAGAGAGAGCATTGAGTACCTGTTCCCTAGAGATAGTAGGGGGAGATGTATTTGATGATATTTCCTGAAGGAAGGTTGAGAAGGGAGAGAGGAATAAAGTTGGACCTGAATTTATCAGTTAGGAATTGGGTATGTCTTTTGGTTCAGTATAGGTGGCTCCATCTACAATGAGCTCTGCACACAATTGTGTATTGCCTTTGAGGTTGCGGACATAGCTTGCTTTGTGGTTGTCCTTGGCCTGGGAGGCCAAACTTACCTCAAATTTGGCTTTGGTAGACTTTGTCCTCTGAGTTGTTTGTTTAGTTTGAGAGTGCTTTTATCCTGGTGGGTGCTGCATTTCCTAATTTTTGCCATGATTTTCTTCCTCTTGTTATATAGCCTGTTGATTTTGTGATTCCACCAAAGAGGCTTGTTTTTTGAGTTAATTCTGTACTTCTTCCTGGTGGGTACAGCTGCCTCTATGCAGCTATTAACATGCTTGTACAGGGTTTCTGTGAACAGTTCTGTATAAGCAGCAATGTTCTCAGGGTTTATGTGGACTTCAAATTTTGCCAAGTTCTCACTTAATAGTAGGAGGTTAGCCTTAGAATGTTCCAGGTTTAGCTGGGGGTTCAGGTTTTATTTTTACTTCAAAGGAGACCATTTTGTGGTCTGACCTTACCAGGGAAGGTATTACAGTAGGGGGTGTGTAGCACTCTCCCATATTAGTGAGGACCAGATCCAATATGGTTGCACCCCTGGTTGGTGTATTGACTATGTGGTCCAGGGGGTTTGTGTTTACAAAATCCAGGCATTTCTGTGCATGTACGTTTGGTGTCGTATAGGATTCCCAGTTAATAGTGGGGTAATTGAAGTCGCCCGTGAATATGGTACTGGGTTAGATGGTTAGTGTTCCTAATAAGTTTAAATACATGGTATGGGTTTCCTGGGACCTATAGCTTGCAAGGAAGTGGTATTGGATTTTACGTTTGGTAATGTGAACATGGAGCAGCTCAAGTGCATTGTCCTGTTTGACCAGCCTTGAAGTATATTTATCTTTGATATAAATAGAGACACCTCCACCTTTAGTCCCTGCCTGTGAAGTAGATGACCTAAATGTGTGGAAGGCATTATAACCTAGCACTGTTGGTGTGCGATGTCAGAGTTGGTATATTTAAGTAGGGGGGAATGTGGGACATATTCCCCTACTTTGGTGGGTCACTGTACTGCAGTGTATGTATTGCTCGGCATGTCAGGCAGCTAACTCTTTGCCTTGGTAAAAATTTTGCTGATGTATAGGTTCAATGAAAGGACCATTCACTGTATTGTGGTCAATAGCTAGGTGTTCGAGTAATTGTGTTTTTGTGGAAGTGATATAGACCCCTTAAAATCTATAGGCCAGTAACTTGCCTGCTGATGATGTATAAGCTGTGTACTGGAATTGTAGTCATTTAGAAGAAAACTCGATCATAGCAAAAGAACAAAAGGTTAACAAAAGAAAGTCAGATGGAACAAGGGATCATTTGTTGATGTTCTTCGTGTTTCACTGTTGCAGTCATTACACTTGGGTTATCCTGCTGGCAGGCTACCCTCAGTCGGCCTGAATTCCAATGTCTAGATCTGGTGTCAGTTGCTGTCACCTCTTCCCTGACGTCAGAGCGCCAGGGGTATAAAAGATGCAGCCGACGCCATTTTCTTCAGTCTTTCTTGCTGTGCGGTGCCTGAAGCATAAGCAGTTCGCAAGTGCCGGTCGGCCGACTCCTGAGATTTTCGTGTTCGAATTTCAGATCCGAAGTCTTCATTAAAAGCTAAGTACCCCGTTGGGGAAACATTTTTCTTCCTCCAGACCGATGTCAGAAAACGTTAATAATTGTATTTCTTGTGGTAAGCAAATACCTCATAAGGACTTTCATTCTTACTGTATTCCTTGCCTAGGCCCTGACCACGAAGTTGCTAGTTGTCGGTTTTTTGCTAGATTTAACCAACGCACTATTAAGAGTCGGTACGATTTTGCATTACACTATTTTGGCAGAAGTTTTAATTATACAATGTCGTCGGATAGCCATCCTACTACCGGAATTCACAAGAAACGCAAAGAAAAAGACAGGCATCCGAGGTCCAAAACAGACGAGGCTTATTCTAAGCCATTCACTGGTTCTCAGTGAGGCGCCTTCGCAGCCCCTGACGCCCGCTACTTTAGACCCACAGGCCGCTACAGACTCCCACGTGGAGTCGACTCGGCCGCTGGAAGCTCAAGGTATTAGACCTTTGGAGACTATTCCCTCAGATGGGTCCAGAGCCGCTGAGCAGGCATTGACTTCTGAGGGTGTTTTCAGACCTACTCAATTATACATTAAAACAACTTCAGCTTCAAAGGCAAAGACTAAAGCACCTTTAAAGACAAAGAAACAAGTACAACAGCCTCACGGACAGGCCTCCATGCCCAAAAAACAGATGCTCAAAATGGCAGAAGACTTAATTACTTTGATCAGGGGTTCCCATCCCCCACCTGATAAAAGGCCTAGGTAGGAGACAGAATATGAATCTTCAGATCAGGTTTCCATTTCGTCTGGTTCCTCTTGTGATCAGAAAAACTCTCTTCCTCCCTATGAGGATTCTGATGCTGAAGAATCTATTCCTTCAGCCTCTCCTCCTGAGGATTACTCTTTTGGGGAAACCTTGCATACCATGAGGGAGCATTTTCACTGGGAGAGCCAAGATTTTTCAGAATCTAAGAAAAGGCTCAGAGACTTCCTTTTACTACCACAGCACAGGCCCCTAGCTATTCCACCTGTGTTAGACATTGTAGATGATGTCTTTTCAGAGTCCAGTCTGACCCCTGACTCCTTACCTCCAGCTCCTGTTAAGCCGGACAGGTACTACTGGGTTCCTGACTCTCTCAAATTCCTTTTCAAAAACCCTGCTGCTGACCCAGAAACAATCTCTCAGGGTCTCAAAGGGGTCAAGGCTTCCGCTGCAAAAAATCCTACCCCCTCAGACAAGGATTCTAGAGCATTGAACAGATGGGGAAAAAAGATTTACACTTCTGCTACCTTGGCTGTAAGGGCTTTAAATTGTCAGTTTCACATGCTCAAATATCAGCAATATATTATGTCACTGCTTAAACAGAAAATGTTGATAAATTCTGAATGTGCAGAAAACAAAGAAATGCAGGATTTATTGCATGTAGCTGAACAAGTTGGAAAGCATACTTTGCAATGTGGTTTTGATTCTTTGGAGGCCTCCTGCAGAGCCGCTGTTACGGGTTCTGTCATCAGGAGGCATGCTTGGTTAAAGGAACAAAATCTGCCTGATCATGTCAAAGCAAAATTATTAGATGCTCCATTACAGCATGATACCTTGTTTGGTGTTAAAGCAGAAGAGATGTTAAATAAAATGGAGGACAAAACTAAATCTATGCAAACGGTTAAGGATTTCTTACAGGTACAGCTTCCTAGATTTAGCAGACATTGGCCTACAAAGGATTGGTCCTTTCCAGTGTCAGACAGACCACAAAGGGGCAGATACAGAGGCCCAAGAGGCAGATCCCAGCCCCAAGGTTCGTACAGGTCTAAACAATGGGGTGCTTCTACCTCCAAAAGTGGAGAAGACAAATCCCAGCCATACAGGAAACAGTCCCAATGACTTCCCCATGCCTGCACCAAGCACTTATTTTCTGGCAGCACCTTTAGGGGGAAAACTAGCACTTTTTTTTTCAAAATTGGCACATAATAACCCAGGACAAATGGGTCCTAGACATAGTGTCACAAGGCTACAAGTTTCACTTCCATACCCTGCCAAGGACAAACGGTTGGCCAGACCTGCCAATGCATCAATGGGCAGAGGCACAAAAGCAAGTCTCATCCCTCATGGACATGAGGGCCATTCAACAAGTACCAGAGCAAGAGCAGGGACAAGGATTTTATTCAGGACTTTTCTTGGTCCCAAGAAAGGACAAGACCTGGAGACGAATACTGGACCTATATATTCTAAATACATTTCTGGATATACCAAAATTCAAAATGTTGACTCTACAGCAACTTCTGCCCATGCTGGGCAAGAAGGCATGGCTTGTGACTTTAGTCCTAAAAGAGGCATACCTGCATGTCCCAATCAGACCAACATGCAGAAGATACCTCTGATTCAAAGCTGGCTCAATGCACTACCAATTCTCTGCACTGCCCTTTGGCTTATCTACTGTGCCCAGGGTCTTCACAAAGTGCCTGGCACCAGTAATTGCATTCTGCAGGCAAAGAGGAATACAAATATATCCCTACTTGGACGACTGCCTCATTCAAGCAGAGAACAAGGACATTCTACTACAGCATCTGGTGTTTGTACAGAGATTTCTAACAGGCCTAGGGTACACAGTCAACGAAAAGAAATCAAAACTAGTACCCTCTCAAGAGATAATATTCCTGGGTGTAAGCTTAAATACATCTGCCCAGATTGCTTATCTCACGCCAGACAAACAAAGACAACCGACTACCTATTTTAACCTGTTGGCAACAAAGGCCCAGTTATCTGCAAGAAGAATTCTGCAGGCTTTGGGCTTCATGGCATCCTGCATTCTACTAATTCCATATGCGAGACTGCATATGAGGAGACTTCAGTGGTACCTAAAAAGTGTTTGGACTCAACATTGCCACAGTCTGGAAACAATAATTCCCCTCATTCCCTGCCTGCAACAGGAGTTTCGATGGTGGGTGAAAGCTTGTCGCCAGAACAAGGGGCAGCCATTCACTTTACCCCCAGCCAGGCAAACATTAACAACGGATGCATCAGATTATGCCTGGGGGGCCCCACATGGCAGGAAAGTGTATTCAAGGCACATGGTCCGCAAACCAAATGCATCTACATATCAGTCAAAAAGAGATGCTAGCTGTTCAGAATGCCCTGACAGCCTTCAAGGACCTACTTCATCCGGGACAACAACTGATAAAGACAGACAACACCACGGTCATGTGGTATATAAACAAGCAGGGAGGCACTCATTCTTAGCTCCTTTGCAGACTAGCCATGACTTTGTGAGACACAGCATTGACTTACCAAGTACATCTGCAAGCACAATTCCTGGCAGGAAAGATAAATACTCTGGCAGACGAACTAAGCAGAAACCTCATGGATCCCCACGAGTGGAAATTGGATCCACAAGTCTTTAGCATGATAACAAGGAAATGGGGATGCCCGGAGATAGATCTATTTAGCTCTCCTCACAACTACCAACTAAAAGGATTCTGCACAAGGACTTATCACAGACAAGCATGGAAAGTGGACGCCCTATCTTTCAGCTGGAAAAGCTTAGCAGTATATGCCTTTCCTCCACTGCCTCTCCTCCCCAAGGTACTCCTAAACGTCAGACAAGAGAAGCCAAAGATGATACTGATTGCCCAAGGCTGGCCCCGCCAGTACTGGTATCAAATTCTAAGGAACTTGTCTCAATGCCCGGCTTGGACCTTGCCTCAAATACCTCATCTACTATCCCAACAAAACAATCAGATCCTGCACAGCCAGCTAAAGACCTTAAATCTGGCAGCATGACAGATAATGTAGTCATACAAAACGCGTCTCTCACTAAAGCTGTGATGGATGTCATTTTGGAGGCCAGAAGGCCTAGTACCAGAAAATCTTAACACACTGGAAAATGGAAGAGATTCTGTGCTTGGAACCAGGCACAAGGAATTGACACAGCTGTACCAAATATTCCTCAGATTTTGCAATACTTAACTGAGATGCTGGACAAAGGCCTATCCTTTTCATCAATTAAAATTCATGGCTCTGCCATTTCGGCTCATTACAGTACAGAGCCACCAATCTTTTCTCATCCTTTGTTAAGGGAGTACCTCAGAGGAGTCAAAAACTTAAGGCCTCCAAGGAGATCACCAATACCTGCATGGGACCTCAATTATGTCTTGGAAAAACTCACCTTGCCTCCTTTTGAGCCAGCCGCTACAGCTGATATAAAGTTTTTATCTTGGAAAACAGCTCTGCTCCTAGTAATAACTTCTGCAAGACGAGTCTCAGAGCTACAGGCACTCATGGCTGTGGAACCTTTTATCATTTTTTATCCAGGCAGGGTTTCTCTGAGGACAAACCCGACATTTATGCCTAAGGTAGTGTCCAGTGTGGCCGTTAACCAAGCTACTCATCTGCCAACTTTTTATGCAAACCCACAGAATAAGGGGAAGATAATTCTGCATTCTTTGGACATACACAGACAACTACGCTTCTACTTGAACAGAACCAAAGCTTTCAGAAAGACGGAGCAACTACTAGTGGCATATGCTGCAGGATCACAAGGAAAGGCTATCTCAAAGCAGACTATTTCTAAGTGGATAGGCCACTGCATTCGTTTCTGCTATTCACAACATGCAAGCCAGTGCCTAAGGGCATTAGGCCACATTCAACCAGAGCAGCAGCCACTTCAGCAACCTTCCTCAGGGGAGTACCAGCCAAAGACTTTTTAGAGGCTGCTACCTGGAGTTCAGTGCACACCTTTACAAAGCACTATCATTTACCACTCTACTCTAAATCCAGGGCAGGCTTTGCCACTGCAGTTCTGCAGGGCCTCATAGCCACTTCTAATGCTGTATTCAGCCTCCCAACCATAGCTTTGGGATTCAACCCAAGTGGTAATGACTGCAACAGTGAAACACGAAGAACATAGCACAGTTGTGTACACTTACCATAAATGTAGATGTTCGAATGTATTCACTGTTGCAGTCCAGGTTACCCACCCACCATCCCACCATCCCCCATTTCTTTGCTGGAACTTATCTGCACTTCTCTAATCTATACAACCTATGTGATGTATTTGCTTGTAGAGGAAGGTATAATTTATTTTGGTGCATGCATGTTTTATTGGCATATTTTTTAGCCTACCCTTTTGGGGGCACCTGACATGTGGGGCAAGAAAAACTGAAGAAAATGGCAATGGCTGCATCTTTTATACCCCTGGTGCTCTGACGTCAGGGAAGAGGCAACAGCAACCGACGCCGGACCTAGACTTTGGAATTCAGGCCCACTGAGGGTAGCCTGCCAGCAGGATAACCCAAGTGTAATGAGTGCAACAGTGAATACACTCAAACATCTACATTTATGGTAAATGTACAGAACTGTACTTTAGTCATGATGGGGAGTTGTAAAAGGGGGAAAATGTGTGTATGGCATGGGTAGATTACAAAAAAGCATTTAACAGCATCCCACATTCATGGATAAAGGAGTGCTTACAGATGTACAAGATGCATCCTACATGGAGCAGTTATATTACAGTGACCATGAAACAGTGGCAAACCACATTACAGCTAAGCCATGATAAATGACAAATTATTATGCCAGGGATAAAAATTCAAAGGGGTATATTCCAAGGTGACCGTCACCACTGCTCTATTTCTTGCCCTTAACCCATTAAGTTGTCTGCTTAATTGATTAGGTCATGGTTAAAATGTGGCTCCCAGAATACAACCAAGTGTGAGAACTTATCTTTTTGTGGATGATTTAAAACTGTATTGCTCATCATATGAGGTATTAGCCAGTAAAATCTCACTCTACTCTTTCCTTACTTCCCAGTTACCACCGGTGTACTACAAGGCTCTATCCTTGGTCCCCTCCTTTTTAACATTTCACTAACACCCTCCAAACATCCACACAACAGGCCACCCTAATATAATATGCAGGTGATTCTACTCTCATTTGCCCATTTGACAACATGATAGACCTCCAAAAAATTACTCTGGAACTTTAACAGCCACTGAAACATGGCTTTGTAACTCACAAATCATGCTTAACCCAAAAAAAAAAAAAAAAACTACAATTTTTTCCCCAAATCTCCCTCCCATGAAAAAAAGCAAAATTTATCAAGTCTTCACTCTTGGTAATAAAGTCATAGAAGTCACTTTTCATAGCAAACTGTTAGAGGTGGTAATGGATGATAAACTTGCATTCAACCTGCAGGTACAAAATTGCACAAGAAAAACTAGGAATGCTTTACACAGCCAAAAACGTTCTCACTGACTCAATTACAACTGCACTTGCCACTATTCATCTCCTCCCCACTCATCTCTATGGAGTTCCTGTCCATACTAACCTCCGGGCTTCATAAAAATTAAAACTTGAACAATGCTATAACAAAGCTGCTAAATTTGCAGTAATACCCCTTTCAGAACCCACCATTATAGCACTGAAAAGCCTAATCTGGTTAGAACTGCTACATCAGCTAACATATACACAACTTCTTGCCACCTATAAAATTATCCAGCATCCATCTGCCTGTCCATTACTAAAAAACATTTTACACAACTATGTTCCCAGTTGGTCACTGCAATCCAGTGACCAAAAACTACTGACTGTCTGCCAACCTAGCAGATTTGCTGGGCATTATCTGTACTTGTTGCAGGCTTTAGCAACCTTGTACTCCTCTATCCATCAAGTCTGTACCCTTCCTCCCATCTTTCAAAACCACTCTGAAAGACTTCCTAGCTAAGATTTAGCTCAAAACCAGGATAAACTATATCCCTAAATGTGAACAAGTACCTTTTCATTCCTAATACCTCTTTACTGTCCCTTATTCGCTTACTTCCTTACTGCTATCAATTTCTCTTACCTGACTTTCTCTCTAAGTATACAATAAGCCTGTTTTTGCCTTACGACATACTGCAGTTCCTGTTTCTGTTACTTTAATTTCTCTACAAACTGTCTAAAATTTCTCTAAATATTAAGTGATTGTCATATATCTTGTATGCATTCTTAACCAATTTTTTATATTATGTCTAATTTGTTATAATTGCTTATGATTGTAAAATTATTGTTTTTAGTGTTTTGTAGTAAGAACTTTTCACCCCGGGGCCTACGCTGAAAATGGGCTTCTACCCAGTTGGACTTTCCCAGTAATCAAAAGTCAGTAAATAAATGTGAGGAGCTGAATGCACAACTCAAGTGGTTAAAACTTTCTCTTATGATATATAATGTCATTTGGTCTTGATAAATGTGCTAAAGCAACGTTTAAAGCAGGAAAGCTACAGCACCAAAAAAATGTGAGTCTGGGACAGGAATGTGATGTAAAGAAACTTAAGCAGGAGGGAGTTTATAAATGTTTGGAAACTGATGAAGGATCAGAAGTAAAACATTAACAAATGTGAACAAAAGTTAGGAAGGAACATTTTATAAGACTAAAAGTAATACTGAAAACAGCCCTTACATCTAGGAACAAAGTCCAAGTTATAAATCAGTTTGCTCTTCCTTTGGAAAAAGGCATAAATATAGTTGCATGTGCAGAAAACGTCTGGAACAACCTCATGTCAATCAGGATCTGATGCAAGAATGGTTTAGGAGAGGTGAATTTAAACCAAAAGCTGAAAGGTTAATTTTGGTGGCCCAGGATAGTGGACTTACATACACATTTGTTTACAAAGTCTATTGAACATGTGGGAAAAACAGACAAATGCAGGTTCTATAAAAACTGGAAACTGTTGCGGATCTCATCGCTGGGTGTGATACACTAATGCCAGAGTGCCTATATATCGAAAGGCATAGTAATGTGGCAAGACTGTTGTACTGGGGATTATGCAAACATTGCCGTTATGAAGTAGCTAAGAAGCATTAGAAACATGAGCCACAAAACATTATGTAGAATGATGTTTATATCAAATGGGATCACCAACAATTCAGAAGCAGATGCAAGAAAAACAGATTTAGCAGTCCATGAAAAGAAGACAAAAGTAACATTGATCATTAAATTTGCTACACCCAGTGATTGCAGTGTCCTACGTGCAGAGAGAGACATCTTAAAATACCAGAATTTGCAGGCAGACATGAGGACAATGTGGGAGAAGGATACCCAGACAGATCCAACAATAGCAGTAGGAGCAATGGGTCTCATAAAAAAGAATGTACACTCCTATTTAGATATATTACCAATACATGTAACTCCATAGGAGTTGCAGGAAGAGTCAACTCTGGGCACAGTGTGGGTGCTGCAAAGAGCACTTTTGGTTAACATCAAAGTTTAAATCAATACTAATTTCATGAACTTTATTCAAACTTTGATTTAGGAATGGGGTCCATTCCCATCATGGTACTAGAAACCCAAAAGACTTGGAGAAAATAAACTGACAGGACTTCTCAGCACCAAATACTTTCCCAGGCCACCGGACTTCTGTCATAAAAATGTGTGCAGAATGATCTCTCTGCAGATCTTTTGTAGTATGTAAGACAAGGTACATCTGTAAATGACCCCAGGCTATCATTTATTTTTTTTATTTGTAAGGGTTTTAATGTTTTCCTTTTATTTCTTTTCTCAATCACGTCCAACTGCAGATGCTTTTATTTCATTATCATATATGAAAGTTTGACTCGTATGTTTCCCAACCCTTCAATTGTGTTTTTTTTCTTTACATTAGAATCTTGTTGCATGGATGTTGTTAATTCTTTGGAGCTACTGTTGAGTAAATATAAGTGAGAATGGACATCGTATCTATATTTTCCTGGTTCCTCTCAGACCTTTAATGTATTTTATTTGCTGTGATGGCCGCCATTTTCCTTTTTAATTTTTGTCGTATAGCTTTTACTGGTATTCCATTTAGTAAGCATTTGTAAGCAGTGTTTCCTAACAACAAGAAATGTTTTCCTAGCGATGCATTGTTTTTGAAACACTGAAAGATACATGATTGATGTTCAGAGGTCAGTCTTGAGTGATGCATTAAACTGAGAGGGTGCATTGTGCATGTTCAAATATCACTGTTGAAAACCTATCCTCTTTTTGGGGCCTTAAAAGTTTTTTTTTCTTCTCGCCAGCCATGTTTAGATTTTCATGTTGGTTGTGGACATAATTTTATCTGTCTCAGTTTTCATTCCTTGATCCTCTCCAGTTTGCTTTATTGAGGTTGTTGCCCTTGAGCTCAATCTCATCCATTTGCATAGACTCTGGTTCTGGGTCTTGGTTTGGCGTTGAGTTTGTTCTTGAAATTGGCTTCAGCCCAAACCTTGGCTGGTCAGGATTAACCTTCATATTTACAGTGATACAAGATCCAATGTTGTCCCTCAGAATTTGTTTCTAGTTGGGCATTGAGTGAAGCTCCTCTTTATATCAACCTTTCTTTTAAAACTGAGCTGTTTGTTTGGGTGAGCTTCAAGCCTGCTGTCCTGTTCGGCCCAAGACTTTGCCTCATATTTTCCCAAACTTTTGTAAAATTTTTGATTTTCTGGTAAATATATTTATTTATCTGTTTATTTTTATTTCTTAACCAGGTAGGTGGGCTGGTTCGAAAGACCTTTGTCAGGCATGTGCTGAGCCATAAAGGCAGATACAGTTACACAGACAACATAAGAAACAAATTATATGGTAACATGAAAAAAGTTAAGCATAGGTAAATAAAAATATAACAGATTAAACAGTAACCTGAACAATGTTGTAAACTATAATATATTTAAGGTATCAAAGCTATTACATGAACAGAATTATAAAAATTTAAACTGACACAGTAAACACTGTCATTAAATTATGAATATTAAGTACAAAATGATTAGTGTTAACACCTTGTGAGTCAAAATAAAGCAAGAGTATAAATACAATAAAACAGTGAGGTGTAGCAACAAAGCTGATCTCAGATGAACATTAGCTTTATCTAGTGTCTCTAAAGCATTTGCATTTATTTTCTTTTTGACAAATGATTTAGTTTGTTTTCCTTGAAATGTATCATATCAATTGTCTAACATTTTCAGGGATGGAGTTCCCAGGAGGTAGGAGCTGTTTTGGAAAAGGACCTCTTGCAAATAGCCAAAGTGAATGGGGGCTGTACAACTGTAAGGAGTCAGAGTCACTGATTATAGTCGGTCAGTAATGCCAGACATTAGGATTTCATACTGCTTATTGTTTTAAAAAGACATGTGCTATTAACTTTAAGTGAATTATAGTAATATTTAAAAGTAACGCCTCTGATGTTGGGCCTTTATTTTTCCCTTTGTCCAGAATTCTTGAGTAAAGAAGTTGAGAGGTATGCTCATCCTTGTTCCTCTTGTCCCAGTCAACTGCCTGCTAAGACCAGTTTGTAAAAAGATTATTAAAATATCACAAAAAGGTCCAAAGAGTCTTATGTCATGGACACATGCATCAGAAAAAAAAAAGCCAACATTCTTAAGTATTCTGCCTGTTTCTAAGAAACAAGACATTTTATTCAACCCTGAATTTTTTTTTTTTTTTTTTTTTTTTTTTTATAAAGTGCCAGGGAGCGAGTGCCAAAAGGAAAGCAAGGCACAAGTTTCTACTTAAGCCTTTTTCTGATTCTAAGAATAGAGAGGTTTGAAACAGGGGTAGCTAATGGCCAATTCACATTCTTATCCTGGGGTTTATTTACTGCATACAGGGTCTTCCCAGAATGAAGGACATCAGTAACTTCTGTGTGAACAAGGGCATTTGCATTTACCTATAACTGTATGACTGCCTCATCCAGACACTGATCGTAGAGGAGAGGCAGAAGGGACTTCAGTCCATACTGGCATGATTTCAAAAGTTAGGACTCTGTCTGGACCTGTTAGAACTGCACTTTCTACCATTGAGACAAGTCTTGTTCATAGGAGCTCATTTGGACACCGTACACTAGTGAGCCTTTCTTCCCCAGGAAAAATTCCATTTCTTAACCAATTATTTCACAACTGTATTATACCAGAATCAGGTCTCTGTAAGATAAGTCCTCAGCTTAGTATTTTACATGGCTTCTTGTATCCTGTGTCCCTTTGGCAAGAGTGCATGTGAAGAAGTTTCAGTAATACATGAGGAACAGAAGATGGTACTAACATATGCATACTCCTTGTACCATCCCGTCACACCTCATCCCCTGTATAGAAGAGGAACTCGTATTGTAGATTCGGCAGGTAAACCTCAGTCAGGAGAATGCCTTCTAGCCAGGTCCAGACACCTAAAGGCTATTAGCAGACTTCTTAGACACCACCTCAGGAGCCTAGTTAAGGGATATGAAGATCCAGCATGGTCTGTGAAAAACCAAAGGAATTCTGGGAAAGTAGTGAGGGAAAAATGTTAAGCACAGTTCCTCAGATTTTATATGGTGGTACCCAAGGTGATGGAGAGTCACGGCTGTCATTTAGTTAGTATGTCATTGTTCTTTGCCCTGCTCCCCTACATGACTATCAAACCAAGTCCACAGTTGGACCATTCATTCATCTTTGGTTTCTGGTAAAAGAAGATGATCAAATAGAGTCTCAAGAACTGGGGACAATGGCCATCATTGTGTGGGAAGTTAGAAGATTTTTGTTTTTTCTGACGGCTGTCTACTTGTTGGACAGTGAGATGTGCAGTACCTGGCTATGCCAACTTTCTACGAATGTGTGCTTAGACACACACACACCGATGATGCTTTCATGCACTTTGAACATGAGGTTTGCAGAAGCCTGTTTGTATTAGGGTGCAGCAGTGGGTAGCAACACCTGATCATCTGCAGAGTATTCAGGGATCCATCCCTCTGTCACATGGGAGCCAACTTAGTCAGACGGTTAACATTGATTGTACTTATCCCATCTGTGCCAGAATGCTGAGCTTGATGTATGTAAGAAGTATCATAACTCACATCTGCACATTCCACTGTTGTCAGAGTGGTACTGACAAAGTCTTCTAATGAACTGTGTTTGGAGCCAGGTGATAATGAAGGAAAACAAACTCGGCTGAAATGTGTGTAGTAGCTTCCTGCTTATTCTCTTACAAAAGTAACACCAAAACAATTCTGGAACTGGAGTGGAGAGTAATAAAGGCTGCCATCAAAATTCTCCTGGTGGTAAATGTTTGTAATCATCTTCCCCCATCCTTTTAATTCCCTCTGTTGTATTTTTTTCCTCTTTTGTTGTTGCTACATTTCATTCCATTGTACTTTATCTGAACAGGTATCTCTTTATACTACTGACAGCATCTCTGGTGTTTACCACTCACTATGTTTCTTTCATTTGGTTACTGGCTTGTTTGGTACACTGATCTGAAAAAGGAAGGTTAGACACTCAACTGAATATTAGTGTTTTCTAGTTTCTGACATGTGAACCATACTATTAAATTCTTATTTGCATAGTGTGTGTGTGTACTCTCGTGCATGTCTTCCTTTATTTAATGGCAGTATCATTTAATTATGTCTCCCCCAACAGAGGCAGATACTGTTATAGTAGGTTTGATGCGCAACAGTTTAAGGTTCATTAAATCCCAGCAGCCTCCCACTTCAGAATTAGTCAACCTGCTGTTTTCAAAAGTATGTAAATGAAATAGTGTTTAACTTTGTTATAGAGTCTATATCAAGGCATGAAAGTTAAACTTACTGTTTCTTTGTGTAATTTGTATGTATTTATAAATGGGGTAGTCTGGTTTAAGTGAACTGTGCCTCAGTCTGGACCCAGCTTTTCAGTATCATCTTTTCCAGCTAACAAGTGATGTCCACACTGAATATATTTGGAGGCTGTTAATGGTTGACAGTGGCTGGGGCATCTCTGAAGCCCAGCTCTTATCAGGTTGTATTTTGCTCCACATCCCAGAATCATTGAATGAAGAAACTGCAATAAAATTTCTGTCATTATAGATATTTGTCTATATTGTAGACTTACAAGTGCTTTATTAATGTGAAGAAACTCTTATTCACAAGCTTGGAAATAAATTGTCATATGTTACATCCCAGATAATAAATCAGTTATTGTTTTTTTTAACCTTTACAGATCCACAGACATGATATGTAAGTGAGGGTCAGAGAGAAGGAGAGCGAGCAGACCTTATAATGAACCTCTATAGTAGAAAGACTTTACGTATTTGAATACTAAAATACATAAACTGAAATCTGAAAAAAAATGTTGGATTTTCTTAGACTTTGTATATGTAGAGCCGTGTAGTTCATTTGAAAGATCTTGCCTAGAAGGAGCTGTTGAATATCATTTTGATTGATAGTACCGATACACTCAGGATAATAGGCTAGATATGAAATATATGAAATCCTCAGTTATATGATCCATCAACATGTTTCAGGGTTATTGAAGGAAGAACGAATCAAAATAGACTGCAAATCATTTGATAATGATTGCAATAAATCAGTTGTCATATCAACAAGCTGGTTTCTTGTGCACCCAAAATAGTTTGTCAGAAAAAACTGCCTGCAATAAATTGGTTGAATTGAACTGTGCCCTTTTCTAGCCAGTCCAAAGGGCATTCTTAATCCTGAACATCTAAATTGTATTGCTGACCAGAAAAGTTGTAAAAGTTAGAATTGTCGGTAGCTTAAAATTTATTTGGTCATGGGGAATGTGTAGTGATGGTGCTGCAAGGTATTAATAAAAAGAACAGTAATTATCGGACATATAATCCTTGTGTCTGCAGGTAATTTGCTGAAGTCAGAGCTGCTTTTTTTAAACCACAGTCAGTGCAAAAAAAAAGTTTCTCACGTAGGCTGCATGTAACTCAATATATTAATATTAAATGCAAATATTTTGAAGTGCAGCAGTGAAAATTTTATAGTAAAAGAATTTTGATTTTTTTCAGTTTTAGCATATTAATACATGGACTCTCAAATGATAAGTTTGATGTAACTTTATTTTACTTCCATGAGCTTATCATTGTAAATATTGCCTGTTGACAGATGTAATTTTTGGTAGGTAATGTGAAAGAGTTTACCTTGCTCTTGTCAGCCTTCAAGATGCTACAAGAATAATGTGCGAGTTTACTACGTTTTACGTTTGTAACCACTAATTCCACAACAGTGTAGCAAGGGTGATTAAATGTTTGTCTAACTGCATCATGTTAGTTATAAGTTTAATGTTGTCTAACCTTTGTGGTATTTATTGGGGACACATTTCTGGTTTATAACAAGAAATGAATATCAAAATCCATATACCTGTATGAACGTTGTTGAATTGTTGCTAAACTGAACTTTCAGAAGTGGTGATTCAGAAATATCTTGCAAGAAGAATTAGTTGTGTGAAAGGGGGAAGGCTGGAGCATATTGCCTGATTTAGTAGAGAGTATCAGCCTCACTTTAAAATTAGACTAGAGAGAGCAGAGTTTGAGTACAAAATTACTGAATAAAGGTATGCATACCCTTAACCAACCACTTTTAATCTGATGTGGATTGACTGCCTGGCTGTTTAATGAAAGACCAAACGATATGGAACCTTGATGTACTAGTAATGCGTTTTACTGTCATATAAGAAGTCTGGTGTTGACACATGAGTAAGAGTGATAGCGTAACGATACAGAATGATCTTTGTGGCTATCCTTCCAGACTGCTTAAAGACAGAGACTGTTGATTAGGACTTCTGAAAGCACACAGACAGAAGATTATAAAAGTTCAAATTAAGTAAACAGTGCTGTTAAGGCTGTCCTACTCTTAACAGATTTTTAAAACGGGAACAAACGCATTGTGTTCATCTGCACTTCCAAGGTGGAATTATGCTGATACCCAGTGCAAATTAATAATTTCTTACTGTAGTATAAAACTCAGTAACATTTTCCAGTATCTAAAGATCATGTCTAAATGTGCAAAATGACCTTTGTTTTTTGTGTAATAAAGGTGTTTGCATGCGTCCGTTATACATGCTAACACTTTATTGTACAAAACAAAGGTTGTTTCACACCCATACATAAAAAAATAGTTTTTAAGTATTGCTTCTGAACGTGGAAGACTAAATGTAGTAAGCCATGTTTACAGCATTAATATTCATGGGAGGACAAGGGGTGGTTATGTCATTCTGAGTTCCAGCTCTACTAATGCTAGATTAATATAGGTAAGTAATTGTATATTAGTGGTGTAACTGCCAAGCAGTTTGGCAAAAAATATTTTTCTTTCAAACTGTTAATTTTAACAGTCTGGCTGTTATATCAGTAATTTACAATTACTTATCTATGCTAAAATCTAGCATTATTAGAGCTGGAACCCTGAATGACATAACTGTCCCCCTCTGCCCTCCTATGAATTTTAATGCTGTAAACACAACTTTCAACATTTAGTCTTCTGCATTTGGAAGCAATATTTAAAACTTAATATTTTTTAAAGGCTTCAAAACACACTTTTCTTTCTTTTCACACACACATACAAAAAACTGTTTGTAAGCATTTAGATGCATGGAAACACTTTGTTTTTTTATTTTTTTAAAGAAAAGCACATTTACCCATTAAACATGGCCTTTAACAAGCCGAATGAAAATATTAAACATTGGTGAGTGTTTTGCTGTGTCTCATTTTGGAATTATGCAGTGGATAAAATTAATATCAGCTGTTGCAGCCTCTTTATAGTTACTGTTTTGGTTACACAAAAAATATTTTATGGGAACGAGTTAATTGTGTATAACAGTAACCATTACTGACAGTGAGTTACAAGTGAACTGATTTTCAAAATTTAAAGAGAAAGTAGTGATCACGAATGCATGTATCAAGCTCTGGTCTTTGCTACTTCTGAGGTTTCTGACCAAGCGTGCAGCAACAGTAAATTCCATGTCAGTATTATGGCTGTTATGTTGATCTAATTTTGTTGATTCCAGAAAATGTCTACATCAGTTGAAGATCTCTTGAGTCATTTGATCAGCAGGTTTACTCAGTGCTCTAAAACCATATGGCAGCATTGAATATAGACTTCTGTGTTCTGTTACCTGGAGTTGTACGTATATGTAAAATTACAAAAGCAGAGCTTTTTTACTCCAGTTATTTTCTCTCACAATAGTACATGCCATTTTTGATTTATTAAGTCTGCTGAGCATTTTTTACTAATTTTACTGTAGAATTCATTTGACCATTCTCCATAAACAAAGGCAGGTTGCCTCTCTTGTCTGAAGGCTGATTCAACACTGCATCTGCAAACCCCAGTTTGTAGGCTGTAGTTTGCATAAATGCTAGAGATTATCACTGGCTTAATCATGAGGTGTTTATTGCATCTGTTTCATAAATTTAGGGTAAAAAGACTGAAACTTTCAAGTTTGCAGTTGCAGTCAGTGTAGTTTTGGATTTTGACCATTTTCAGTGTTGTATTCACATTTTTAACAAGTAAGCAGCGGTGGTGCAGTGGTTAGCATTGTCGCCTCACAGCAAGAGGTTCTCCCATTCAATTCTCAGCTGGAGCGCCTGCTGTGTGGAGTCTGCATGTCTTCCCCGTGGTCGAGTGACGTTAAAGACATGCAGGTAGGTGTGAGCGTGAATGGGCGTGCCTTCGTTGAAGGTTGGGTGTTGGGCTGGCAACTCGGCACCGTAAAAATCCACTGCCAGTCATGAGCAGACCGGAGTTCCGCTGTGGTAACCCCTAACCGGGAAAAGCTGAAAGTCTTTAGAGAAGAGGTTGTGCTTTGTACAGAGTATTTTACACAGATTACCGAAAAGGTTCATTAATTATGGTGTCCATAAATACCCACTTCTTAATTTTCTGTGAGCAAAAAATTGTTTGAGTTTGAACCACCATCTTCAGTAAGTAGGTTGACTTCCAATAGCTGTTACTGTTATGGATTTTTATATCATAGGAAAAACCTTCAGCCTGCAGGCTTTTGTGGTGCTGTGTGTAAAGGGTTAAGTGATAATGTTTAAGGGCTAACAAAATGGGCAAACCAGTGTGCAAGCTGAAAATGATGCTGGGAGCTGAGGAGCTCCTTGGATCACTGTTAGTTGAGTAAGTGCTTGTGCCACATTTTGTACTCTGGCACTGCGAGGATCATGGATGAAATAACTTTGCATTAGGCATGTAGAGCTTTTTAGCATTCCAACAAAGCAAGCTGCTGATTAAGCAGCAACATTTTTCAGACAGTAATGCCCCTTATTTGGGGCCATTTTTATTTTATTTTTTTTTTTAGGAATAGCTAAGGGATTTAGTGAAGATTCCTTTGAGTGTAGTCTGGGAACCTGGTCTGAAAGTACTTGCACAAATCTTGCACCCCCACCCCACTGAGTAGTATTGAAATGCTCCTCGTAAAGATCACATCTAAAGGGGTGAAATGATCTTTGGATTTTGCATAAAGTTGCAAACATTTTTTATGCAAAATACAAAGGTCATTTCACTCCAGTTTACAAGTAAAATTACTGTAAAAATTGCTTTCAAATGCAGAAGTCTAAACTTGCACAAACATGTTTATAGCATTAATATTAGTGGGCAGGAAGGAGGTGATTATGTCACTTGGGGTTCTTACACTAGTTATGTTGGATTTGGGTGGGTACACCATTGTGTAATAAGTTATATAATTGCTAAACTGTTAAATTAACAGTTTGACAAGCTGCTTTTTGCAAAACTGTTAATTTAACAGTGTGGTAACTATGTAACTTTTGTGAATCCACCATAATTAGAGCTGGAACCCAAAGTGAGGTAACCACCTCCTTCCTGTGCACTAATATTAATGCTGTAAATATGGCTGCGTAAGTTTCGATCAGTCATGTTCTGAAGCAATTTTTAAAGTAATTTTATTTGTAAACTGGAGTGAAGCGACCTTTATTTTTGCATAAAAAAGTGTTTGCAGTCATAAAGATGCATACAGACACTTTTTTATACAAAAACAAAGGTAATTTTGCCCATTTATACATGATCTATAAAGGCTTGGACTTTCAGCTTGTACAAATTTCATGTTAAGGTTCTAGCTTCTAAATGGTTCCATTATCTCTGATAGCTATAACCCTAGATTTGGGGTTTATTAGTACTGTTGTTACCCCTTTGTATCTGATGATCTAATGCTCATTTCCTTAAAGGAAACTCCACCTTAGAACTCAAAAAACATGTTTTTTTTTTCATTGTATCTTTGCTTTCTGAGTTATGTTAATGCCTCAAAATCATTCCAAGTGCTTCTCTTACAATTTTAATAGGTTTCCCTAAAAATGGCAGATGATAGGGACCTACCTTGGTAACATGATTTTCTTGCTTTCATTCCTCCTTCCAGAATACATTTCAAGTCATCTTTGTATGAGTCATGCTAGACATAAGGTAGCTCAGGCAAAAGTATTTTCTTAAATATAGATGTTATGTAGTCCAATCTCGCCTACATTCTTACCCGTGGGTTCGGAGCTGAATATCGGCTCCGACTCTGCCAAACATTTCTAGCTCGAAGTCTTCTATTGGCTGGGCTAAGAAGGTATCCCATGCTGCACTGCTTCATATCCCCAGATCTCGTTTGCCGCTAGTGTAGCTCAGACGTGGTCTCGCTCTTGGCTGTGGCTAAGTACCTTTTTTCTTCTTGAGAGAATTTGTTACAAACAAAGCTATTTTAATAGCTATTTCTTTTTGGTGTTTTTTGGGTATAATCTGTAGTGTGATTGTTTTTTGTGGTATCCCACTAGCTGTTAGAGGACCTAGTCCTTTCCCTTACTTGTCCCTGTGTTTGTTTATTGCTATCTAAAACCGTTTGAATTAGAGGTTTTAGTGTCTTGTCTTCCTTGTTCTGTATGCAAGTTTGGTCTAAAACCGTTTTAGTTAGAGGTTTTTAGCCCTTGTCGTCTTAGTGTGTGTCCCTTCTGAGGATTGTGTGTGCTGCTGTTTGTGGAAAAATTTGTTCCCGTGCTTAGTGTGGTGTTTTTGTGTGACTGTAGCTGTTTTTCCAGTCAGGCAGTGACTTGCTCATTGTATTGGTATTTGTGATTAATTTTCAAGATGCCAAAGATTCCAAGGAGCACAAACCTTCGGGTTTTAAAAAGTGCTCTAAGTGTGGTTACAAGATGTCCATCACCGATGGACATTCAGTATGCGTTTGTCTGGGAGCAATCCACCTGCAGGAGTCCTGCAGCTTCTGCCATGCTTTTAGTCCCAGGGTGCTCCAAGAAAGAAAGAATAAGTTAATTCTGAAGGGACTCTTGAAACCCTTGTTCGAAGAGGCCATGGATTCTGCTTCCAGTTCAAAATCAAAATCCACAAAATCAAAAAAGAGATCTCCGGCTCCTTCAGTCTCCTCGGAGCCATCGGAGAAAGTAATCAAACTAGCTTCGACCTCCTCAACTCCACTGTCCTCGGGGCCGCAGGAAGTGTCGGTGTTGATGGAACTGGCGTTGGCTCCAATTATATTGGAACCTCTTTGGAGCCAATCACCCAGTATTAGACCAGTGTCACCTGAGAGGAGATCTCCCTCCCTGTCCTCCAAATCCTCCAGGACACTTTCAGATGTGGATGTCGATAGGGTGGTGCAGAGGCTCCTTCAGTCACCGGTTTTGGCTAAATTTTTCTTGGCTCTGTCCCAGTCGGCTCTGGAGCCCATCCCGATACCTTCTTCGATTATTCTTCCTCCAAGCGCATCTGTCTTCGGAGCCAGAATGCTCTGCTCCATGTGATGTTCCTAGGTCGGTTCCGATGGCCCCTCCGGGCTTATCAGTGCCGACATCAGCTCCGACCCCATCAGTGCCGTCCACGGGCTTTGGGACTCAGGATTCTTCAGTCGGGCCCAAGGGGGAAACCTCGGGACACCTTTCGGTTCCTAGTTTCCTGCTCGGTGCCTCGGCTCATGAAACCCCGACTCCTGTCATGGTCTCGGAGGTTGGCCGGTCCTCGGATTTGGGGGGGCAGCCTTTGAGGCCATGCAGAGTATGCTGGCCAGATCTTCAGCCACATCATGCGGGTCGGTTATTCTGTCCCGTACCACTCTGGTGAGAGCCTCCGATCACCACCTATCTGTAGACAGCAGAGCCCCTATCTGTAGACAGCAGAGCCCCAAGGCCTAGGGATACCCCCACGAGTGGTCCCCAAGTTTCTGAGGGCCCCTCAGAGTTTTTGCCTGAGGAGCCCCCTAGAAAGAAAACGTGCAAGAGGAAGCACATAAACTCCCAGGATGAGTCTATCGCCTCAGATACCGACCTCGAGGAATCGGAGGGGTCCCCCAAGTCATCCTCTGACGATGTTTCTTTATCCGACATCCTGGAGATATTGAAACAAAGAGGTGACTGGCCGTCCAAAGCCCCCTCCGAGGAGGAGTCGGTCTTCCTGAAGGCCTTTGGTGCTCAGCCCTCCACCTTCTGGGTGTCCCCACCCTTCAACGAGCTCCTGGATTTAATTTGTCGGAGGGTGTGGGAGAACCCTGATTCTGTGGAACCCGTAACCAGGAGACCCAATAAATTTCTGTCTGCTCCCCCGGGTAAGGTGTTTTTGTCCAAAGGAGTCCCTGTGGATGCCATGGTGGTGGCGGCGGCCACTCAGAAGGAATTAGCCGAGACTTCTTCCTCCGTCCATCCTCCTAACAAGGAGTCTAGGACCATGGACCAGTACGGGAAGCGTACCCTCTTGTCAGCAACCTTTACCTTATGGTCGCTGAACTACCTGTCTCATTTTACTCTGCAACAGAGAGATCTCCTCAAGGAGTTAGGAGATACTCTCGTGGGTAACGTTCCTGAGGTGGTGGCCCAGACGGTTAACACCCAGGTGTCTACCCTCAATTCCATCGTTAACCCCTCCATGCGGCTCATTTCATATGCAGGAGGCAAGCCTGGATGCGCCTTTGTCATTTTGCGGAGACCTTCAAGTCTTCTTTCACTGACGCCCCCTTTGATGGTTCTTCTTTGTTTGGAACCAAGGTGAAAGACACCCTTACCAGGTGCAAGCAAGAGGGAAAGACTCTTTCTGCTGTAGGGGTCCATTTTTCCTTTCCCTCTAGGCCTTACCCCAAGGCCCAGAGGGGTGGGAAGATGTGGTTCAAAAAATCACAGAGGTTTTTTCCCGGTGCACAAGGTGATCCCCCCTCCAGAAGCAGAGGAGGGGGAGGTTATTCAGGGAGATGCCACCCTAGAGGCAGAGGGGGGCCCCTGCAATTCGGGAGACTGTGATTCCTTTCGCGGCTCTCCCTACCGTCTTTCCTGATGGCATGCCCAACTGTGTGTTTTCGGAGCCAGTCGGGGGTCGAATATCGTTATACCCAGAAGCCTGGCAAAGCATCACCCAGGACCGATGGGTATTACAAATAATTTCCGGAGGTTATGTCATCCCCTTTTCGTCAGATCCCCCTCCAGTCAGAAAAATCCCGGACATTCCATCCAGTCAAAGGGATCACGCAGTTTCAGAGGTTTCAAAGCTGCTAGGAAAAGGAGTTATCCAGCATGTCCCCTCAGACCAGATCGGATTAGAGACTTACTCAAGATTCTTTTTGGTGCCGAAACGAACAGGAGACCTGAGACCCATATTAGATCTCAGCCAACTGAACAACTATGTACAAAAGTCCAAGTTCCGTATGGTCACACTACAGTCAGTTCTCCCATTGTTGGGAAAAGAAGTATGGATGTGCTCCATCGACCTCAAGGATGCTTACTACCATATCAAAATGAACAGGGCATCCAGGAGTCACGTACACTTCCGGCTGGGAGCCAGTCATTTTCAGTTTCGAGCCCTGCCCTTTGGTCTCACCACAGCCCCCAGGTTGTTCACCAAGTGTATGGCGGTGGTAACAGCTCACTTGAGATGTCAAGGATTCCAAGTGTTTCTGTATCTGGATGACTGGCTCCTCACCACCCCCACCAGGCATCTACTAATCCAAACCAGGGATGCTACCATCACTCTCTGTCAACAGTTGGGCATAACACTGAACTGGGAAAAATCTGCCTTGTTGCCCTCACAGCGTGTCACTTTTATAGGTGCAGAGCTAGACACCATTCAAATGCGAGCCTTTCTACCACAGGAAAGAATCAGAGTCTTAGACAGGTGCATGCCTTGCTACCCCTGTGGAAAGCGGAGGCAAGATGGGTTCTCCAACTCCTGGGGACTATGGCAGCAACAATTGTGTTAGTCCCTCTAGCGAGATTGCACATGAGGCTCCTTCAATGGCTCCTCTTTGCTCAATGGTCTCTCCAGAGACTTCCACTTTCCCACCCTATTTTGCTCACGGACAGATGCAAACAGGATCTCAGTTGGTGGCTTTGCACCAACAATCTGGACAGGGGAAAACCCTTCATTCCACCACCCCCGGTTGCCACAGTGACTATGGACGCTTCACAGATGGGGTGGGGGGGCATTATCTCGGCAGGACAGTCCAAGGCACGTGGCAAGATCACTAGATACATTTGCATATCAATGTCCTGGAGATGAGAGCGGTGCTACTTGCGTTGCAGGCACATCAGAGCTTTCTACCTCTCAGGACTATTGCAATACACTCGGACAATATGTCAGTGGTGTGGTATCTGAACAAGCAGGGATGAACCAGATCATACCCCCTGTGCAGAGAGGCCGTGCGAGTGTGGCAGTGGGCAGCATCTTCCCAACGATTTCTGGTGGCAATGCACATTCCAGGGAAGTCCAATGTGATAGCGGACAGGCTAAGCAGAGCTATTCTGATGCCTTACGAGTGGTCCCTGAATCGTCTAGTTGCAGAACGAATCTTCAGCAGATGGGGTCAGCCTTGCTGCAACCTTTTTGCCAGCCCCCTCAATGCCAAATGCAGCAGCTACTTCACGCTGATCTCCCCACAGGGGGAGTCACCCAGGGACGCTCTGGTCCATGATTGGCCCTCCGGTCTGCTTTATGCTTTCCCTCCTATTCCCTTGCTATCAAAAGTGATTCAGAAAGCGCAGTCCTTGGGAAGCAGAATGTTTCTAATTGCTCCACACTGGCCTCGTCAAGTCTGTTTCCCCTTTCTCCATCCCTACATTGTGGACACACCTTGAACTCTGGAACCACAACCAGACTGACTGACACACATGTCAGGACAGTTCCACCCCTCTCTGCAGACCCTCCGGTTGACATCCTGGCTACTCCACTTCCGTCGTTAGTTAGGCTTCATCACTTTTCACCTGAGGTAGTTCATATTTTATCTTCCTCTCATAAGCCCTCTACTAGGAAGATTTATTCCAGCAAATGGAAGAGGTTTTCTATTTGGGCTCACACCCAAGGTATTGACCCTTACACAGCTCCAATTGCTTCCGTCTTGGAGTTTTTGTCTATGCTCTTCCAGCAGGGCTCAGTGTCCGCTACCATTAAAGTTCAGTTGGCAGCGATTTTTAATTTTCATGTTGCTAATGAGCCTAGTCTGATGGCTGACAGACTCTGTAAGGCTTTCCTGAAGGGCACTCTGTTACTCTGTCCTCCTGTCTCAGAACCGATCATGCCATGGGATCTAAATTTTGTTCTGCAAGCCCTTATTTCACCACCCTTTGAGCCTGCAGCTACCTGTGACTTAAAATTCTTGACCTGGAAAACTGCCTTTTTAATAGCCATCACGTCAGCCAGACGCGTTTCCGAAATTCAAGCTCTTTCTATCAAACCTCCATACTTGATCTTTCATAAGGACAAGGTTTCTCTTAGACCAAACCCTTCTTTTCTTCCTAAAGTGGCGTCCATATCTAATCTTAATCAATCTATTGAGTTGCCAGTGTTTTTCTCCATTTTTCAAACAAGGCAGAATTTAAATTTCATCAATTGGATGTACACAGACAGTTATGTTTCTATCTGCACAGAACCAAAGATCTCCGAAAATCTGATCAGCTGTTTGTCTCCTTTTCGGAAAACAGAATTGGGTCCCCTGTCTCCAAAATCACCCTATCCAGATGGATATCAAATTACATCTCTTTCACTTATTCCTCAGGGGGTAAAGACCTACCGTTTCCAGTCAAGGCTCACTCTACTCGGGCTGTATCTACATCTACAGTCTATCAGGCCAGATTGTCTATGGATAATATTTGTGCTGCAGCTACCTGGGCATCTCCTCACACCTTTGTTACTCATTACAAGCTGGACGTGGTATCTAGGGGCAGGTCTTCCTTTGGTTCCACAGTACTCGGCAGTATCTTCCTCTGAGCCTCCCAGGATGTAGGTGCTGGGGACGCTGTCCCACAGGTAAGAATGTAGGCGAAATTGGACTACATAACATCCAGAAGTTATGTACTCACCATAACGTTCGATGTATGTAGTCCATCTCGCCTCACATTCTTACTTACCCTCCAGCCTTCCCCCTTCCTTGAGGATCTGGAGGTTAGGTCTGGTTTTTAGAGCTCCCTTCACCTTTAGTTTATTCCTCTTTACTTGGATGTTGTTATGCATGGGGTATGAGTGTGGTGTTCGCAGCAAACTAGATCTGGGGATATGGAGCAGTGCAGCATGGGATACCTTCTTAGCCCAGCCAATAGAAGACTTCGAGCTAGAAAAGTTTGGCCGAGTTGGAGCTGATATTTGGCTCCAAACCCACGGGTAAGAATGTGAGGTGAGATGGACTACATACATCGAATGTTATGGTGAATACATAACTTCTTGTTCTATAGTTGTAGCTCATAGTGTATTGTCATGCTTTATTTGTTAATAGTTAAAAATAAATGTGATATGCCCACCATGGGTCACCAATGTGTGATGCCACCACTGCCATCAGTATGTGACGTCCTCACTCTGTGCCAGTAATCAAGGAGCCTGAATCCTCACCACTGACAAAGGAGAAGGATGTTCACTTGGAATACAAATGGTTGCACTCAGTATTTCCAGATGCAGACCTCTCTGCATGAAGCACAGTTTCCATTAAGAGCACACAGGGCACACACTTAGCCCAGGGTCTGGGTGTCTCTGTCTGTCTCCCTCCAGGTCCCCAATAAGACTCCTCACTGGTACAGATGTAGAGTTAAGTCTTCAGCCAAGTCCGCCATCACACTCTCTCTGAAACCAGTGCTTTGTGTCCTTGCTCCAAGTAGCTGACACACACATTGAGATTTGATTTACACACACCTGGGAAAGGCTGGCACAGATTTACTAGCTGTACCCCCTTCTGCCCAGACTATAAGCTAGTTGTCACTGCCACCAAGCACTAGAAAGACAGCTAGCTAAGGATGTTGCAAGGGTACCCAATTATACTGAATGAAATTAATATTAATAAAAATGGTAATGTTGACCAACAGCTAGACTTTCAGGAGTGGCCAGAGTTATCACCAAATAAATATATGCAAATACTCTCAGAGCTTAAATATTTTCTAAAAAGACCAGACACAATGAAAAGTTTAAGTATATTTAATAATAAATAAAAGAATATGAAACTACTAGATATCCATTTACAGTAAACACTAGAGTTTCAGTTACAGGGGATATTAAAAATATCACTGATGGAAAATTTCACGCAGGTATAGAAAAACAGTTTTTCTGATCTCACTATATTTTTCCGACTAATCTAAAAGAATTACTGTTCCCTAGAACAGTAATTTGAATAGAGCAAGGCAAGATAATTTAGGTGAGTGGTAATTGTTGTCAGATCTAAGACAGAATGCAGAATGCTCAGAGCAAACTCCTACTAATATTTAAATATTATTTCAGAGTTGAGTACACAATGACATCACATCTGGTCATCTGACTCCGTTTCCCGCATTAAACAACACTAGAAGCTGATAGGATTTTAGCACCTACATGTTACCATACACACACAGCTTTGCTCAGATGTGGGGCAGCTGGTGGAAGTCATAAAATCATAAAACACTTCTGTTCTTTCTACAGGAGCTACCAACTATTCTGTAGTACAGACATTGCATCTCTGGCTCCATTCAAAAGTGTGAGATAATATCTTTATGGCTTAATCCATAAAGTGATTTAATTTCATATATATTTTAAAGTTTGCTACAGCTGGATTGTGATTAACCTTTGCTCTGTTGAAACATGTACATTTAATTTGGTTACAGTAATACATGTACGGTTCTTTGCTTTCCAGCAGGAAGCACGGTTATATTTTAACACTAGCAACTTTTCAAATACATTTTTAAACACAAGCATTTGTACAAATTAGTTTGATACACAAATGGCATATAATTCTTTACAAAATTCAGCTAGCTGTGCTGGCTTACGTTATGCATCTGCTGCCCACTTCTCGCATGACTGGCTGTACCTCCTATCCTCACAATAAAAATAAAACCTTTTAACTAAGAATGAGGTTCCACAGGTTGCTGAGCTGATAAACCCTCACAAGTCTTTTGTGAATATAAAAATAAGGGCCTAACATCTAAACTTTGGGATTGGCTCCTTATTTTCCTGCTCCCAGATTTTCCTTCAGTCCGTTTTCATGGAACCTCCCACCATTGTCTGTAACTGCCTTTAAATAACTGACCTGTTGAATGTAATGTATTAGAATAAAAACACCTATCCATCTACCTGCTTAACTAAATAAACTACTGGAAACTTCAACAAGGTGTCTTTATTCCTGTCACAGGAAAGGTATTGGAGAGAGACAGTCTCCTAGATCTGCTAGCTAAAGTGATTTTATCTGGCGTAATCCTTAATACTTTGTTTTTTTGTTAGTCCTGTCACCCTCTGGGTCACAGGTAGGATACAGACTTCATTCGAGCCCTCTGGATTACCTCTGTTTGCTGTACATTTACAGGTGACAAGTAGTAGGACTCCAAACTGTCTGCTACTTCCCAATGCTTTCAGTGGGAAGGTTTATTTTCTCTCTCTCATGAATGATGCATAATTAAAATGTGCTTTACTAGTTCCTTAATTAGTGCTATGTTCACCCCTCTTTTTTTTCTGTTTCATATTTATTTATACTTTGGTAACCAGGAAAGTGAACTGGTCCTACTACCTTTTTCAGCCACAACGGCAACGATAATAACAAGTAATAAATGCATGTAGCAATGCAAAAAAAAATACTGACTGTGACACCCCACCACTGGCCCATTAATCAAGAAGTCCCAATCCTCACCACTGGCAGAACTGGTGGGATGTACATTGGGAGGATGACTGGTACACACACAGCATTTCCAGATGCAGCTCTCTGCAGCAAGTGCAGTTTCCCTTAAGAGCACATGGAGACCACAGTCAGTCCCGGGCTGGTTTCTCCCTCTTTCTTCAGATCCTCAGTAAGACTCCCAACAAGCACAGCTGTAGGGTTGAGTTCTCAGCTGAGTGGCCAAGCCAAGACCTCCAGCAACCCCCTCTGTCCAACCAGTGCTTTGTGTTCCTGCACAAATATCTGACACACAGATAAACACACTATGAGGTTTGATTTATACACACACACACATACCTGGGAAAGGCTGGCACAGGTTTATTAGCTATGCCCCCATCTTCCCAGACTATAAGGTAGTTATCACTGCCACCAGCCATGTCCTTATCAGCTACTTTAAGGCCCTTAACAAAGGGTGTCCAATCTTACTGTGTAATGTTAGTATCAATACAAACTGTAGTTTGACCAAGAGCAAGGCTTTTAGGAGTGGCCCACAAGGTCACCAAATAAATATGCAAGTTCTCCCAAAACTTAAATATGTCTCACAAATATCAGCCACAATGAAAGGTTTAAATATATTTCATAATAAATAGTAAAAGAACAAGAAAATACTCAGTATATGATCAAAGTAACATCAGAGTTCAAAACCACAGGAAATATTTAAAACATCGCAGGACAGTCTCAAATAAAAAAAACATCTAAACTATACTTCGCTATATTCCTGACCGAATCTACAAGAATTAGTACACCCTAGTTAACTTACTTACAGAGCAAGCAAGCCAGATGTGGTGAGTGGGTCTGCTGATGTCAGGTCAAAGAAAAATACAGAATACGTAGTCTCTTTGAATGTTCTTAAATTAATATCCCAAATTTTATTGCTGGGGTAGCTTGCCGAATGACATCAGTTCTTGTCATCTGACTCTTTCCCAGGGTAAACCCCCATTGATGCAGCTGGTAACATGTAGCATCTACCTGTAGAAATACATAAGCAAGGGTTTTTCCTCAAGTCTTGGTACTTGCTGTTATAGAACAATAAAACACTTGCAAGACAATTCAGAGAACCTCTAGTTCTAGACATTGTGTCTGTTACTGCACCGAAACTGAAAGATAATGCCCTTTTATTACATGGTCATAAAGTAATTTAAAATTTCAGCTATTTTTCTGAAATTAACCTGTGTTTCAGTTTTCGTTGTTAAAATATATATATCTAAACAGTTACAATAGTGATGCACATTTCTGTTCTGTTCCAGTAAGGTACACTGTGGATACATTTTTAAAGCTCAGTACTTTACAACCCTTTTCAACACACACTTCTGTACCAGCAGTTTGATATACACACAACATACACTTCTAATACATTTGTAACACAAGCATATGAATCATGTTGATATTCACAAATGACATATTTACAACGTTTGAGATAGCTGGGCTGGCAGTATCTCCTTTTGTAACACTGACATAAAGACACTGGCTGTATGTTGCACTTAGAATCTTTGTCAATGTGTGACAGTGAGCAAGTAAAACGTTAAGCAACATTTACTAGAATGTATACATTCATAATGCTTAACTCTACTATGTTTAGTTTATAATAAAAAATGAATTGTATGCGCTCATATTGCACATGTATATGTAGTATGCGTTTGTGTGCGTTTAAAGTACATGTGTGCAAAAACGTGTGTGTGTATATGTGTAACGGAGAACTAGATTTACGTGCCTGTGTGTTGACTTCATGTCCTTTTAAAGGAAAACAAATTAAAAATGGAAATTAACTGCGTGTCCACGTCTGTGTGTGTTTGTGTGTGAGAGTATAAAAATGTATGTAGCAAGTAGAATACTATATGTGGGATGCAGTACTGTGTTGAAATGTGCAATGTCTGACTGTGTTGCATTTAAACACAGTTAAGTACTTCTGAGTTCCTTTTCTTAATGTTTTTAATGCAAGAGCACATAGTAAATGTGTATATTATGGTTGCCATCAATGGTCACATTTTCTTTGTGGACTACAAAATGCTCATGCATCCTAACAATGTAAGGACTCAGTCAGTAGGACTCTTACCACGGATCTACATCTACCAGATTTGCATCCCCCTCTGGGATGCTTTCACAAAAAAGCATAAAGACTTTTTTATGAACATTATCAGTGCACCTAGTTGATATGGTTGCCACTTCTCTTTCTGTTTGCAGTTCTGTCCTGTGGGAGGGGGGAGGGTAAATGTGTTGACACTTTACAAGAAAAAATATTTTCTGACATTTCTCTAAATGCCACAAAAATCTTTGATACTGCATTTAGGTTATCTTAACATATAAACTATTATAAATAACCAACATTTAAAGCACAGCATTTCAATACTGTGTTGCTGCTTATGTAAATTTGTCAGAAGAGGTGACAACTGCCTTTAAACCACTGACTGATCTATTTGCTTTGTTTTGCTATGAAAGGTAGTGTTAAGTTCTCCTCCTGTCTGCAGTAAAAACAGTTCCACAGCTTTCTTTCTCCTTTTATATCAGCTGTTGTTTTCCTGACATTAGCAGGATTAATTGTCCATCCAAGATTGACAGCAGTACCTGACAGTGTAAACTACAGATGTAACTATCTCAGATATGTCATGCAGATGGAGACAAATTCCTCTGCAAAGCATGTGAGAAGTTAAGCTTAGAAAAAGGCAGGTGGGCTTTCCCTTCGATTCCAGTGCAAGGAAATAAAAGTTTTACAAAGTGCAAGCAGGTCTCTAGAACCTACACAATACTGGAACCATTTTGTAGGGAGAAAAGAAACCTAAGGATTAAGTTAAACTTGGGAGAGGGCGGAATTTTCCTTTAACAAAGCACATTAACTTAACCCGCAAAAAATGCGTCTTGCACAGATTGTCTCTCTGCATAGTGAGCTTCACAGATTGTCTCTATGCATAGTGAGCTTTTCTGAAAGTTTATTCTCACTGGTTAAATAAACAGAAGTAGGGAAGCTCTGATCTAAATACCAGCTGTAATTAGGCTCTGGTTTGATTTCTTGTATTTGTTCACATAAAGTGTCTTACAAAATGAATGTTTCTCAGTTAGCTGACACCCATTTTAAATGTGTGAAATGCTCTCATGTCCTTTTGATTGTCATGCTGTTTTCATCATTTGTGCAATTACTTTAAAGGCTGAGATGCAAGTCATTTGAAAATTGCTTGTAATAGCAGTAGAAGCATCCCTTGTATGTGCCTTCGGTGTATACATAGTAAAATAGGGATAGTTAGAGCTTTTAGAAACTGTAAATGAAATTGTTGTTAACAGCAACTGATGCTTTAATCTTTCTTTCAAAGTGAGATGCAACAGTGTGTAATAAGTTTTATGCCTTCAAAATGTAGCAAATGAGATTACTAAAGAAAGCATTTTAAATAATACAGTTTAATGCTGCACTTTTGTCAATTATTGATCAGCAAGACCAGCTATTTTTAGTTTTGTACGCAGAGGAGAGACTATTTGTATGCAGAGGATAAACTATTTTGAACTGCTTCTAAGATTTTAACTCAAGTAATAACTGATGCATAAGGAAAGCCATTTAAGAGTGATAACACTGACGTGTAATTTTATCCTAAATACAATTGGTGTGAAGTAAGCTGTTTTTGCACTTCACAGTTGGGAAGGGTTACCAAATTACTAATTTGTGCTACTTGTCTTTGTTTACTGGTTTGTCGCATCATCCACATACATAGTTTTGACCTACAGTCTTGTTTTCCCGGTTCATCTAGTGCCCCCTGCTCCATTAGCTGTTTTTTTGTCTGGCACCCAGCCCTCATGCATGAGTTGACTTTGTGAGTCTTGGCTCTTTACATAAACTACATTGTGATACAGAAGGATAAAGCTCTGACTGCTTCCTTGTCAACTTGGGTTCAGGTCATGAGCCCAGGTTTTGGAGGAGCTTGTCATTTGAGGTCAAATTGGAATGAGAGGCTACCAGTGGCTTATTCATCCTAGGGGCAAGGGCAATGCTGATGTTCCACTGATTAAATGGAAAAGTGAATCAAACCAAGGGAGCTGGATATACTGCAGTAGGCACCAGGTGCATTTTGTAAATAAAAGAAAGGATGGGTATAAAAAAAGCAGTGCGTGAAATGATGTACTGGTTGCAGTAATTTGCAGAATGTTTTCAAAAAGCTTTCTGCGAAGGAGTGAAAGTTGACAGGCATAGATCTTCAAGAACAGCAAGTGACAAGGGCAATAAAAAAACAGCTAAAAGCAGCTCTACACATACAACTTCAGTGGGTGAAGTATTCTGTAAAAACAAGAAGTGCACCTGCAAGAAATAAATGTGTTTGTGTATGCTGCACTGATCTGTCAGAGAGTTCTGGAGTTTGCCTCCAGCACACCCTTCCCCTAAAAGTACAGTTGGTGAAACAGGCACAGTTACAAGAACAGTTCTGTTACTGTGGTGACAGCAGATTACCTTATTAACTGTATCAGAGTGCAGAAATTTTTTGAAAAATGCCTCTGACAGATTGAAGTTGATAGCCCCAGCAATAAAAGGACAGATAGAAAAGAAAAGAATACTGTGTGTGTTGAAATGCTCTTAACGAGCGAAGGTGGTTAAGCATAACCCCATGCCAGGGGTGTAGCTAGGATTTTCAAATTTGTACTCACAGCTCTCAAACTGCTACCCCCCTCCCCAGCCAAGCTACGGCCATTCTCGTAATTCACGGTTCGCTCTTTTAGTGTCGATGAAGAGGCATTCGCTGTAATGCCTCTTCAGTAATATAATATAAATTCACTCAAACTCGGTTCCTTGTATTGAAAATTAACCTGAAATGTCAGTTCTTTGAAAAATGCAGCATGGTAGTTGGGGTAGAGAATTTATGCTTTTGTTTTCTGTAACTTAAGGTACAGGTTTTGAGCTTGAGTAAATTACTAACCACCTGCTACCCCTAACTAGGATGTTTCATTCACACACACACCCCTACCTACCTCTTAGTGCAAGAAATATGGACAAAGCCTAAAATAAACAGGGACAGATATTAAATAATGCTCGCGTGAACTTAGAAAGTTGCTAGAATAACAGGATTTGTGCTAGTGTGAGAAAGTTGCTAGAATAACAGGATTTGTGCTAGTGTGAATTTTTCTAAAGGACATGAAGTCTGAAACTCAAATGTCTGTCATTTAGCAACTTCAACCTTCAATGATTTTCTAGAAAAAAAATCACAAAATTTATGAGGAACAGACAAAAAATATGGGGCAAAAATCTGGACATTCTGCAAAATTTGGACAGTTGGGAGGTATGCTACATACTTACCACACACACACACCTCTCAACCTCTTAGAGCAACAAACTCATAAATAAAACTGAGGCAAAGGCCCAAAAATAAGGACATTTTTTTAAATATTGCTCTTATAAACTTAGAAAGATAATAGAATAGTAGTAGGTCTTGCATTAGTACGAATTTTCTGAAAGGTATGAAATCTGAAACTCAAATGTCTGCCATTATTTTCTAACTTCAGTCTTTAACAATTTGCCACTAATTTGCCAGAAAACTGCAATTTTATGAAAAACGGACCAAAATGTGATGCAAAAATATAAAATTGCCAGACAATACAGCTGGGAACCTGTCAAAGAAGGGACACCATTTTAATATGAGCACAGTTAACTTAGAGCAGCTGACAAAATTAGAGAATCTACATGCATTTCTGAAATAAAAGTAATGTATAACTCTGATCATTACAGTTATTTATAAAAGTAAAGTAAACCCTCCACGTTTTCTTCCAAAATTGCTATTTTGCAGAGAGATTATTATGGGGAGAGCAACATTTTGAGCCAAAATTGGGGACAGTTGAGAGGTTTGGATATTCCTAATTCTATAAAGCAATTTATTTGCACATACCTCAACCTCTTAATGCAGGAAATCTGGACAAGGCCAAATATATTGGGGGAAGATACAAACAGTACTAAAAATTGACCTTTTATAAAACTTAAGACAGTTGCTAGAATATCAGGTCTTGCTTTAGCATGCATTTTTCTGAAGATTATGACGTCTGAAACTTAACATCGGTCATTATTTAGTGACTTCATTCCTAAATGATTTGCCAGAAAAAGTTTTATTTTGCATTTTACAGCACGAACACCAATAAATATCTGCTAAACAAAGCAATGCAGTCTCACAATGAAACTAGACTTAGCATTAAAACTTCTCTGCCCCTGAAACTCACATTCATTGAAACAGCATTGAAACCCACATCCAAAGAAAATACATTTTGCCAGTGGCAGATAAAGATTAACTTTGGGCTGTTTTCAAATCATAGGCCCCTTGCACATGAAACATACATGTGCTCTTTGATACACCTTCCATCATAAAAGTCTACTCAAACTTCTACAGTCCACCAGTATCATTTTATTTATTTTATTTTATTTTACATTTGTTGACCGGGCTAGTCTAGCTGGATATATCTCCATTTTCAGTAGAGGCCCGGGGAGAAAAGCTCCACATAGAACATAACAGTGAGACATACTTTTAATAAACACAAAGAATACAAGTAAGACAACAATAGTAAAAAAAAACAAATACAAATTGCTAATAATAAACTAGGTGAATCAAATTCACAAAAAGTAAGGTACATTATCATTAAAAGTCCTGACTAGAGATAGGACAGTTTCAAGGGCTACTTAATAATTACATACAGGCTATGCCATAAGGCTCCTACTACAATAAAAAATTAAAATAAAGAGTGGAAGGAGAAGGAGGAGGAAATAAGTAATCTGAGAAGATAGGAAGGAGATAGAAGTCAAGAGATGAGAGAAAAAGAGAGACTAAGAGGATATGGGAGAGGTAAGAAAAATAGGTCAGAACAAAGAGTGACTTAAAGGGAAAGGAAAGGTATATGCTAGATATAAAGCACCAGGTGAGGTAAAAGGTCAGGAGTAAATATGCACAATCTCTGAACTAGTAAACGCCATCTACATAATTCCACATTAGAGAAATCTGTAACTAATGAAGAAGCTGCTGCTAGCAAACAACTTTATATTTCATGGTTTCATCTACAAATAATGTGCCTGTTGCCCTTGAGGAATAAATTGCCTATGTTGCATTAAAAACAATGATACGCTAGTAATATTGCAATAGGGAATGGATGGCAAACTGATAACAGGTTCATAGTTACTACTAGATATCTTCGCCAAAACAGACTACAGCATCCACCCCCTTTACAACACAGTACAGTATCAGCAATGCATCTACCTACTGTGGGAGAAGAACCCACAGCCTTCTGCATCAAAAGCAAGTACACTACCTGTTGTGCTATTAACAGTACAAGCAGACTCTGCATAAGCAGCACTAAACTTAAGTTCCCCTGCAGCTCTCAGCTCCTTGTAAAATGTTGACACTCAGCTGTATCTCTGAACTTTGCAGCATAAGAAATCTGGAAAAAGCCAACATTTATTGGGAGACAAAGCCCAAAAACAGGGACACATTTTAAACATTGCTTGTATAATTTCAAAAAGTTGCTAGAATAAAATGCTGTGTTATCACCATGCATGTCTTGAACCCAGAACCATATGCACTATAGTCAGTGCAACATGCCACTATGCTAAAGCAGCAGTTTGAAAAATAGGAAGACAAACTTAATGGCTATCATTTAGATAGCTCTCAACCTCTTAACACAAAAAACCTGGACAAACAAAGCCAATAATGAGGGAATACAAATTCAGTTCTCACTTCACACCTTAGCACAAAAAACCTGGGCAAACATCAAAAACAATAATGGGAGAAATTGAAATACAAAAACAAAGGGTTTTTTTTTTTTCACAAAGAACTTCTTTTATTGAAATACAAAACGAAGGTTGAGCGCTTTCATCTACCCAATGTAGATTTCATCAGAACACTGAATATATCAAACCTTGTCTCTTAAATACTTTAAAATTCCCGCCTAAAACACCACCTGACCAATTAAACTACCATTAAGTTTTAAAGACATAAGAACATAGATTTGGTAAAACCCATATAAACAGCCTTCTAAATATTATCAGTATTAATAATGGTTAAAAAATGCCTAAAACAGCATCAAAATTCAATCATATAATTAAAATTCTCTATCGGTGGAATATGAACCATACCCCAACTCTAATAATACATACTAGATGAATGTTTCATATAAAATATGACAAATACATGGAGTGCATAAAAGGAACAATATCAAATGTAAGATATAATCCTACAGTAAATACTAATTACATAACAAATACAATATATAGTTATGACCTGCCTAAATATATTGTGTATTACCAAAGTATATAAATGCCTATATTTAACAATGAAAAATTATGTTATATACATATTTGATTGAGTGTATATGTATATATGTCTCTCTCTGACAAAACTACAACATTGTTAATTTCTTATAAGGGGCTTAGTAGGAATATTTTCATTGATACCTGGTGGAATTGCCGCATTTAGCTTTAACTGCCATTTGATCTCTTTTCCCCCCAAAATTGCCTTGATGTTACCCCCCCTGGGGTTGTTCCTAACTACTTCAAGAATGGCAAATTTGAAGGTGTTACAACCAGCACTACCAGCTAAATGTCTGTATAGTGCATTATTCATATCCTTCTTTTTTATACAGTACAAATGATCGTAAATTCTATTACGTAATTTCCTGTCTGTTTTTCCAACATAAAAACTTGGACAGGACATGCACTTTCCTATATAGACAACATGTTGGGTCTGGCAATTTCCCTTGCAAAGATGAATCCTACTTCTAATAATATTCTCTAAACTAATACACTCCACTTTTAAAATGGAAGGGCACTGGTTGCAATGTCCGCATTGCTTAGTCCCTGTCCTATGGGTGTTCCCAGAATTATCTCTGTGATTAGACCTAATGTCAATCATTTTTTTGAAATTCATCCCTGTTTGTTACATATGTTGGTTTCTCACCCACTCTATCACAAATTCCTTCATCACTAGTAAGAATATTCCAATTACTATCTACAATCTTTCTCACTTCCCCTACATGATGTCCAAATTGTATTATATATGACCTATGATATCCTGATGTACTACATTCATTTGCACTGGTTGACAATAAACACTTGCCCAAGATAGGTATATATTTATTACCCCATTCTTGTATAACATATTCGGTGATGTCCTTGATCATGGCCTCAGGATAACCTCTCTATCTAAATAGTTTGCCAATAAAGGCCATCTCAAGAATCATATCTTCCTTTCTGGAGGTCATCTTAGCAGCCCTTATGCATTGCCCCTTTAAAATACTTCTTTTCTGCGTATAGGGATGATTGCTGGAAAACTCTAAATAGGCATTGCAAAAAGTGTCTTTCCTATATATCTTAGACTGAAAAGTGTGTCCATCGCTGAATATGTAAGCGTCAAGATAATTTATTCCTGTCTTACTGATGTTATAAGTAAATTGCAAGTAGGAAGTACTACCATTGATGTAATCGATGAAATTCATCAATTTCTCCTCATCCCCCTTCCAAAGGATGAATACGTTATCCAGGTACCTGACATAACAACATATGTACTCCTTCCAGGGTGATACCAATACAAATTCCTCCTCCCAATCCAATAGGATGAGATTGGCATATATGGGGGCACAAGCAGCCCCCATAGCTACACCCGCTATTTGTTTGTAATACTCCCCTTCAAAGAATATGAAGTTATTATCTAGCACAATATTGATGTTTGTAGTACATCAGGATATCATAGGTCATATATATACAAATTTGGACATCACGTGGGGAACTGAGAAAGATTGTAGATATTAATTGGAATATTCTTACTAGTGATGAAGAATTTGTATTTTGGTGGGTGAGAAAATAACATATGTATATAAAACAGGGATGAATTTCAAAAAATGATTGTGATTAAGGTCTAATCACAGAGATAATTCAGGGGAGAACACCAACAGACACAAACTAACAATGGCAGCCAGTGACCACAAGTTTACAAGTGGTTACAAATAGTTTAGAAGTAGTTATTATTATTATTATTTATTTTTTGATTTATTTTGTGCAGACCCAACATGTTACATATCTATATAGGAAGAGGTGCATGTCCTGTCAAGTTTTTATGTTGGAAAAAGCGGACAGGGAAATTAATAATAAAATTTGTAATGTATGTGTGTAGGATAATAGACATTTGAATAATGCACTATACAGACATTTGTGAGAGGTGTAACAAAATAGCTACCTACAAACAACCCATTCTTAACAAGTTAGGAATGGCACAAAGTAACATCAAGGGGGAAAAAGGGAAAAAATGATCAAATCCAATCTAAATCAATGATGGCAATTCCTGTATCAATGATATATTTCCTAAATATTCCCTTAAAAGATTTTAACAAATTTACAATATTGTCACATAGGGACATATATTATACATATATCAATCCAATATAAAAATTCAATAATAAATAAATAATATTCATATATATATAGTTAGGCATTTATATATATTGGTTTTATGCAATATATATTGTAAGTTTTATGTAATATATATTTTGTTTATGTAATTATTTATTATTACTTTGATTATATCTTTATATTTTAATATTTCCTAGTGTCTATTATTAGCTTGTCAATACATTACATACGTATGTATCTAGTATTATATGATTCAGTTGGGGTATGGTTCATATTTCATTATTAATTTATTTTATATGAGGCTTGATAATGTTTTATACATTAATAATTTATACATTATTAATACTTGATTAGTATTTTTTTCAAAACGTGTTGGGGTTACCAAATCTATATTCTTATATAGGTTTAACTTAATATTAGTTCGTGTTTGCAACAGGTGTTTGGCATTTTAAGACAAGAAATATTTAAGAGAAGGAGTTTGATATATTCAGTGTTCTAGGAGAAGTCTACATTGGAACTTTTTTTCTCAGCCAACCGTTTGTTGTTTCATATAAAAGAAGTTCTTTGGTTCTGGGAATTAGCAGGGATTTGTGTTTGTTCTGGGAACAGTTTTTTGGCAAATAAAAACTTCTAGTGAAATGAGTTCCTTGAACCTTCGTTGTTGTGGGCTGTTAGGGAGAAATGCAACTTCGAGTTCTCATTTAAATGCAGTTAATTAGAAATCTGGAACAAAGTTATGAAATGGTGAGTGGTTAGGGACTTTAGGCTGTTGCCTTCGCCAAGCTGAGGTGCAGGTGTGAGCCTGAACAATAAACACACAGCAGGTGTGCCTTAAAAATGACATTTACACAAATAACAATATCCTTGCCTTCAATAACTTTGCTGCAATTCCAAATAAATATCCTTCTCTTATCCTTGCAACAAATAATATTCCTTGCCAAATGCACTTACTTACAAGTAAATATCCTTGCCATCCAAATGCCTTTGAAAGCGTATCCTTCGCTTTCAAATGCACTTACAAATAAATATCCTTGCCTTCCAAATGCTATTAGAATAAAAGGAATGCTTCTTCCAAATGCATAGTTTTTGCTCGTTGCCTTCCGATACTAATCGAGCGCTTGCCTTTCGTGAAATCTGCTTTCCTTGTTGTTGCTTTCCGATTGTTTGCTTGCCTACTTGCCACTCATGAGCTCATCGACTGCGGCATCCCACTTGCTTTGGGTTCATCTGATCCATTTCTTGCCGTGAAGTTCCAGATTATTTCCGCTCGCAGCTAACCCCTCCATGAAAGTTGTACTTTCGACTGTACAGTATGCCTTTAAAAGGTGTTTTTTTCCTGCACTGCCTTCATCACGAAAGTTGTACTGAAATTTTTTTTTTGCATATGCCCCCCCCTCTACAAAGTTGTACTCTGTTCAGTAGTTTACATATCATAACCATGACCTGCCCCTGTCAAAAGTAGTCATGCTACAGTCAAGGACTCTGTGCAGTACAGCTCTGGAATCATCTGAAATAGTGACGTTGCGGCGGTAGAACTCCTAACTCTGTCCTGCAGCTTCATGACAGCAGCGCCATAGTCAAACATAGAAACTGCAGTCTACGGGTAACTGCCAGAGACCCTTCAAATCAAGAGCAAGGCAAGTGCTGACTGTTTGGAAGTTCTGGAAAAGTGTATGTCAAATCATGTGCAAGCATTTTGTTTTTGCTTGATCAAACCAGGCAATGGTCACACAGTGTAAGTTCAAATATTTCTTTGACAAAAAGTGGCAACGGGGACTGTCAAGAATCAAGAAGAGTCATGGTACAGTAGTACAGCCTAGTTTTAGTTTTGGTTGTGAACCAAGGTGGCCGCAATAGGTATTGTAGTGGCCTTGGGAGTTTTAATCTGCAAGCAAGGAGAGCCTATGAAGTGAAATATGTAATTGTATAATGGCAGTCATGTTCAATGTTTAAGTGTTGGAAAGTGAACCAACCTTAGCTATACATGGTATTGTGTGTTGTGTTGGAAGGGTGCTAAACATCATATCAAACGCTATATTGGACAAGTTGTACAAACAACACCAGCCAGTGAATTAGTTATTATGTCTCTGTCTGTGGTAATGCTGGAGAAGAAGAAGGTAATTAATTGGTATGTAGTGTGCTGTGACATTATTTTATTCAGGTGTGTGGAGTGGATTACAAAGGTCCATTTCTCACTGTGTTTTGTGTCAAGCACAGTATAAGACAGGGTTGTTAATTAAAGGAAGTACAGTAGAAAACTGCATTTTCAGTATAGATGCTGTGGAATAAATTCAAGAAGATAGTAAAAAAAAGTAACTGAGAAGATTGAACAAAATTAGATGAGTTTTTAAGATGTGAAATGTATTCTTTTTAAACATCTAAGCTATGCAGGCAATGCTGCTGAGTTATGGACACAAATTTTATATCATACATGGTCAGTCAAATGGCACATTCTATTCTGGATGTCAAAAAGGAATCAGCAAAGATGACATTTGGTCTTTTCTGCTTAGCAAACCAGAGAATTTGTCCAATTTTGATCCTAATTAATTCAGACTATGTTGAGGTAAAGGAGGTATCCCACTGCACTGCTTTGATGGGTCTATGATGACAGAATGAAGATATTTTTATGTAACTGTCTTGGTGTACCATCACCATTCTGTCAATATTAGCCAAGTCCAATGCCATTTAACAAAAGTAGTCAATCTTTTCACCTGCAGTCTGAAGTATAGCCTTTTGGTAGGGAATAACTGAAGTGGAAGAGTTTTGTTAGCCATCCCATACAAAACTAGCTGTATGGCAAACACTCCACCAATGTTATCATTCCCTTTTATCCAGTAGAGCACAGCAAGGTCAATCTGTGAGATTCTTCCTTTTGTCTTAATAGCAACGTCTTTTACTTTGTTGTACCAGTAAAGTGATATGTCCGTCAGATCATAAACACAGTTGTCGAGTTTCCATAATTATTCCCATGGTTGCCTCTGGCGTGGAATAGAATCCGTTTCACAAGAGAGGTCCATACCTTACAAAAATGCTGACTTAGTTGTTCACAGAATGAAATTTCCACTTCTTACTACAAGTTATAACCAAAAGGGATTGCAGAGGTTCAGATGCATGTTGGTGAATCTTTTGGATGTTTTTCTTTTTTCACAAACTTCTTCAAACTCTCCAGCTGAAAGAATTTTTTTGGTGTTATTCCTTTTGCAGTTTCTTTCAGGGTACACACCCACTTAATGGAGATGCATTTTTGACCAGCATTATCTTTCCAGCTCTGCATTTCATTTTGTTTTGCTGATTGAGATAGTATATCCATACTCGAGTACTTCATGTTCTATGTGAGACAAAGTGTATTTGGTCATTTCCTGGTTTAGCGTGAAAATCTTCTACATCTGGCATATAAACATGCCCTTGGGTGTTTTCAGTATTAGTGGGGTGTACAAATTTTAGGTCATTTTTTTTTTTTTTTTTGTGAATATAATTTTCTTTAATTTATGGATCCAGTTGTTATACTGAGGGTGTTTATTGCATTAGTAAGTGAATGCATCTGTTGTGGTACATTTAAAGTATTAAACGGTTGCTTTATGTGTAACTTCCGGATCCCAGAGTACACTACATGATGATTCTTATTTTTGCTTTCCACTCCTATTGTATTGATCCTTTAGAAGTTTATAAGCACATTAAGGTAACCTAGGTTTGTTTGTGTGATACTGTATATTTTTCATTGTTCATTGCATTTCAGACCGAGAACAGCAATGCTAGGAGATAATTGTTCAATTTCTTTGTTATTTCATCAACTTCTGTGAAGTCTTACTTTCCCCACCCAATAAAGATGCATTGTTCCTCATATCTTTGTACTCCTTAAAAATGGGACCATGTGTGCCTTGCAGATGTCTGACCTTTATGGTGGGGATCTCCTTTATGCTCAATTACATGCGTCACACCATTGATGTTTCACTCAGTTTGCTTATTATTTGACACAAAGTATGTGCATTTCATTTGAAGTTGTGATATTTCTTCAGCTGTACTGACTTTTCTCTATGTAAACCTTGTACAGTAGTTTGATGATAGTGTTCAGTTTCTGTAAGTGATGCTGGCAGAAGGCATCATACCTTTCAACATCTTAGTGCAAGGAGCGACATTCCAAAAGACCTGGTCTCAGTGTATGTCGCCACTTACGCAGAGAGTAGGTCTGTGCAAGTCTTTCGGAATCTGGGCAGACTTGCACTCAGAGCAACTGTTTTGGAATCTGGCCCACAAAATCAAGACAAAGCCTAAAATAATGGAGGCACAGAGGCCCAAAAATAGGGACAGATTTTAATCATTGCCCTAATAAACTTAGAAAGTTACTATAACAACACTATTTGTGTTTGCATTCATTTTCTGAAGGATACAAAGTCTGGGTACTTGCGTATTATCGCAGCCAGATTCCAAAGAGGACAAGCGGATCATTTCCAAGCTGTACCACAGTTAAGGCGGATTGGGGGTAATGTCTCTTTCAAATAATGGGCACTCATTTCAATGTGGGCAAAATAGATAAGACGTCTGAGTACATTAACGTCACTTCATAACACTTGTCATAATAGTGCAAACATGATAATACGCAAGGACCGATAACACATTAGGCTCATTTGTCCAGGAATCACATCACTTTTATTTACCTCATTGTTACGGACAGTTAACTCATTTCTTTTCTTAAAAATGTCATGTTCAACGCATTTCAACTTTGACAAGATTTTTGCTCATTCATTAAGATTTTTTTAACAAATACCATGGTGAATAATAATGAATTGTATCTTTTCATCAACTTAACTTTTTGTGTACGAAGTAACATGCTATGATGTGAGGCTGCTAGTTAAAACTGTGGCAAGCATTCCATATTGTTCACATTTGCTGCACATTATATGTGGTGGTGCTTCACATTTTGAAGATATATTCAGAGCTTATGCCAATAAGAACTCTTATAACAGAACGAGATATCTTAGAACTTATGTTGAAGCACTGTGGTGTATGCAGCCTCTAGCTGTTCTAATTAACATTAGTCGATAATTTATTTACTTAATTATATTAAACGACATGGTAAGGTATTTCCTTTATCAGTATTCACTTAGTAGTTTGCTCATGACTGTATTTAGGAATTGGAGTTAGTTCCCCTATTTGTATCCTAGAATAATGTATACAATTTAATTCTGACCATAATATCATAGGTTACAGTGCAGGGATGATCTTAACTTGTTTTATGTTACTCCAGAAGCTTTCTACACCCTTTGTTTACCTTGATTTAAAAGGTTACTTTTATTACGTGTGCCTTACCTTTCTGTGTAAAGCAAATAGTTTTGAATGGTGCGCATCTATTTCATAAAGAAGTGCTAGTCTTTCATAGAGTGCAATAAATAGTCATTTTATATATGAAAAAAAAAGGTATGGGAGTCATGCTTGCATTCAATAAAATCGCCTGCCATATCCCATCACTTTCTAATTCAGTTACTACTTTTGGGAATTTTGTAGCAATTCATTTGTTTGAAGTACCAGCGTGTATAGAGGACGCTACCCAGGAAGAGGGATTTTGCTGCTGTTCCTCTTCCTACCTCTCATAACCAAAGTGACAAAACAGGATTTAAGACTTTACACACCCCTTCTTACTTAAAGATAAAGTTGTATTGTTCTCAAATTACAAATAATTCCAGGTTACAAATCTGGATGTGATAATACGCAAGTACCAAAGTCTGAAATTGAAATGTATGTCTTTATTTAGTGACTTTAGTCCTTGGCATACCTTTCAACTATCCAGATCATAGCTCTCAACTGTCCAGATTTTTGCAGAATGTCCATATTTTTGGTCAGTTTCTCATAAAATTGTAGTTTTCTGGCACATCACTTGCAAATCATTGAGGACTTAAGTTAGTGAATAATGGCAGACATTTGATTTTCAGACTTAACATACTTTAGAAAATTAATGTTAATGCAAAACCTGTTAATCTATCAACTTTCTAGGTTTGTAAGAGCAGTATTTAAATAAAGTCCCTATTTTGGGGCCTTTGTCCCTGCATTATTTGTGGCTTTGTCCAGATTTCTTCCTCTAAGAGGTTGCAAGGTATGATCCAGATTTTCTACATTTATAAGAGCAATATTTAAAATCTGTCCCTATTTTTGGGGCCTTTGCCTCCCCCGCCACCATTATTTTTGGCTCTGTCCTGATGTCTTGTGCTAAGAGGTTGAGAGAGGTATAGGTTCATAGATAGGTACTAGGTTATCTGCCCAAGGGCATTTATAAGCCTAGCCAGAATGTGTTGGCTTTCGCCTCCCTTTTGAATTAGTTTCCTGGGCCTCTGTCTAGCAGGGCCATTGAAGTGATCCCGGGGGTAAATTTACGATTTCCTATCCACTCATCAAGATTTCTCTTGAAGAGAGTCAGTGAGGGGCTTTGCCTAACATAAACTGGGATTCTATTCCAAAGCGAGGGAAGTCTCTGGGGCAGGAATCTGTCCCTCCAGCATGTCCTGTTTATTGTTGTGCTGAGGTTTAATTCACTGGAGCATGTGGCTCTAAGAGATTTGGTTTTCTTGAGGTGGAGCATGTCCATTAATTCCAGGTTGGACATGGCCTTATAGGTCAGGCAGAGATCACCTCTGAGCAGGCGGTAAGCAACCGAGTAGAGCTGGAGTTTCTTTAGTTGAGCTGCATAGGGCATCTGTTGGAGGCCCATGATCCTGTTGGTGAGGTACTTTTGTGGTCTTTCCAGCTGTTGTAGGTGTCGAGTAAGGTACATTCCAAATGGGGCATTGTACTCTATTATGGGCCTAATGAGTGATGAGTAGAGGGGCACAATGACCTCTCTTGATGTGAACCCTTTCGTGATTAGGTGGGCTACATAAAAGGAATTTCTAACCACTTTGGCAATGTGATTATCAAAGAGGAGGTTGCTGTCTACCTGGATCCCCAGGTCCCTAATTATCTCTTCCGTACTTAGTGGGTTGCCACCTATGTGATAATTTGTGGACACTTTGTTTTTCCCAAAGGGGACGACTATGCATTTTTTGGCATTTAGCGTGAGGCCATGGTTCTGACACCAGGCATCCTTCTGGAGGATGTCTGTATCAGCCGGAGAGTCCATTATGGCCCCTAGTTTGCAGTCATCTGTGAACTTGGTCAGCCATAATCCACCCATGCTTGCCTGTACCTCAGAGAAGTATAAACCGAACAGGAGGGGTCCCAGGACCAAGCCCTGTGGGATGCCACTTGTAGTTGGTTTAGAGTCGGACACGGCACCCGCAACTCTGACCATGTGTGTTCTATCCGTGAGCCAGTTTGAAACCCATCATGTGACATAGGGGTTAATTTTCAAGCTGGTGAGCTTATCTATGATGCCAGTGTGTGGAATGGTGTGGGAAGGCCTTAGTGTGAGGTCCAGGTAGGCTGTGTGGACTACCTTTCCCTCATCTATGGCCTTGGTAACTGTTTCAAATAAGTCAACTAGGTTTAGGAGGCAGGATCTGCCTTTAACAAAGCCGAATTGGGTAGGGTTCAGTGTCTGGAGGTTCCCAATGTCTCTCTTTATGAGTTCCATGATGATTCGTTCCATAGCTTTGCAGACCAGGCTAGTCAGGCTTATAAGGCAATAGTTCCCAGGTTCTGTTGTGGCACCACCTTTGTGGAGCGGTATGATTGTTGCTGTATGCCATTCTTTGGGTACGTAGCCTGTGGTAAGGCTGAGTTTGAACAGTGAATTTAGGTGAGGGTTTAGTTCATTTTGGAGCTTGTGTAAGATGCAGCCTGGGATACCATCCGGTCCCATTGATGCTGTGTTTTTAGCTTTGGAGAGTGCTGTTTTTACCTGCATGTCTGTGATGTCTGGGGCTCTGCATTCTTCTGGGATGGACACGGGCCCTTTTGGGGGTGATGTTTGCACTGAACTTGTCTGCCAGGATGTTGGCAATGTCAGTTGGTTCAATGTATTTTTTGCCATTTTGCACTAGCTCAGAGCATATCTGAGAGTTTCCACCTAGATTCTTGACATAGCTAAAGAAGGCTTTGTGATTATCTTTAGAGTCTTTGGCAATTTTTCTTTCGAAACTGGCCTTAGATGATTTTATGAGGGATAGTAGTTTCTTGCTAATATTGATCAGTGATGCCTTTGCCTTTTGGGATTTTGCTCCATCATGCAGTAGTTTCCTCCTTCTGTTGTATAGTTTATTTATGGCTGGGGACCACCAGACTGGTTTCCTCTTTTTGGAGGAGTGAGTCTTGGTTTTACTTGGGATGGCTCAATCCATGCATTCCTGTAGATGCTCATAGAATGCTTTTGTAAAGGATTCTGCGGTTTGGGCAGCATTATCCTTTAGCAAGGGGGCTTTGAAACTTTCCACCTCTGTCTTGAGAAGTGTGAAGTTTGCTTTTGAAAAGTTTTTCACAGTGGTTTCCTTGACTGGTGGTGCGTTGGAATGTGGATATCCAGTGTGATTAGCTTATAATCTGATCTTACCAGCGAGGGATTTACCTCTGGTGTGGAGCACTGATCCCCCATGTTGGTGATGATCAGGTCCAATATGTTGTCACCTCTTGTAGGCGTGGTGACCAGCTGTTCCAGGGCGTTTGAGTTTATAAACTCTGTGAAGCGTTGTCAGAAGAGTTTGTACTTGAGTAGTTATCCCAGTCAATGTTTGGGTAGTTGAAATCTCCCAATATCATGGTGTTAGGTAGGACCTTTATATTTTCCAATGTTCTCAGGAATGCTAAGTAGGGGTCATGAGACAAGGTTGATGACCTGTAGCAAGCTATGATCTGAAAAGCAGCTTTGCCCACTGTTAGTTGCACATGGATGGTCTTCGAGGCCTCATGCTGTGCTGCTAACCTGGAGGTGTGGGTATCCTTTATGAAAATGGATACACCCCCTCCTTTTGTATTTCGGTCTGGGTTCTGGGGCCGAAAGGTATGGTATGGGAGTTGTAGCCTGGTAGTGCTGGGGTGCTCTCTGGAGCCTTGAACCAGGTTTCTGTTACTGCACAGATATCGATTTTCTCCATGCTAAGGAGTGCCTCAAGTACGTGCATTTTGAGGTTTAGACTTCTGGCATTGAGTAGCATTACCCTCAGTTTCTGGTTACTTGTGTTGTTTATGGAGGTGGGATTGTCTTTTGAGCCTTGCCTAAAAAAGGCACTATGGGGGTGGCAAGAGCCTTGGCCAGTATTCGAAAGCCTAAGGGCGACAGGTGCAAGCCATCTCTAGCGAAGCAGCGTGGCTTGTCGAGCATGTCGTCCCATGTTGACAGACGCTGGATCCCCTTTGAAAGGCACCAATAGCTTAGCCAATTGTTAAAACTGATAATTTTTTCTTTGTACTGTGGCATCATTCTTGGTGAGGGAAAGATGCTACTCAGGGTCAGGGTCATACCGGCCTGGGCTACATGATCCTCTGTCTCTTTTCATGTAGTCCAGGGAGGTATGTCTCAGGTCGTTCACACCAACTTGTACAATGACAGAGTCATATTTGTACTTGTTTTGGAGTGACCTGAGTGCTTGTGTTATGCGGCAGATCCTGGCACCCGACAGGCAGCTTACAGTAATCTTCTCCTTGTTCAGTCTAGTGAGTGGAATGTCAGTGTGCCTGACAATAGTCACCTATTACTAGTATATTGGGTGTGTTATGCCTTAAGGGCTGTGGTTGCATGGCACACTGACTTTGTGAAGTATGTGATACGTGGTTGTTGTTTGAGGGTGGAGGTTGCTTGGAGGTCTCTGCTGCATAGGCAGATTTTTGTTTAGAGCCTCCGAGTATGTTTTTGTGTATTTGTGTGTTGATTGCTGGTGCATGTATGACTGTTGTATGTGAGACTAGAAGTGTGGTGGAAGTGTTTCCCTTCTCCTCCTGACTTGGCTGTTTCTGCCTTGGGTTGAGAGAGCTTGGCCTCCAGTTTGACTGTATAGTTGCATCTCTCACATACATTTGTGTTTGTTGGAAGGAGGAGAGGGTTGTCTGTGTGCATGAGGCAATTGTAACATTGTCTCAAGATTCCCAGATTCACCAGCTGGACTGGAGAGTATACCTGAAACTGACCTTTGGACATGCCTGTATGGGTAAATGAACTGATTTACTGATTGTCTGGTAGGGACAAATAGGTAGCCTTGTACTACTGTATAGTATAGGGGAGGTGTAGTGCTTGCATTTATTAGTGCTTACTGTGGGCTTGGAGCAAGTGCTGGGCTGTAAAAGGAAAGTTAGAGTGCTTAATTTGATAGTTTGACTAGTTCTAAGGGAAAAATTGAAGAGTAGACATCGTGGAGCCTGAAATAGTTTAACCCTAGGTAACCAGCACTGCGCAAAACCGCGCAAATGCAGGTTTTAAGGCAGGGAGATGAAAGAGATGGGGATTAGCCCAAAACAGCCAATAAACTACTAGTTGCTGGGCTGAGACCACTCCTCCAGGGACAGATAGGCTGCTCAAAGCTCCCCACTCTCACTGGTGAACAGAGAAACGTCCTCCTATCCAAGTAAGGATGTGGGCAACACAGGAACTTATACCACAGTCCTGAATTCAGCAGAACCTGAAGACTGGACTAGACTAGCTTAGAAAAGGTGGGAAACGAATTTTTTTTTTGTTTTTTTCTTTTTTTGGCAGAAGATACAATGAACTTTCACAAAAACACTTTAAATGCTTATAACAGGCTAGCGCACTTTAGTGTGTAGCCTACAACAGTTAAACAGCACAAAAAACAAACTTAAATGACTTTAAAAAGTGCTGACAGCAAAAAAAAAAAGTTTAGTTTGCAGCAAAGAGTTTTTTAAAGCTCAGAAATGCTAGAGGTCGCTTTTTGGCGAGACTAGCAGTCGCAGGAGAAAATGCAGAGAAAAAAATACTTATATCATTTGAAAGTTACTCTTTTGTTGCTCTGCTGCTTGTAGTACTCTGCAGGACACCACGAGGAGCTTGGCTGAGTAGTATACAAATGAAAAAACGCGCAAATGCGGCTTTTAAGGCAGGGAGATGAAAGAGGTAGGAATTAGCCCAAAACAGCCAAAAAACTACTAGTTGCTGGGCTGAGACCACTTCTCCAGGGACAGATAGTCTGCTCAAAGCTCCACACACTCACTGGTGAACAGAGAAACGTTCTCCTATCCAAGTAAGGATATGGGCAACACAGGAACTTATACCACAGTCCGGAATTCAGCTGAACCTGAAGACTGGACTAGACTAGCTTAAAAAAGGTGGGAAACGAATATTTTTTTGTTTTTTTCTTTTTTTGGCAGAAGATACAATGAACTTTCACAAAAACACTTTAAATGCTTATAACAGGCTATCGCACTTTAGTGTGTAGCCTACAACAGTTAAACAGCAGAAAAACAAACTTAAACGACTTTAAAAAGTGCTAACAGCAAAAAACAGTTTAGTATGTAGCAAAGAGTTTTTTTAATGCTCAGAAATGCCAGAGATCGCTTTTCGTCGAGACTAGCAGTCGCAGGAGAAAATGTAGAGAAGAAAAATATATCAGTTGAAAGTCACTCTTTTGTTGCTCTGCTGCTTGTAGTACTCTATAGGAACCTACGAGGAGCTTGGCTGTGTATGAGGTATGATCAGTGATTTGCCCCAAAAAAAAAACACACAAATTTTATGAGGAGTAGACCCGAAATAGGAAGCAAAAATATGGCCATTAAGCAAAAATGTGGACAGTTGAGTGGCATGAAACTATCTGCTTTTTGGTCATGCTGGCTGTATGCTTTTTTGATTCTAGAAAATATGTGTTTGCAGAGGCAAGTGAACTATTTAAATTTACTTAAGACTCTATTCTCTTTGAAAGATTCTGATTAAGGAGGCCTTCATTAGGATCTCTGCAGAATTTTTATTTCATATCTTGCCTTTTGGGTCTCACCTCCTTGGAAAGAGAATTTTTTGTCACAACAACTGGTGCCTTGGAGGCATTGTAGTTCTCTGCTGTCTGGATTTGTGGGTGAGGCAGTTGCCGCAGTGCCCTGCTCTTCAAGCACTGTGGTGCAGAGTTTCCATTTGTAATGCAGACGGTGGACATTGTGTAAAAGATGACCATTCGTCTGTAAGGTTTACAGATGTGCTTGTCAGTATCTTTGTTTAAAGATAGATCCCTTTAATAATGCCTTAGTGAGGAAACGCATTTCAGCCCTCATACTCAAGATAGTGGCCCATTAACTTTTACAGAAAATCTGCTCCTTAAATGTGTATTAAGCAGACAGATTAATTCTTGCAAATGACCTGTTCGCCTCTTTAGCACCCTCCAACACACATACTGTTGGGAATCATAGTCTGTCTCACTGCATTTGATGCCAAAGCAAGTCACCAAAAACCACATTGAGAGCATTCTCAACTGGGTCGCAATTGTAAACTTTTTTCATAGCAGACAGCTTTAGGAATGGCTATGTAACATTATGGGCATGAAACGTCCTGCTTGGTAATTTTTCTGCGTCCATTTTGTCCACAACATTGTGTTCTGACTGCTGATTTTAGTGTTCAAGCCCTGATGTTATAAAGAAGTTGACTTTGTTCCATACAAGCTCTGCCTCCGACTCCTGAAGTAGTTTTCAGATTTGGTCAGTGCCTGGTAGCATATGGTAATACCATCTTTTTGCAGTATTCTGTAGAACAACACTTGATGAAGATGGTCATCTAAAATCAAGTGTGCTACTCCAGGTTAGTACAAAGGATTAAGGCTGTGAGCTGTTATGAAGATACTTCCTGTAGCCCATAGGCTTGATTCACTTGATTTCATTTGCTTGCCGTATGACTGAATAAGTTACTTGACCATATGGTGCTTCCAAGTTACTCATAAAATTTATTTTTATTTGCTTTTTCAAACTTTAGTCCTATTAGGCTAGTAGTCTGTCTTCAGGGGAGACCCGAGGTGGAATTTATACTGACCAGGGAATTTTGGCCAGGATACCAGGGAAATCTTCCTACTCTTTTTTTTTTTAACACATTTATTGAATTATCACGTTAAGACACAGGCAAACATACACTTATATAAATGAAAAAAACATATTAACATGTTCACAGTTAAAACATTATACATCACATATATTCTTTCATACAGTTCTCATCAATCCAGTGTTGCATAAAGTGACCAATTCCTGCCTTTCCTTAAACCTCACTCCTCCTCCAAAACATTATTCTGGATTTATTCTTCTCACGATTTGCATTTTTTCATACTTTGCTCCTACCCTTTTCTAAAGATCACACGTCCAGTTCTTTTATCTAGTATTTACTGCTTCAAATACAGTTGGTTTAGATTTTAATTTCCATTTTCTAATAAATTGCATTTTTGATAGCAGTCCGAGTTAAACTTAATAAGGCCTTAGTATGTATAGGCAAATCAGATCCTGTAGCCGAGCTCAAAAAATAATTTTCTTAGTTACACCCATTTATTCACTCAGTATTTCTGACCGCTTACTCTGTAGGGAATTTCTAAAGTCTGCCAACTCATTACACTCCCAGAACATGTTCCCTAGTTAACTCTTTCTTCTCCCATCATACCTCCAACATTTGCCTTCAGCCTAAGGAAATATTCTTTGGAGTCTGCTAGGGATATAAAAATACCTGTGGAAACACATCCAAGCAAAAATCCTAAATCTTCCTGACCTTGTTGCACATTTGGGAGCCAAACCTGAATAATCCCATTTTTTCTGTTTGAATTGCTTATCCAGTTTCTCTCCCCAGTCGTTTCTAAGCTCCACTGGTTGATTCCTGTAGTTATTGTGCAATATTTGATATGCCTTTGTAATTATCTATTTTTTAACAGCAGCGTCATTCATCTAAGCACTACCAGTGCTGGTCTTTCACTTAGGATTCACCAGTCCCTTTCTCTTTGCCTATGCTCTGATATCAATCCTCGATAGGGAAGTCAGTCTCTAGACTGCAGTCCAAATATATTCTTGGCCTCTTCGCATTCTTTAGCATTTCCCCTCTCTAGTTTTTTCCTCTCAATAGCTTGGTTCCTTTGCCAGTTTTTTCCAGTAAATCCCAGCCCCCTTTTGCCTATTTCTATTCTCTGTACCCCGAATTGCAGCCATCCCTAATGGCAGAATATTTTTCCATTCTTGTGCTGGCTTAGTTCTTATAATACTTTCTGCAACTTTATGAATAGAATACTCTGTATGGCCATTGTTTATTCTCCTTAAGGATCTGCATCCAAAATTCCACTGTCTCCTTATTTCTTGAATTTTTCCTATGCTCCATCACCATCCCTTTCCACTTTGAATTATAGCATTCTGCTTGTCCCCCTACTCTTTTTGATAAGTGCAGTGGGATCTTTGACACCCATCTGAGCTACAGTCAACTTGGGTAGATGGGGCCTCAGCTTTAGTATTTCATCCAAACGGTGGCACATTCAGCAGTGCTGTACCCCAGTGTCGGTAATGGAAAAGTAATCCTATCACCTGGGAAAGGAGTACATCCCACAGCCTTCTGATCTTCCTGCATCAAAGGCAAGTGTACTTATTACCTGTTGGGTCACTGACACTGTAATAAGTGGCAATTGTATCCAGAGAGATTACCCATTTAGTACGTAAAGTGAAATAACGGAAGTCACTAGCGAAGCATCAGGACTGAACAGTTTTGGGTATGAATATTTATGTACTTTCATGTTTCTTTTTGATTTTTTGGCCTCCCACTCTGCTCCCAAAACATCATTTTCTCAGAAGTTACTTAGTCATGTTGGAGTAAAACAGGTGATTGCCTGAGACTGCTGTATTTTTGTTTTGGGGGTGTTTTACCCTTCCTTACCATTGTGCAACTGTAGAGTTCTTGGTTATCTTGAGAAGGCACAGGAAGTCCCCCCCCCCCGACACCTGCTTCAAGCTTTCCTCTGTGCAGCAGGCAGCTTTCAGTCATTTATAGTTAAGGTGGTTCTAGACGGTCAGAATTCTGAGCACAGGTCCTGTCTTCACATGACACAGCCAACTTAAATTAACTGGTATCCGTTTTAACAAATTGTTTTTACCGTTTGTTTTCTTTGTTGCAGAGCTTTCGTGAGTAAAGATAAGGAGGATTTGCCAAAGTACCTTGACAAGACATCACAAAGTTTTACTAAATGCTAAACATCTGTAAAACAGGCTTTAATAAAGATGGGTCCCTATCATTCTGAGCTTGAGAATGATGGGACCATTGTAAGAAGTGCAAAAGTTGGAGAACAGACACAGTATTGAAGTATTAAGTAGAGAGACCCGGGGCAGATTTAGCTCATGCACCCCTTTTTTCTTTTTTTTACAACTAATTCCAGCTCAAGCAGTGTGTAACTCCTTCCTATTGCGAGAAAAAGTGCTTGTTTTTTATCTTGCGTCTCGTGCTGCTCAAAATGTACCTTTCAGATTCCTTGATTTTTAGATTTGAATTTTGCACCGTCCCTCCTGTTCTTTTCCAAAACTGATAAATTTGGAAGACAAAAATAATAATTCAAATTTGTTTTTACTTCAGAGACTGCATGCCAATTCACATTCCCTTCTTCTGTCAACTTCTCAAGTTAATAGTACTAGTATTTAAAAAAAAAAACAGTCCCTGGTTATTTCTGGACTTGCACCTGATTCTGGAGGTAAGAGGTTGAGAACTATGGCCCAAAACAGCCTTCTGTTTGTTTATTGATCAGGAGATATAGGCACTTCCACCACCTAGCAGAGTTTCGAATAGCTGTTTCCTTGTACGGTGTATTTTTGCTGTACTAATGCTGCTTGTTGAGGGAGATCTACAGCAAATACCGGAGATATTGAAAAACAAGAAATAAAAATGCCTATGGGCTGGGTTAGTCAGGCAATAGCAAGCGTTAATAATCAAATTTAATTTTTATTTTTTTGCCATTAGGGACAGTATCTTGATAATTTTACAGTGAACACAGAGTGCTGTATTGTAGAAGTTTACTGTTGGGTCTGTGACCAGTGTGGTATGTTTTGTCTTCCTCCTCCTGTTTTCCAGGATATGAACGGACTGCTGCATTATTTGGTGTGTGTGTGTGTGCATGCATGTATCTCTCTCTCTCTCTCTCTATATATATATATATATATATATATATATATATATATATATATATATATATATATGTAATACTTTTGCTATTTTGGAAGGAATATAGACGTTAGGCTATTTTCACTGTTTTGTTCAGTCATTTATTCATTTAAATCACATTTTGAGCGCTTTCGTTCATTGTAAAGTTTTCAGTCGAACTTCATCAGAAATTAAAATGAACCTGAGCTTATTATTTAACTGGTGTGGTGAGTGGGGGATGGGTTAAGGAGTTCCCTAAGCTATGAAACTAGGCTTGTTGTTTAACTGGTGTGGTGAGTGGGGGATGGGTTAAGGAGTTCCCAAAACCATGAATTTAAGCTTATTATTTAACTGGTGTGATGAGTGAGGTAGTTACCTAATCCTTGTAAGGACACTGGAAATGCTCAGGTTTTCATTTGGACCTGGGGGTGTGTCTGCTTGCAATTGTATCTGCTATTTTAACTCCTCAACAGCTGTTTGTAAGTTTCCTGGAGGCCAGTGCTTGCTTGGGCTAAAGGGAAGTCTCTGTGTTCACCAGTGGCAGTGGTTAACACTGAGCAGCCTGCCTGTCCCTGTAGGAGTGGTTACTGCCTAGAAGCTGTCATTTTATTGGCCATTTTGGGTAAATTCCAAACTCCTTTCTCTCTCTCTTAAAACCCTGCAACTCTCTTTTTGCGCGGTGTTGCACACAGAGCAGCGTCGGGCAGCACCGCTTAAACAGGTTTAAACTATTCCCGGCTCCACAAAGTCTGCTCTTCATTTTTTCCCTTAGAACTGCTCTAAATCTCAAAATAAGCACTCTATTTTCATTCTAAAGCCCTGCACTTGCTCGTATAAGTAATCTCATAGGTAAACACTAATAAACTTAAGCACTACATCCTCTTATACTCCTTTTAAGCACTTGCTCCCTATTGGTTCTTTCTAATCAGTCAGTAAGTAGTTCCCTATATTATTCAGTCATGTCCAAAGGTCAGTTTCGGGTTTACTCTCCAGTCCAGCTGGTGAATCTGGGAATCTTGAGGCAGTGTTACAACTGCCTTATGTATACAGACCACCCTCTCTTCCTCCCAACAAGCTCAAATATATGTGAGAGATGCAGATGCAACTATATAGCCAAACTGGAGGCTAAGCTCTCTCAACCCAGTACTGGCACAGCCTGTCAGGAGGAGAAGGTAACCACACACACCACAAATCCAGTCTCACATAGACCTATTGCATCAGCAAACCAAACACATAAACACACAAAAACGTACTCGGAGGCACTAAATAAAAATCTGCCTAAGCAGCAGAGACCTCCAAAGCAAACATCCAAGCAACCCCTACCATGAAACAATACCCACATAGCACAAAGCTCACAAAGTCAGTGTGCCACACAGTCACAGCCCTTAAGGCTAAACAACACACCTAGTACACTTGCAATAGGTGACTCTATTGTCAGACACACTGACGTCCCACTCACCAGGCTGAACAAGGCGAAGGTCACTGTAAGCTGCCTGTCAGGTGCCAGGATCCGCCACATAACACAAGCACTCAGGTCACTCCAAAGCAAGTCCAAATATGACTCCGTCATTGTCCATACTGGTGTGAATGACCTGAGACGTACCTCCCTGGACTCCATGAAAAATAGAGGAGCTCTTTGATCATGTAGCCCAGGCCGGTATGACCCTGACCTTGAGTAGCATCTTACCCTCACCAAGAATGATGCCACAGTATAAAGACAAAATGATTAATTTTAACAATTGGCTAAAGTATTGGTGTCATTTAAAGGGGATCCAGTGTCTGTCAGCCTGGGATGACATGCTCGACAAGCCACGTTGCTTCGCTAGGGACAGCTTGCACCTGTCACCCCTGGGTTTTCGAATACTGGCAAAGGCTCTTGCCACCCCCATAGTGCCTTTTTTAGACAAGGCTCAAAAGACAAACCCACCTCCATAGACAACACAAAGAAAAAAAAACTAAGGGTAATGCTGCTCAACGCCAGAAGTCTAAACCTCAAGATGCACGCACTCGAGACTCTCCTCAGTATGGAGAATATCAATATCTGTGCAGTAACAGAGACCTGGTTCAAGGCTGCTGAGAGCACCCCAGCAATAACAGGTTATACTTAATACCATGCTTTCCAGCCCCAAAACTCAGACCGAACCACAAAGGGAGGGGGAGTATCCATATTTATCAAAGATACCCACACCTCCAGGTTAGTGGCACTGCACAAAGCATCGGAGACCATCCATGTGCAACTAACAGTGGGCAAAACTGCCTTTCAGTTTGTAGCCTGCCACAGACCACCCTCCCAAACACAGGAACCTCACTTGGCTTTCCTGAGAACACTGGAGAATATGAAGGTCTCTCCAAACACTATTATATTGGGTGACTTCAACTACCCAAACATCGATTGGGAAAACTACTGAAGCCCAAACACCCTAGCCCAACGGTTCCTAGAATTTATAAACTCAAATGCTATAGAACAACTGGTCACCACTCCCAGAAGAGGGGAAAACATATTGGGTCTGGTCATCACCAACATGGGGTCTCTATGTTCCACACCAGAGGTATACCCCTCATTGGTAAGATCAGACCATAAACTAATCTCACTGGACATCCATATTCCATCCCCACCTCTAGCCAAGGAAACCATGGTGAAGAACTTCCCAAAAGCAAACTTCACACTTCTCAAAACCGAGGTGGAATCCTTCAAAGCCCCCGGGCCAGTGGAAAATACAGCCCAAAATGCAGAATCCTTTACAAAAGCATTCTATGGGCACCTACAGGAATGCATGGAGCATGCTATCCCAAATAAAACCAAGACTTACTCCTCCAAAGGCAGGCGACCTGTCTGGTGGACCCCAGCCATAAATAAGCTATACAACAGAAGGAGAAAGCTACTACATGATGGAGCAAAATCCCAAAAAAGGGAAGGCATCTCTGATCAGTACTAGCAAGAAACTACGATCCCTCATAAAATCATCTAAGGCCAGCTTCGAAAGAAAAATTGCACAAGACACTAACGATAATCACAAGGCCTTCTTTAGTTATGTCAGAAACCTGGAAGGCAACTCCCAGATATGCTCTGAGTTAGTGCAAAATGACAAAAAATACACTGAACCCACAGACATTGCCAACATCCTGGCAGAAAGGTTCAGTGCAAACCCCCCCCAAAAGAGCAAATGTCTATCCCAACAGAGTGTAGCCTTCCTGAGATCACAGATGCACAGGTGAGAGCTGCCCTCTCCAAAGCAAAAAACACAGCATCAATGGGACCAGGCGGTGTCCCGGGCTGCGTCTTACGCAAGCTCCAAGAAGAACTAAACCCTCATATAAAGTCACTGTTCAATCTCAGCCTTACTACAGGATATGTACCCAAGAAATGGCATACAGCAACAGTGGTCCCACTCCACAAAGGTGGTGCCACAACAGACCCCGGAAACTATCGCCCTATAAGCCTGACTAGCCTGGTCTGCAAAGCTATGGAGCGTATCATCATGGAAATCATAAACAAAGACATTGGGAACCTCCAGACACTGGATCCTACACAATTTGGCTTTGTTAAGGGTAGATCTTGCCTCTTGAACCTGGTTGACTTCTTTGAAATAGTTACCAAAGCCATAGATGAAGGGAAGGTAGTCCACACAGCCTACCTGGACCTCGCAAAAGCCTTCGACACAATACCCCACTCGGGCATCATAAATAAGCTCACCAGCTTAAATATCAACCCCTATGTCACAAGATGGGTTGCAAACTGGCTCAGGGATAGAACCCACATGGTCAAAAAAGCAGGTGCCATGTCAGACTCTAAACCAGTTACAAGTGGCGTCCCACAAGGCTCAGTCCTGGGACCTCTCTTGTTCGGTATATATTTCTCAGAGGTACAGGCTAACACGGGTGGACTATGGCTGACCAAGTTCGCAGATAACTGCAAACTGGGTGCCGTAATCGACTCTCTGGCTGACACAAGCATCCTCCAAAAGGGTCTCGCAGAGATGGATAACTGGTGCCAGAGCCATGGCCTAAAGCTAAATGCCAAAAAGTGCATAGTCATCCCCTTTGGGAAAAACAGTGTGCCCACAAATTACCACATAGGTGGTAATCCATTAAGTACAGAAGAAGTAATTAGGGACTTGGGGACCCAAGTAGATAGCAATCTCTCCTTTGACAATCACGTTGCCAAAGTGGTTAGAAAGACCTTCTATATAGCCCACCTTATCATGAAAGGATTCACATCTAGATCAAGAGAGGTCATTGTGCCCCTCTACTCATCACTTATCAGGCCCATAATTGAATACAATGCCCCATTTGGGATGTACCTTACCCGACACCTGCAGCAACTGGAAAGGCCCCAAAAGTACCTCACCAAGAGGATCAAGGGGCTCAAACAGATGCCATATGCAGTTCGGCTAAAGAAACACCAGCTCTACTCAGTTGCATACCGCCTACTCAGAGGCGATCTGTGTCGGACGTATAAAGCCATGTCCAACCCAGTATTAATGGACATGCTTCACCTCAGGAAATCCAAATCCCTTAGAGCTACACACTCCAGGGACTTGAACCTCAGCACAGAAATAAATAGGACATGCTGGAGGGACAGATTCATATCCCAGAGGCTCCCCTCACTCTGGAACAAAATCCCAATCCATGTTAGGCAGAGCCCCTCACTGACCCTCTTCAAGAGAAATCTTGACGAGTGGATGGGAGATCGTAAGTTTTCCCCTGGGATCTCTTCTGTGTCTCTGCTTGACAGAGGTACAGTAAACTAACCTTAAAAGGGCTGCCTTTTGTGACCTACTATGCAGAGGCACAGTCAACTAATCTAAAAGGGTGGCGAAAGCCAAACACACTCTGGCTAGGCTTATAAATGCCCTAGGGCAGATAGCCTAGTATCAACCTATGAACCTATGAGCAAATTGTCTCTGTTCCAAAGGGGGACAGTAATCCCTAAGGAATCTGTGACTTTTTCAATTGCTGCAAATTGGAATCTGGAGAACCGGGAGCAGGTCCTACTATGCCTGGCTAGTGCATAGTAAGTAGAGTTGCCACTTTTTCAGATGCCCAAAGTGGGACATTTTTGGGACAAATGTCAGATTTTGTAGGGTGAAACATACTCAAGGCCAGTACAAATGACAGAACTTCACTTTTTGCCTAAATAAAAGCTTATTCTTATAAAATTGTAGCTACTTATTCTGTTTCTTATAACATTTAGGTGTTTCAGATACAGAATAACTGTTTTATGCAACTATTACATAAAATATAGGAAATATTTTTGTCCTAAAATCTCAAGGCATTTGCCATTTTTTTTTCAATTTTTTGCAGGACACAACTGCCCAAAGAGGGGACAGGTGATAACCTTAATAGTAAGGGTCTCTCTTCCTGATGGCTCCCACGTGTTCTTTTGTCCAGAGCCTAAGTCGTCTTGTTGTTTTTCCAATGTAGTATGCTTCACATTGAGAACATAATGTGATGTAAACCATGTTGGGGGTCTCTCAGTTTAAATGGTCTTTAATGTGAATAACCACCTGTGGAGTGCTGAGATGTACCTTGGGGGTTTGAATGATAAAATTGCACCAGTGACATTTCCTACATTGGTGCATGCCTTGGGGGGGGGGGGTGCATCGAGGGTGTTTGCCTGCAGCCTCTTTTCTGATTCAAAAGTGACTTTAAGGGACATGCTCTTTTTGTAGCAGAATTTTAGATGCCTTCCAAGGATTTGGGCTAGCTATGAGTGACCAGTTTTAGCAAGGATGTCTTTGATGCTGGTGGCATCTAGAGACATGGGCAAGTGAAACCTTGGGGTGGTGTTTTCTGGTGCCTGAGTGTTGAGGTGGAATCCATGTTTAAGGATGGGTGGGTACTGGGTTTCTCTCCTTGCAATTACCAGTCCCATGACTCTGGAGACTAGATCCTCTGGGTAGTGCTTTTCATAGGTTCATAGGTAGGTAGGTTCATAGGTAGGTACTAGGCAATAGGCCCTGGTGCCAATACAAGCCCAGCCAAAACGGTACCCTGGCTTTTGCCACCCAAGAAAATTATTTTCCTGTGCCACTGTCAAGCAGAGCCACAGAGGTGATCCCTGGGGTGAATTTCCTATTTCCCATCCAGTCATCCAGATTTTTCTTGAAGAGTGCTAATGAGGAGCATTGTTTGATATAGATAAGTAGTTTATTCCAGAGTATGGGAAGTCTCTGGGACAGGAATCTATCCCTCCGGCATGTTCTGTTTATTGTGGTGACAAGGTTTAAGTCCCTAGAGCGTGTAGCTCGGAGGGATTGGGATTTCTTTAAGTGGAGCATGCCCAACAGCTCTGGGTTTGACACAGCTTTGTATGTTAAGCAGAGATCACCTCTTGAGTAGGTGATATGCAACAGAGTAAAGCTGGAGTTTTTTGAGATGGTCTGCGTAGGGCATCTGTTTGAGGCCGGTAATCCTCTTTGTGAGGTATTTCTGCGGCCTTTCCAGTTGTAGATGTCTTGAGGTACATACCAAAAGGGGCGTTGTACTCTATAATGGGTCTAATGAGTGATGAGTAGAGGGGAACAATGACCTCTCTTTTTCTGGATGAGAAACCTTTTGTGATGAGGTGTGCCACATAGAAGGATTTCCTGACTACTATGGCGATGTGATTATCAAAGGAAAGACTACTGTCCACCTGTGTCCCAAGGTCTCTTGTCACACTTTCGGTGTTAAGTGTACTACCGCCTATGTTGTAGTTCATGGGTACAGAGTTTTTACCAAAGGGGATGACAATGCACTTTTTAGCATTGAGCTTGAGGCCATGGCTTTGACATCAGGCATCTGTCTCAGTGAGGCCCTTTTGTAGGATGTCCAAATCATTAGGTGTTTCGATTATGGCTCCTAGTTTGCAGTCATCTGCAAACTCCGTTAGCCAAAGACCTTCTGTGTTAGCCTGTACTTCAGAGAAGTAGATACTAAACGGGAGAGGACCCAGGACTGAACCCTGTGGTACTCCACTTGTCACTGGTCTGAAGTCTGATTTGGAGTCTGCTACTTTCACAGTGGGGGTTTTGTCAGTGAGCCAGTTGGCAACCCATCCTGTGACATAGGGATTTATACCTAGTTTAGTGAGTTTATCTATAATTCCAGAGTGGGGGATGGTGTCGAAAGCCTTGGCAAGATCTGGATAGGCTGTGTGAACCACCTTACCCTTGTCAGCGGCTTTGGTGACTGCTTCAAAGAAGCCTATCAGGTTTAGGAGACATGATCTGCCTTTTACAAACCCGAACTGGGTGGGGTCCAAAGTTTGGAGATTACCAATGTCTTTGTTTATAAGTTCTATGATAATATAGTCCATGGCCTTGCAGACCAGGCTGATCAGGCTAATGGGGCGGTAGTTCCTGGGGTCCGTGGTGGCTCCCCCCTTGTGGAGTGGGATAACTGTTGCTGTGCGACATTCAGTGGGCACAAAGCCTGAGGTGAGGCTATGATTAAACATGGTACTTAGGTGGGGTGCCAGTTCGTTCTGTAGTTCATGTAGAACTCAGCCTAGGATATTGTCTGGTCCCATGGATGCTGTGTTCTTGGCTTTGGAGAGTGTGGTTTTTACCTGTGCAGCCGTGATTACTGGAACTTTGCATTCTTCCAGTATAGACCTGGGCTCTCTAGGGGGTGAGAGGGGGGTGAAGTTAGCACTGAACCTATCTGCCAGGATGTTGGCAATATCAGTTGGGTCTGTATATTTAGTGCCATTGTGCTGTATCTCAGAGCAGATCTGAGTGTTGCCATTGAGATTCTTGACATAGCTATACAATGCTTTGTGGTTGTCTGTAGAATCAGTGGCGATTTTGTTTTCGTAACTAGCTTTGCAGGATTTTATCAGGGATTGCAGCTTCTTACTGAGGCTGACCAGGGAGCTCCTCCAATCATGGGATTTTACTCTCTTTTGCAACAGTTTCTTCCTTCTGTTGTACAGTTTGTTTTATGGCAGGGGACCACCAGATTGGCTTCCTTTTTTTGGAGGATAGCGTCTTGGTTCTGTTTGGGATAGCACAATCCATGTACTCATGTAAGTGCGTATAAAGTGCAATTGTGTAGGATTCAGTAGTTATAACTGTATTGTCCATCTGCAGGATGTCTTTCCAGGAAGAAGTCCTTGAGGCACTGGCATTCAAAGTGGAAAGAATCTTCCTCACTAACAATTCTGCTTAGCCATATGTACTGCCTCTTCACGATGTTCTGCTTCATGAAGGGGGGGTGCTTGCTGTTGAAATCAAGGTAGTTATTTTGGAAGAAGCTCTTCCTATGGAGGATACATTTGAAAGTGTTGGACTGTAGATCCAGGATTAATTCCAGATCTAGAAACTGGACTTTGGTTCCTCATCCTGAAACTGCGAATTATACTTCTATAAGTGTGTGTATGTGTGTGTGTGTGTGTGTGTGTGTGTGTGTGTGTGTGTGTATGTATGTATATGTATGTATATATCTATATATATCTATATCTATATATCTATATCTATATCTATATATATATATATATATATATATATATATATATATATATATATGCATATATATATATACATATATATATATATAATCTGTATATATGTATGTGTATGGGTCTACTTCAGATTCTCAAACGTCCGGAATAGTAGAACCGCATATAGATGACACCAAATGCATGAAACCTCAAAACATCGAAACCTAAATAATAAAAAACAAAATGCCCCCTCTGCACCCCCCAAACCCCCTGCTATTTAAATATACCAACTCTGAGATCACACTTGCATTGAATTGAATGGGAATTTTCCCTAGGGTGATCTCCATGCAAACAGTTCGATGTTCTAAAAAAAAAAAAAAAAACTGTTTTTGTCTCTGTGATCAGCAGTTTGACCTTCCGGCCGTTTGACAATCTGAAGTAAACCCGTGTATATTTATATGTAATATATAGATATATATATATATATCTATATATAAAATTTTATTTATTTATTTTATATTTGATTACTGGGTTGGTTTGACTGGGCAGTCAGGTGCCCATTTTCAGCAGAGACCCAGGGAGAAAAGCTCCACATACGTGACAGTCATACAAATACAAGAGCTCCACATAGATGATAAAACTACAAATGTCAGATATGAGTACAAATTAACAGAGCAAACAATAATATATCTTGGCATAGTATGATGAGGAGTTACAGAAGTGTACAATATATAGAGTGTACAGTGGTAAAGCAGAAAATATAATGTATTTGAGTAAGAAGGTACAGTAACAGACGCTAAAAACAATCACAAAGCCTTCTATAGCTATATCAAGAACCTCCACGGCAATACCCAGATTTGCTCCGAGTTACTGCACAATGGTACCTCCTCTACTCAGCCAACAGATATTGCTAACATACTGGCCTACAGATTCAGTGCCAACTTTACTCCTCTCTCTCCCCATAAAGGGCCAGTCACAATACCGGAAGAATGCCAGGCACCCAGCATTAAACTGCATTGTCCAAGGCCAATAATACAGCTTCCATGGGACCCAATAATATCACTGGCTGTGTTCTACATGAACTACAAAGCGAACTGGCACCACATCTGTGTGCTCTGTTCAGTCACAGCCTCACCTCAGGCTTTGTCCCTACTGAATGGCGCAATGCTACAGTCATCCCTCTCCAGAAAGGGGGGAGAGACTACAGACCCTGGGAATTATCGCCCCATTAGCCTGACGAGTCTTATATGTAAAGCTATGGAGCGCGTCATCATGGACCTGATTAACAAAGATATAGGAAATCTCCTAACTCTAGACCCCATGCAGTTTGATTTTGTGAGAGCGAGATCATGCCTCATCAACCTGGTTGACTTCTTTGAGTCAGTCACCAGGGCTGTGGATGAAGGTAAGGCAGTGCATACAGCCTACCTTGATCTGGCCAAGGTCTTTGTTACCATTTCTCACTCAGGAATTATTGATGAACTCACCAAGCTAGGCATCAACCCCTATATCACCAGCTGGGCAGCAAATTGGCTCACAGACAGAATACACAGTGAAAGTCATGGGCTCCCAAGTCAGACTACTGGCCAGTCACAAGTGGAGTCCCACAGGGATCAGTCCTAGATCCTCTCCTGTTCGGCATCTACTTCTCAGAAGTCCAGGACAATACGAAGTGACTCTGTCTGACCAAGTTTGCAGATGACTGCAAGATGGGAGCCATTAACTCCCCAAGTGATGCAGACATCCTATAGAAAGGCCTCACTGTGACCAATGACTGGTGTCGAAACCATGGCCTTAAGCTTAACGCCAAAAAATGCATCGTCATCCCCTTTGGTAAAATCTCAGTTCCCACTAATTACCGCATTGATGGGAGCCGACTGAACACTGAAGGTGTTATAAGAGATCTGGGGGCGCAGGTTTACAGCAACCTCTCCTTTGACCACCACATTGCCACTGTGATCAGAAAGTCGTCCTTTGTGGCACATCTCATTACCAAGGATTTTACATCCAGGAAGAAAGAGGTCATCGTCTCTTTCCACTCTTCCCTCATTATAGACCAGTCATCGAGTATAATGCCCCATTTGGCATGTACCTCACTAGACACCTGCAACAGCTGGAGAGGCCACAGAAGTACCTTACAAAGAGGATCCTAGGCATTAAACAGATGTCCTACACGGGCAGATTAAAAAGACTCCAGCTGTTCTCCATCTCATATTACCTACTTAGAGGCAATCTCTGCTTGACTTACAAAGCCATGTCTGATCCAGCTCTGTTAGAAATGCTGCATCGAAAGAAATCCCAATCCCTCCACACCACAAGCTCCAGAGACTTCAACCTCATTACCACAATCAGCAGAAAATGCTGGAGGGGACAGGTTCCTCACCCAGAGACTGCCCATGCTCTGGAATAGACTTCCCATACATGTCGATCAAAACACCTTGCTGTCCTTCTTCAAGAGAAAACTTGATGAGTGGATGGGTAAAAAAGGTTCTCCCCGGGCATCACTCCAGTGACTCTACTTGATAGAGGCACTGGGAAGTAATATCTGGTGGCACGATACCAGGGCACTTCTATGGGCTATAGAGGGCCATTAGCCTAGTACACACTTATGAGCTTAAAATACTATATACATTTATATGCATTCATTTAAAAATACAGTTTGTTATGGTAGTTTTTTTTTTTTTTTTTTAAATGTGTTTGACCTTTGAGTAGTGCCAGAGGAAGATTTATCTGGTGGTAATAGGGCTAGCCATGGTCAGTACAGATACATTGCCAGATGAGATTGAGGTGGGCTTTTAAAGGTAGGACTGCTGTTTTGCAATTTGATATCTGATTTATATATATATATATATATATATATATATATATATATATATATATATATATATATATATACACACACACACACACACGCACGTTTTTTATTTTCATTTGTCAGCAGGAAAACATTTATGTTTCTCTTTCTTGTTTTACTGTAGACCACACTTCTAACATGAGCCTTTGTCAGCCATAATTTCACAGTGGCATGTTTCCTGCGGAAGAGCATAGTAGTCCTCCAGTAGTAACTAGCTCCAGTACTCAGGATGATAATAAGGTGGCTTTCCATGTGTCAGAAAATCTATTGGTAACATTAAGGCAGGCAAAGGGCTTTTCAGTTTCTGTGTACTAGAAGAACCAGGTACAAGTCATCTGAGATTTCCCAAATAAAAATAGGTTTCTTATAGTAGCAGCAAAGCATGCATTAGCTTCACATTTTGAGTGTAGCTTATCCTGTGACAGCTGTCCTGCATTGCCTGACCTGCCTATATTTGAAATTAAATTTGATTATAAGGTTGTGGATTTGTGTGTGTGGCATTTTCTTTAATAAATGTGTGTGCTGTCTTCTTTCATGTATTCTGTAACTTGTTGAATGGCTGGAATGTCAAACCGCATATGGCCGAGACCATATACTTTAATAGACCATCAGAGAAGCCAGTGACTCGCACTACTTTGACAGTAACAATCTGTGATTGGTACATAGTCTGCAGACTGACAGCCTGCTATTAATCTATTATAAGCCTAGCCAATAACCAGAGCTCAGTACTAAAACCCTGTACTTTGTGATCTGTAGTCCTTGTCATCTTTTGCAAAGGAAACTGCATTGTGGGACAAAGAAGCTGCAAAAAATTGTGTCAGTGTGGCAGCCTCAGCGATGGCTGTCTTGGTGTACATTAAATGAAAATGTAATAAGAAGCCCTTTGAAGAAATTTTAAAGCATCAATAAAGTATAGAATATCAAAATAAGATGTGAAACTATTTTGTTCAGTTTCAGGGAGCAGTTTCATTTATACAGATGCTAGTAGCACTCATTGCAAAATTGTGGATACCCCACTGCCTTATAAATGGGGGAAAAAAAGGCTGAGATCACATGTTGTTTAACTTCCTTTGTTGTTTGTCACAATAAGTGATACTCCTAACACTAAGGAGATAGGAGACTGAACAAAAGTTGACCAGGTTAGTAAAATCACCAGAATACTGCTAACCCTCCCCTGTCTCTTTAAAAAGTAATGTGTTCACATCTGTGCTGTGAAGCATAAGATGCATTTGTCTGTTAAACTCAGTAATAATGTAGTGCAAGAAGTGGCACTGCCTGTTTGTTTATGAATTTAGGTGCCATGCAAGACCTGCTATACGTCTAACCCATGATGCACTGCACAATGCACCCTTTGTTCTCATGCCCATAGTGCACGGTGCAAGCTTGCCTTACTTCCTCTAACTGCTGCCTTCCTTGTATGAGACTTCCCCCAGCTTTTGCACATTTCTGGATAATCTTCTATGTTCTTCAAACTCCATAACTGAAATAGTAAAAGGGAACACTATGTATGGGAGTGACTGCCAGGCAGAAGTGCAATCCACCATTCAGCAGCGCTCAGAAGTGCCATCACAAAAGTGAAATTGGTGGGATTAGTTCATTTAGAGTGCGATAGGATTACCTCAGATAATTCCTTTTGCCTAGGTACAGCAGTCTTCTTCTTCTTTTGGCTTTTTCCCGATTAGGGGTCATCACAACGGATCAACTGTCTGCTCATGATTGGCAGTGGAGTTTTACAGTGCCAAGTTGCCAGCCCTGCACCCAACCTTCCACAGAAGGCACACACATGCACTCACACCTAGGGCCAATTTAGAGTGTCCAAACCACTTGCAGCATGTCTTTGGGATGTGGGAGGAACCCGGAGCACCCGGAAGAAACCCACACTACCACAGGGAGGACATGCAGACTCCGCATAGAAGGCACCCCAGCCAAGGATTGAACCAGTGAACCTCTTGCTGTGAGGCGGCAGCGCTAATCTCTGCACCGCCGTGGCTGCCAGCCTAGGTACAGCAATATCACAGTTAATTTGTACAAGTAAAGTGGGTGTCTGGGGCACACAGTCCTTTATATCAGGAGGTGCAGGACCTGTTTCAGTGAGCTTTGAGTTTTGTGTTTGTGAGCGGTTGCATTTTTATGGCCTCAGTTTTTTTTAGTGTGTAATCACTACTGTATCACATTTTTGTCATGAAAAGTGCAGTTGCCTTGCTTTTGACAGACGTACAGCTGCAGTGGCAATATAAAAGTATGTGGGTTTTGAAATGCGTATTAAATCTAATGATGTTCATTTACTAGACCTGTTAATTTAGCTGGTCACACTTCAGTCTTAGGTGTAAAATAAAACTGTAATTTACTGCCTTTTTCCCATAGCCTCCCCCACCACCCCTCCATGTTGAGGTTTTCAGACTAACTGTGTGCTTTGTAAAATGTGAAAGAATTAGTCTGGCATCTTGAATTGGTGTAATAATGACATTTGTTTTTGCTAGCAGTCTCCGTATTCTCTTTATGTTCTCTAATAATATCAGAGTAGATAGGAACTGCATTGCATGAGAATCTCTTAAGCCCTTTATGAATCAATTTTCCCTCCTTTAATAAATAACTGAATCATCTTGCAGTTCCATTTTCTTGTTACCTTCTGCATTCATAAACAACCCTCGATAAATATTTTTTTACATTTAGCAAACAAAGCTATTGGATATGAGCACAGTGTGGTTAATTTTTGTCTAACTAGTCATTTTTTTGCAATTAAATGCAAAGCAAGTCATCTAGGATACATTTGTAACCACTAATTTAATATCATTTGCAATGCCATTATATTATGTGAAGATTGTCCTACTGCTAATTTAAGGCTGTAACCTGGAATATTAAATTGGGTGACCTCACTTCCTTCTTTTAGAAGAGTCAAAAGATTATTTTAATTATCTCCCGTGCTTCTGCTAGAGTCAGGGAAAAAAAAAGCTGCTCCAGTCTCCTAACATTTGAAACATTGTTTTTTTTCCCCTTCTTGTATTACATCTTCATACATCATTTAATGCAAGACTTAATTTACTTAACTTGTATTTTTATTCTTGATACAGGCGTATCCATGCTAGATGATGGCTACAAAATTATAGACATTTAATTTCATCATTTTAAATTTCCTTCCTGGAAATTCTAATTTAAAGAATGTAGTTTTTGTTATCAAATTCATTACATGCAAAATCATATTGGTTTGATGTAAGATCTGTATAGTAGTCCAGTTTCTACAGTCTTCTGGCTGTGTTTTTTCCTATGGGTTTTAAGTGTTGCTTTTGATGCATTGGTGCAATGGAGGTAAATGAAATTTGTTTATTTTAAGGTGTCATTGATACAGGAACTTGGGTGTAACTGATGTTTTGAAATTGTGGACATGCAAACTGCATCTGGTATTGGACAGTTCTAGACATTTCCTGTAACAAGGGCAGGGAAGCTTTATCATAAGTACTTCCATTTGTACATATTGCTACTTGCTAGGCCATGTTTGAATTTTTAAAAAATATATTTGTTTATGCGAAGAGCAGAGCTGTCTCACCTCCACAAGATGGATCTCATCACTTTTTCCCTCCTCCAGTACTCACTTTCTTATTCACTGTGCCTGGTTGGAAGCACCAGGATTGTTCTACCTACATGAGCAGAGAGGTAGGCTAAAAAGGCCTGTAGAGATGTACTTCATACTTGGATCCCATTTCTGTGGCTTCTTCACTTCATTCCCTAATGAATTTGACATATTAAGGCACGTATATAGAAACATCCATGCATTCCATATCTGCAGTCCTTACTGAGGTAGTTGTCAGGCAAGCTCGACTAGCCACCTTGATCTGTGTAAGTAGTCTCTGGGCTATAAAAGTTTTCTCATCCTTACAGATATCTTGTGAGGTTTTCTGATCTCTGCCTGTAGAATAGTAGGGCGTCTGGAAGGATTGTTTTTAACAACTTCTCTCCCTCCCATACACCCGCACCATATGAACAACGCAGGGGGACTCATTTTAAAGACCTGATTGTGACTTTCACTTTCCTAGATTTGGCTGACCAGAGATTTCATTATAGGTTCATAGGTTCATAGGTTCATACTAGGCTATCTGCCCAAGGGCATTTATAAGCCTAGCCCATAGTTATGTGGCTTTTTGAATAAAAACTATGCCTATCATTTTTCTGTGCCTCTGTCAAGCAGTGACACTGAAGTAATCCCTGGGGTATATCTGCGATCTCCCATCCATTGGTCAAGATTCCTCTTGAACAAGGCTTTGTTCCACAGCATAGGAGTCTCTGGGTGATGAATCTGTCCCTCCAGCACGTTCTATTTATAACCGTGTCAAGGTTTAAGTCTCCGCCCTTGTGGTTCTGAGGGATCTAGATTTTTGAGGTGAAGCATATTCATCAAATCTGGGTTTGACATGGCCTTATATGTCAGGCACAGGTCACCTCTGAGCAAGCGGTATGAGACTGAATAGAGCTGGAGTTCTTTCAGTCGGGCAGCATAAGACATATTTTTGAGACCCTTTATCCTTTTGGTGAGGAACTTTTGGGGCCTTTCAAGCTGCATCAGGTGTCTGGTCAGATACATTCGAGCAGGGCATTGTACTCAATCATAGGTCTGAGTGATGAGTACAGGGGATGATGACCTCCCTTGATCTAGATGTGAATCCCTTCATGATCAGGTTATAGAAGGTTTTCCTAACTACTTTAGCAACATGAGTGTCAAGCGAAGGCTACTGTCACCTGATGACTTTTCTGTGCTCACTGGATTGCAACCTATATGGTAGCTAGGGGTAACCTTGTTTTTCCCAGGGGTGACTATGCATTTTTGGCGTTTACTTCAGGCCATGGCTTTGGCACCAGTTATCCGTTTCTGTGAGGCCCTTCTGGAGGATATCTGTGTCAGATGTGTTTTCGACTATGCGCCAGTTTTTAGTCATCTGCAAACTTTGTCACCTCCTGTGTTTGCTTGTACTTCAGAAAAGTAGATGAGTCTGACATGGCTCCAGCAACTCTGACCCTGTGGGTTCTGTCCTTAGCCAGTTTGCAACCCATCTTGTGATGTATGGGTTTACATTCAAGCTGATGAGTTTTTCGATGATACCTGAGTGGGGTATTGTGTCGAAGGCCTTTGCCAGGTCGAGGTAGGCTGTATGGACTGCCTTTCCCTCATCAATGGCCTTGGTGACTGTCTCGAAAAAGTCAACCAAGTTTAAGAGGCAGGATCTGCTTTTGACAAAGCCAAACTGGGTTGGATCCAAAGTCTGCAAGTTCCCTATGTCTTTATTTATGAGTTCCATTATGATCCTCTCCATGGCTTTGCAGATAAGGCTTGTCAAGCTAATGGGGCGGTAATTTCCAGGGTCTGTGGAGGCACCGCCCTTATGAATTATTTTGGCAACTTCTGAGATATGGCACAAGACAAAGAGTTTTGGTGTTAATTTCCCCTCATTATTATGTAGCCTACCTTGAGGTGCTGTGACCTTAAAGCAAGTTTATAACGCTGAGAGATCTGTGGATCTACATCTCACATGCTGGGTCAGTGGAGGGAACTTTTCTGTGTGTGTGTGTGTGTGTGTGTGTGTGTGTGTGTGTGTGTGTGTGTGTGCGCGCGTGCATGTGAACATGTGTTTGTAGGTGTGTGTCTTCTTTTAGAAAAAAAAATGAGCTCACTGTGTTAGATCTTGTTCATAGATTAGTACTAGGCTAACTGCCCTTGCGAGACATTTTAAGCCTAGCCAATTATCCCTTGTGAGACTCAAACCTTGCACCTTGTGTTTGTAAGGCAAACACCTTAACCATTAAGCCACCCTCCCAAACCTTGTGTGATATGCTTCTGGACAATAGGACTAGATCCTGGTGTGTACCGTAGACTGATGAGGGGGATTACCTCTTTAGTGTTGGGCTTTGATATTAGTCTGGGGCATCACACTGAGGACTGAGACTAAGATTAGCTCAGTTGGTAAAAACAAAACTGGAGCAGTGGTTAGTAGTGCAAAGTAATGCCGTTAGCAGGACCCGGGTCACCTTGAAAGGTGGATAGATGATAGGAAGAGTATTTGAAGGGGGGCAGAAACAGATTTCGGATGTTATACTCCCCTTCTAAGGTGAAGGGCAGTATGGTTTGTGAGATGGGCATGAAAGAGGTCAGCAGAACACTGATGTGGGATGCAGCTGTTGTTCTCCCATTTGTACAGTGCAGTGCTGAGGCCAAGGCTCTTGCCACGCCCATAGTGCCTTTTTTAGGCAAGGCTCAAAGGACAAACCCACCTCCATAGACAACCCAAGGATAAAAAAACTAAAGGTAATGCTACTCAATGCCAGAAGTCTAAACCTCAAGATGTACGCACTCGAGGCTCTCCTCAGTATGGAGAAAATAGATGTCTGTGCAGTAACAGAAACCTGTTTCAAGGCTCCTGAGAGCACCCCAGCACTACCAGGTTATAACTCATACCATGCGTTTCGGCCCCAAAACTCGGACCGAAGCACAAAAGGAGGGGGAGTGTCTATATTCATCAAAGATACCTACACCTTCAGGTTAGTGGCACTGCACGAAGCATCGGAAATGTGCAAATAACAGCGGGCAAAACTGCCTTTCAGTTTGTAGCCTGCTACAGAACACCCTCGCTTTTACAGGAACCCCACTTGGCATTCCTGAGAACACTGGAGAATATGAAGGTCTCTCCAAACACTATGTTATTGGGTGACTTCAACTATCCATACATTGACTGGGAAAACTACTCAAGCCCAAACACCCTCGCCCAACGGTTCCTTGAATTTATAAACTCTAACGTGATGGAACAACTAGTCACCACTCCCACAAGAGAGAATAACATATTGGACCTGGTCATCACCAACATGGGGACTCTGTTCCACACCAGAGGTAAACCCCTCATTGGTAAGATCAAACCATAAACAAATTTCCCTGGACATCCATATCCCGTCCCCACACCCAGCCAAGGAAATCATTGTAAAGAATTTCTCAAAAGCCAACTTTGCACTTCTCAAGACTGAGGTGGAATCCTTCAAAGCCCCCGAGCCAGAGGATAATACAGCCCAATCCGCAGAATCCTTTACAAATGCATTCTATGAGCACCTGCAGGAATGCATGGATTGTGCTATCCCAAATAAAACCAAGACTCACTCCTCCAAAAACAGGAGACCGGTCTGGTGGACCCTGGCCATAAATAAGCTATACAACAGAAGGAGGAAGCTACTTCATGACAGAGCAAAATCCCAAAAAGGGAAGGCATCTCTGATCAGTATTAGCAAGAAACTTCGATCCCTCATAAAATCATCAAAAGGCCAGTTTCGAAAGAAAAATTGCCCTAGACACTAAAGATAATCACAAGGCCTTCTTTAGTTATGTCAGGAATATGGGTGGAAACTCCCAGATATGCTCTGAATTGTTGCATAACGGTACAAAATATACCGAACCTACAGACATAGCCAACATCCTGGCAGACAGATTCAGCGCAAACTTCTCCCCAAGGAGCAAATGCCTATCCCAACTGAATGTAACCTCCCTGACATCACAGATGCACAGGTGAAAGCTGCCCTCTCCAAAGCAAAAAACACAGCATCTATGGGACTGGATGGTGTCCCAGGCTGTGTCTTACACGAGCTCCAAGAAGAACTGAACCCTCACATTAAGTCACTGTTCAGACTTAGCCTTACTACAGGATATGTACCCAAAGAATGGCATACAGCTACAGTGGTCCCACTCCACAAAGGTGGTGCCACAACAGACCCCGGGAACTATCGCCCCATAAGCCTGACTAGTCTGGTTTGTAAAGCTATGGAGCGTATTATCATGGAACTCATAAACAAAGACATTGGGAGCCCCCAGACACTGGACCCTACCCAATTAGGCTTTGTTAAGGGCAGATCTTGCCTCTTAAACCTAGTTGATTTCTTTGAAACAGTTACCAAAGCCATAGATGAGGGCAAGGTAGTCCACACAGCCTACCCGGACCTCGCAAAAGCCTTCGACACAATACTCCACTTGGGCATCACAAATAAGCTTACCAGCTTAAATATCAACCCTTATATCACAAGATGGGTTGCAAACTGGCTCTGAGATAGAACCTACATGGTCAGAATCGCAGGTGCCATATCCAAATCCAAACCAGTTAAAAGTGGCATCCCACAGGGCTCAGTTCTGGGACCTCTCTTGTTCGGTATATACTTCTCTGAGGTTCAGGCTAACACAGGGGGATTATAGCTGACAAAGTTCGCAGATGACTGCAAACTGGGGGCCATAATCGAATCTCCAGCTGACACAAGCATCCTCCAAAAGGGTCTCACAGAGACGGATGCTTGGTGCCAGAGCCACGGCCTCAAGCTAAATGCTAAAAAGTGCATAGTCATCCCCTTTGGGAAAAACAAGGTGCCCACAAATTACCACATAGGTGGTAATCCATTAAGTACGGAAGAAGTAATTAGAGATTTGGGTACCAACATAGATAGTAATCTCTCCTTTGATAATCACGTTGCCAAAGTGGTTAGAAAGACCTTCTATATAGCCCACCTTATCACGAAAGAGTTCGCATCTAGATCGAGAGGTCATTGTGCCCCTCTACCTCATCACTCATCAGGCCCATAATTGAATACAACGCCCCTTTTGGGATGTACCTTACCCGACACCTGCAGCAACTGGAGAGACTCCAAAAATACCTCACCAAGAGGATCATGGGCTACAAACAGATGTCTTATGCAGCTCGACTAAAGAAACTCCAGCTCTACTCAGTTGCTTACTGCCTACTCAGAGGCAGTCTATGCCTGATGTACAAAGCCGTGTCAAACCCATAATTAATGGACATGCTCCACCTCAAAAAATCCAAGTCCCTTAGAGCTGCACGCTCCATGGACTTAAACCTCAGCGCAAAAATAAATCGGACATGCTGGAGGGACAGATTCATTTCCCAGAGGCTCCCTTCACTCTGGAATAGAATCGCAATTCATGTTAGACACAGCCCCTCCGCTGACCTTCTTCAAATGAAATCTGGACGCGTGGATGGGAAATCGCAAATTCACCCCTGGGATCTCTTCTGTGTCCCTGCTAGACAGAGGCACAGTAAACTAATCTTAAAAGGGTACCTTCTGTGACCTACTTTACAGAGGCGCACAGTAGGCTAATCAAATAGGGAGGCGGAAGCCAAATACACTCTGGCTAGGCTTATAAATGCCCTAGGGCAGATAGCCTAGTATCTACCTATGAACCTTCTCAGAAGTTTTGTGCTAATTCCTGGGGGCAAGATTTAAAGAGGGCTCATCAAACTAGTTTTAATTATTCATTTACAGAGTTGCCAAAGGGTTAAGGGACATGTGAGCTGTGGTACAGGGAAAGGTTCAGTGGATCAGGAATGTGAACAGGGGGTGAGAGAGAGAGGAAGAGGATGATGATATTTTATGGGCACTTTGCATTATCCATGCATCAGGTTGTTGACATAGAATTAATGGGAAAAGATGCCAAGATGATGTGAAGTTATATGGTTGTAAGTCAAGGCGAATGGTTTGTTTAACACCACTATTAGGAAATCAACTTTGAAAGACTAGGTGGTGACGTCCTGGAATGTATTGCCAGTCAGGTTGGAGACAGTGAGACAGTGCAGATCTGTTGTGCAAGTGTAAAGTACCTAGGACCAGGGGTGGGGGGAGTAGTTCAGAGGAGTGTAAGCTGTTTAATGCTTCCTGTAACTTGTGGGGTTGCTTCAAAGAAGATCAAATTAGGGGAGTGCCATAGCTTCTTCTGACATCTATATTATTGGTGAACTGCCCCTAAGTGAATTGCAGGCCTGCTAGCCTAAAGTCAGGGTGCCCACTTATGCTGCCAGTGTTCCAGGTTCAATTAGTGACCAGATGTTGGAGGGCTGGCTGGGAAGGAGAATGATGATTTTTTTTCCCCGTCCACTTGTACCATTAGACTGGGGTATATGTATATGTCCTGGCATTGAGTGCCCCTTTAATGTATCCCCAGTGAAGGAAATGCCTGGTTAGAAGGAGTGGAGAGGGGGTATTTCAGAATTAGTTACTTTCACGAATGAGTAGTTTCCTCATACTGGGCCTATTTTTTGCCCACCACTTTAGCATTATCTGGGTGCCACTTTCTTAATGGTAGGCACATATAAAAAAATTCTTTATCCAATGATCATATGAATGGTATGTCTGTCTGTCTTGACAGAGAGCATTTAAATTCTTAGCAGGTGGCTTTGGCTGAAAAAGAAAAGAGAGACTGCCTGTGGAAAAATAGCATATCTTCCTGCTCCCCACATCTTTCTTCATATTGTAGTCCTACACTGTGGTGACAGCTTGTTGAAAGCATTTTTGCTCCTGTTTTCAGTCTCTTATTTGTTGTCTTATAAAGAACAAGTGTTCATACTGTCCAGACTGCATGGACAGTTGTTTTGACTTTAGTCCTTTGGCTGAAGATACCAGGTATAACTGGTGCACTGCTTATTTAGTTAGTTACGCTGCATCAGAAACGTCCATCAAAAGCCCCTCCTTCTCTTAACCTCTCCATTCCCTGATAGCACCACTTTATTATTCTATGAGACCTTTCTTGGGTCAGGCTGTCTGTCTCTCACACTGGTAATTCTTTGGGGGCTGGGGGAGGAGCTTAGTACTACACATTTTGGTGGTACGTCAGTGAGGAGAGTGACGAGGTTAGTCTTTGACTGTCTTTTGTAATCCATTGTCTGCTTTTCAGATTTTCCCCTTTTGTTTGTCTGTTTCAGTTGGCGATGCACTGTGCCGTTTGTCCGAATGTACCCCCTCAGCTAAACACAAGGCATAGCGTTTGTACCTTACCCTTTACTAGGTAGCAGTCTCCTTCTGGTAATTCCCCTCGTTATCCCTCTGGATTAAGAGTGCTGCTTAAGGAGCACTTGGTTCCTGGCTGTAAAATGACCCAGGCCCGTTTCCAGACCCAGACTGCCAGTGATACATAAGGACACATTCTGTATACTCCAAAAGGCTATAGCATACAGATGTGTTGTTCACTTATTTATTTAAAACCTGATATTGCCTTAGAATTTGGACTTTTTGTAGGGATTGTAACATTTCTACATTGCATTTATCAACAGAAGACAGTTTTAGATAGTCTTAAGAAAGGCACTGTAAAGAAATACTAGCCATCCGTCTTCCTGAAAGACATTGCGGGCACGTATGCGCGCACACACAGACACACAGCTGTAAGAAAACACAATCAGTATAAGTATATCTTCCTGATCTCAGACAGTCTTTTATAAAATTGTGTTTTATTTTCTTTTGAAATACATTAAGGACTTTCCTTCAGGCCTCAACTCTACGGCTGTCATTAAAGTTATCGACAATGGTTTCAGTTCTGCTGTTTCCTTCATGGGCAGTTCCTTTATCCCTTGTATATTTGCTTGGTGCGGTCACTGATGTTGGATATTCCCAGTCCTTTTGTTATATCCCTCTCCCTCATGTTTGAACCAGATGATGTTGCTGTTGCTTCTGTTAATAGTGTCTCTCCTACATGCACCACAAGTTTCTTTTGAAGGGTTCTACATGGCCTCATGTGAGATTCCTCCCTTGCTTTGTTAAACTTATACACTAAAAAGTAAATATGTGATGCAAAAACACTTTCGATGAGGGAAGTTTTACCTCAAATCTTTGTCTGTAAACTAAAGACTGCAAACATTGAAAATTGTTCTAAAATGGAAATGTTCTCTTCCAGCAAAACATTCTCCTCCTCCCTAATTCATTCCTACCTCTCATGTTCCACAGAATCACTATCTCTGTGATATTACAAGAGTAAAAGAGCTGCACAGAAATAAATAGAATAGTCTGTTAGAAAAGTACAAAGCAAGCATCTCTTTCCTTTTTAAAAAGTAAGTACCACTCTTTTGGTTTTAGTAACAGAAGTACTGAACTTCACTTGTGGTTTAGCAGATGTGTAGCTGATTCTTTGCTGTTTTCAGCAGGACATGGTGAATCTTATCATATTAAACTGACTTAGCAGACACCAGGAAAGCAGCTATCGATTACTTGTATGTTGGGGAACTTGTGCCCAAATACATCACCCAAATAAAGTTTTGAAAATGACACTAAGAAATACTGCATTATTGGCTCTGCTAAGGAATGTGTTTCTTGTGTTGGTGTACTATGCACAGTTTTCTGCTTTTGATTCATTTTACATGCCAACAGGTAAGTGAGAAATTGTCCTTCCTCTCCCAGTAATACAGTGTAATGCCTCCCTTCTCTTTCTCTCTCCATCAGGCACATTTCCATGTTATACATTGCTAAACACATTTATTTTAAGAGTTAAGTTATATTCCCCTAGATGGTGAAATGTGTCAGCTTGCTTCTGCCCCATTTTCTTGAAAGTTCTTTACAGTAGCATGACTTGTATTAGATGGTAAACTAATTGGGTACCAAGCAATTGCATCTCTCAGCTCAAAGTCTTTGTTCTGTCATGGTCTTCACTTGAGCAACTTCTTTTTCAATAGGTGGACCCTAACGTTACGTGGCCTGAGTGGGATCTCTCCAGATAGAATGAAGGTTTTTAGCATATTTTTCTGTTGCATAAATATGGAATCCACAAAGGAACCACGTTCCTTGACTTTGTATAAAAACTGTCATATTTCCTTTGTCCAGTCTGAAAAATTTTTAGATGAGGGATCAGTTGTTGCAGACTTTGAAGCCCCCACCTCCAAATAAAATAATCAACACTGAGAGCAACCAGCCCACTCCATCTGTCATCTTGGTTAAATCAACTGCCAGCAGCAAGATCCACCATAATGGTTTTTCATTAGTACAGAGCATGGTTTCTTTGACCTTAATGTACCAATGAACCTAAGTGTCTGATAATTTGTATTCAGATTTTATTTTTAGGTTTCCTCATTGCTGCCTACATTCTCCGTCATGGAGGGGCTTGAATGAAGATGTTGCAAATTAGTTCAGCTTTCAGTGAAAGGAACAGAGCAGTATTTGTGGAATGTAACTTAAACTTTTGACAAATGACTGTCAAGCACTTTTATTAATTCTCAGGAGCTTGTGGATGACATCAGAAACAGTACAGTTTATCCTTTTCTTTTTTCATTTCCTCTACAGCTGTTTCTAAAACTGTCTAGCTAGGCTTGAAACCGAAAAGGTAGCTATCTGAGCTTTTTCTTTCTTCTCCATATCAGTAATATTTCCAGATCATTTTACAGCTTTCATACACCTACCTGTCATCAGAAACCTGAGCTATTTCATAAATGGAAAGTAAGCAAGATGTTGTAAATATGCACTCAAACTCAATTTTGGTGATGAAAGCATTACCTTTAGACTTCATTGTAAGTTTTAGATGATAAACAATAAAACTGGATTAAACTAGAAACAGTGTCCAGCAAAGACTTCACTCCCTCAAGTATATGTCTGCCCTTTGGGTTCCACAGAGCACTTGCATCTGAGGTAAGAGTTGTTAAAGGACCAGGCACATGCACACTATACAGTTAAAAATAACCTGTCCCATAAAGTAATAAAAAAACCCCACCTTTATTGTCTAAGAATTGTATAATACCTGATAAGGTGCTGTTGTTTTACTTCCTCACAAGTCAGTGAGGTGTTGTGCCGAATCCCAAGAGTTTTGTGGTTTAGACCTGCCATCATTCAGTTGCTTTGACCATTTCCAGACTCATCCAGATGAGGCAGGAAAGATTTCACTTACCTCAGTGGCACCTGTTAGGTGAAGAGACAAGAGGAATAGAACATAGAGGTTTAAAAAATTATTTGAGCTACTGCTTTAGAAATCAGACCTGCAAATGAATGACACACAAAACTCAGTTTTCCTCCATCAGGGCCCATTGAGATGTTCGTGTTGGCCAGTGCACTCCCACCCCAACATGCATATCTCCCCTTCCTCTAACCAAACTCTTCTGAACCATAGCTAGAGCTTTATCTCTCTCTGACAGTGGAGCAGGTTGCTACTGTAGTGGAGTTCCAAATTACTGTGTTACTTCTTGATGTAGACTTCTTTTTTATTTTCCCAACAGCTTGAAACACCCTCCATCACTATCAAAGTCTGTAGCAGTTATTGTTTGCCACATGGCATACCATTTGCTCCCTTTTCTGCTTACATGGGACTTGGCTGCCTTGCTAAGGGTCCTGTTCACAAATTAATAAAATAAATAAATAAGCAAGCAAAGCAATGGGGAACATGGCTACTTGTGCATGATGCGACAGAAATTGTGCATTCTTTGGATTTGGCTGTTCCATTCCTCTTGTTCTTGTCATGAAAGTTGACCACCTACTCATCTAAGACTGTGTTAGTTAGAGACCCGGTCCTCTGGAGTTGACTAAGGATGACACACATTTTTTTGGCTCTCCTATCCTGGGGGAAGTAATTTTTTATAAGGGTTACAGCCCATGGAGGAGACCAGGGACTTCAGCTCTGCCATAAATGTGGGGAAATAGGTGGGCTGATTGGCACAAATTGGTAAAGCCCTTGCCATGACCATGTCAGTTTATTTTACATTTGTTGACCAGGATAGTCCGACTGGACTAGTGCCCTTTTTCAGCATAGTTGCTGTTCCATTAGCACCCCAGACATCAGGAATAGGAAGGGAATGACAAGGCTGTAGCTACTTGTCTCTCACAGGGAGGCTTGTGTCAGGTAACAGACTACTTGCTTCAGTTCCTAGAAGACACTGGGAGCAAACCTGTTCGTCTGCATACAGCGCTACAAGGGTTACTTTGTGTTCCCCATAGAGGTGGCAGCAGTCTCTTTGGGTAAGAAAAATGCCTACTGCAGCAGAAGGACTTTTACTGTTTTTGTTTGTTTACTCACAATTTTTGGCACCCTGTTTGGTGGCTTGACATCTTGTGTGTCTTCATGGGAAGTCTGTTCTGTGAGTGGAGGGGGTGCAAAGATCGAGATCTGCTTGCTGCATTTTTATTTTTCACGTTTGTCTTCTTGAAGTATTTGATAGGCGTTAGTCACTTAGTTTTGGAAACCAGCCTGACAGCTTTGTCGGTGCTTTAGCCTATGAAGACTGACCCATCCTACATATATTTGAAATCAATGTTTGTTTTGTTTGTTTACTCCTCTGCATTTTAATAGTCTTAGCTGAGCTCTTTAAGTGATTTTGCTTTGCTTGGATTGAGTGCTTGTCAGTTTTACTTATGTCATCTGTTTGACTGCTCAAGCTTAGTGTCTGCCATATGTCACTTGTATTTTATTTCCCCTCTGACGGACTAGCTAAGTTTGGAGCAAAGTGTGGACTGGTTTGACGTGCATCATTTTGGATTGTTTGAAGTTCATGAGCTGACCAGGACATGGTTGCTTCTATGCAGCAGGACTCCTTCATGTAGTTTTTCAAAGGAAATGATAGGATTTTACAGTAATTTTTAACATACATTTTATGCAGAACTACACTTGTCTGTATACTTGCTTCCTTCTGTAGGATTTTACAATAATTTTTAACATACATTTTATGTAGAACTACACTTGTCTGTATACTTCATTCTGTTTTTTCATTGGCAGGTAATTTTATTTTCTCCTCTATATTCTTCAATTTTGTAATACTCACATAAACTTTAAAATAGTGTCAGCATGGTGGGCTTGTCAGGTATGTTCACTTTTAAAGGTTTCTTTCTTTGAGCCATACTTCATACTGCCAGAGAGGATCTGACTCCAGAGCTCATAAAGCCTGTGTTCTGTTAATTGGTTCAGGGTCACCCGCCTTTATCTTTCATTCTAGCCTGCTGTCACCATTTGATTCAGTGCAGCTTTGGCAGACCTGCCTTTGTCTTCCATCTTTTATTCATTCCACATTTAAAGAATTTTAATATTGCACACTTGTTTACATGTAACATGCTGACAAGAAACTGCCTTACAGGAAATCTATTCTTACCTCCACAGCTTGAATCTTTTTGATAATATTTTAGGCAAAATGCTTGATTTCTAGGAAGATGGAGTAGGCTTAGGATCTTCCTCCTCCATTCTTTCTGAAGAGAATCTGAAGAGAGATTGACGATTAAAAGAAAAAATCTGGAAGACGTACTGCATCAGTCGTCGATCTCTCTTCAGATTCTCTGGCAGAAAGAATGGAGGAAGAAGATCTGATGTATGTTCTTGTCTTTGTGTTGGCTTCCATTGATGCTCATGGTTGAAGTTAGTCAGTGGGAATGAAACCTTGCCATGGGAACTACAGGAGAGGAGTTTTCTCCTGAACTTCACTGTCACTGTAGCTGAATGCTGTTTGCAGAGTTACTTGCAGAGAGATTTCCACTTAGATGTGGGGCTGTAGTAGATAACCATTGAACTAACTTTTCTGGGTGTGTGTAATTAGTAAGGGCCCCCTCTCATTCCTGTGTTAATCCTTGTTAGACTTGTGGTGTATGAAGTTAATTGGCATTACATGTGGGGTTGGGCTATAATTTTCTTAAAGGAAAAGCTTGCTTGCAAGTGTGCTGGCTTGTAGTAGTAACTTCCAAACAGGTCACAATCCTTGGATGTGAAGGTAAACTGCCATTTATATATTTAGATGGATGTCTAGGTGTACCAGAGCTGTGTGTTTTAACTCCCTTTTGGAAGTGCACAACTTGATACAAATTCCATCTCTTCAGTAATTTGTGATTCCTTAAAATAAAATAGAAAGTTGCTGTTAAGCCTTTGAAGTCTTCTTGCAGGGGATTTCACTCCCCCTGCTCCTGCTGATGTAGGGCATCCACCTAACACATCCCCTCCTATTAACTCTGAGATTGCTGTACCTCAGAGGAAAGGGGGTGATGATACTGCAGCTTGAGATAACTTTTTCAAGGATCACACTTAATGTCCCACATGTTCTACAGAACCCATGTGTTTCACTTCCTGAGGATTGCTAAATTATTCTTTGTGAAAGCATGGCCCTCTCCGTTATGCACATTTGCACTTTTAACATACTACTGTTCAGAAACTGAGGGACCTTTAGAAACAGATTAGAGGGTACCCAGCATAGGCTGGAAGGCAGGCATTGGTCAGTATGTACAGTTTGGAACACTTCGGCAGGTTGCAGACTAAAAGTACTGTTACATACATGAACTAAAATCCAGTTTAGCAGAGAGCTGTGTGTTATAAGGTAATGTGCTAAGTAACGTTTGCATTTGTTATAGAATTTGTGTGTTGTAGGAGTGCAGAAACTGAAACCGTGCATTAACCCGGTCTCATATACTGAGGTTTATTAAACCACATGCTGTGTAACAGACTTGGGCAGTTTACCAAAGCTGGACCTTTTATCCCTGAAATATCACGGTCAGTTGTTGCCCTTGAGAGCCTGCTCACAAGACTGTGAAAAGGTGGCATAACTTCCATGCTGCCTAAGCTCCTTTCAAAGAAAAAGCAGAGTGTACTAGTCTTTTTAAGCATCGGTTGGAGACCCTTAAATAGATCAATCTGTCATGTTAGGATGTGCAAAGTTCATATCCTTTCTCATTTACCATTAATATGGTAGGAGTTGTAGGGACTCTCCACATCCTAATTTGATCTTACAGGGGAAAGAAAGTCTTCTGCAAAAATGTAATCACAAAATATATGGGAAGTATAATGTTTGTTAATGTCAATTTGTTAATACAGTTTGATTTACATTTGTAAGCAATCACGAACTAAGTCCCAAAACACCACAAAAGAATACGGCAAGGAGGCAAGACCAAATAATCCAAAGATAACCTTCCACAAAACAGCTTTATTCGACACAAAACGTAGTAAAAACGTGATATCCACCAAGCGCTTTCGCCTGAACCTATGTCAGGCTTTTTCAAGATAATCACTCAAACCAAATACCTTTCTTTAAATAGCGTAGAAAATTAATCACTTATCACAATTCAATTAGAAAATTTATACACTTAATTGAAAATAATTAAAATTAAATACAATAGAATTTCATTTGCCTGCCAGCACAATCCTAAAAACAACATAGGAATATTATAAAAATATTATAAAAAGAGCCCTGTGAGCATGTGAAGTGCTAACTTCAACAAAATTACATATACTACCTTGTTTGTCAACCTTTTAAAAACCATTAAAAATAATTCTTAAATACAGTATTGCACTTAATAAGAATGTGTATACCATAAATTATAATATAAATAGCTCTACTAAAATACATTGCAAGAATTTTTTGGAAATACATAATAAAACCCTGATTGTTAAACCTTCAGAGTATATACCTTAAATTTGTTTATAGTTTAAATACAAGTAGTGTAACTACGTGTAATATGTTATGTAATATAAATATTTACTAAAAACAATAAAATATGAACTATATAAATAAAGATGTAGATCAATGTAAATATGTTATAAAATAGAATATATGTAATAATGCTAATAAATTTACATAAATATAAATACACCAAAGTAATGTAGAAATATAAAAATATAATTATATGTAATTATATAAAAGTTCATCATAGGATGCTTACATAAAACACATGGTGTATAAAATACCTATTGTAATAAATAATATTGTGTAAACATTTAAGACAAAACTGTACAAAATATATATGTGTAATATATTTATATATCACATACAATAAACTAAAACATCACAGATGTTATATTTATAAATAATAAAGGTAAATTCAATTGTTAACAGGTGTAAAACCAGGGTTGCTGAAATTAAATGGGCAACACTAAAATCTCAACCTAAAAAGGTATCCATATAATAAATATATTAAAATAAATCATAGCTTCGCTCGTCTTCGTTTCAAAACACTCTTGATACTGACAGTATCATTTAAACCGGGTGGTTTTGAGGCATTCAGCCTTAGTTGCCAAATTAATTCTTTATATTCTAAACTGGCCTCCCAGTCACCACCTCTCGGATTAACAGGCACACATTCGAGAATCATAAACTTTAAACACATCCTAGGACAAATAAGAGAATGCCTGAAAAAAGCATTGGATTCTTTTCCTTTTTGAACATCATATAGGTGTTCGTAAATCCTTTTACGTAATGTTCTCTCTGTTTTGCCAATGTAAAAACTTGAGCAAAACTGACATATACCTATGTACACAATGCCCTTAGATGCACAATTAAAATAGCACTCAGATTTAATCTTAAAATTTCTTGATGGAATGTAATAACTATTACTATCCATAATATATGGGCATTGTTTGCAAGCGTTACACTTATATGTACCCGTTTTAAGACTTTTTGAAACCTTTGTGTTTTGATGCTCTGTCTCAAAGATATCCTTAAGGTTCATGGCTCTTGCATTTACAAATGTTGGTTGCTTGGGCAAAAATCTATTAGTGTTTTCATGTAGTTTTAAAATTGGCCAATACTTTAAAACAGTGTTTTTTATTTTAAAAGAATCATTGTTAAATGTGTGTACAAATAAACCCTGTGTTTCTGAGTGAATCATCTGATTTTTACTGGGTGTATTATCTTCACCCACACCAAGTAGAGGGAAATATTTAGTCCCCCTATTGCACCTAACTTCCTGTAGCATCATCTCAATTAGCTGCTTTGGATATCCCCTTTCTGAAAAGAGGTTAATTAACAGATTTACTTCTTGATCGAATAAAGTATCAGTGCTGCACATTCTCAAAACCCTAATAAACTGCCCTTTTAGTATTCCCTTCTTTTGGGAGTATGGGTGTCCACTACTAAAGTGGAGATACGCGTTTGAGAATGTGCTTTTCCTATATATAGATGATTGAAACCTACCACACTCACTATTTTTCGTTAACTGGACATCTAAGTAATTTAGTGTGCAGTCGCTAACGTTAAAAGTGAATCTCAAAAACTGTGTAGTTTTATTAATATATGTCAGAAACTCATTAAGCTCTTCCTTGTTACCTCTCCAGAAAATGCAGATGTCATCCAGAAATCTTTGATAATATTTAATCTTACTTGCCCACGGGGTTGAAAAAATATATTTGATTTCCCAAAAGTATAAAACAATGTTTGCGTATGACGAGGCACAAGGTGTGCCCATAGCAACCCCTTTTCTTTGTTTAAAAATTTCATCATTAAAATAAATAAAATTATTATTTAAAATGATTTCCATAAATTCTACAAGTAAGTTAATAGTATTAGCGCTAAATTCAGAGTATGTAGTTAAAATCTCATTAAACCATTTCAGACCAGTATTGTGGGGAATGCTGGGAAACAGCTCAACCACATCTATGGTAACCAAAAAGTCAGTTTCTGCATAATATTCTTTTTTAATATTCCTTAGGAACTCCCAGGAGTCCTTACAGATGTGTTTAAATGATGCTACTAACTGTTTAAGAGATATATCTACAAATTTTCCTAATGGTTCCGTGATGCTTCCCGCTCCTGCCACTATTGGTCTGAATTTTAGTGGATGCAAACCTTTATGCACCTTAGGAATACCAAAGATGACTGGAGTGAGGGGTTTATTGACAAACAAAAAATTGTATAATCTGTCATTGAATACACCCTGTAGTAGGTGGTCATGTAATGTGTACTTAATGTTTGCATAAGCTATATTAATCTCATTTAATGAAATTGAACTATATTGTTCAATGTCCTGTAAAATGTGTATGTACACTTCATAATCTTTTGCGTACATCAACACAACCCCCCCACCCTTATCAGGTTTCATGACTCTGATTTCTTCTTCTTTTAACATTCTGATCAAGGAGCAGCAATCCACAGATAAGTTATTAGGTTTGGTATTGGCCTTAAATTCACAATTCCTAATATCTTGCTCAACAAGTTCTTCAAATATCCTTAAAACCGGATGCATCGGGGTATTAAAAGTGCTAGGTCTACTAAATAATTTGTGTGGAACTGCTTGCCCTTTAAAAAATAAATTAAGGTTTAAACCTCTAGTAAACATCTTTAATTCTAAAATACTTTTAGTAATATCCACCGGTCGGGCAGGTACAAAATGAAATCCCTTTGAAAAAAGCTCAAAATGTGTGTCTTCTAAACAAATCTCTGTGTAGTTAAAAATCAAAAATTCAGCTTTAGTTAACACTGTGCAAGGTGCTAAATGGTGGTCGGTAAACTCTTCATTAATGGGAATTTCAAATACTACATTATCTGAAATTATCTCCGTGGTTTCCTCCACCCCTGTTGTTGTTGTACTTGTCCTCTGTTCCCCTGCCTGCCCTGAGGAAAATAAAAAACCTGGTTTGTGTTATTATTACTTGTAGTGTTATTACTATTGCTGTTATACTTCTGTGCTAACCGTTCACTCCTTCTTGGTACTTCTTCCAGTAGTGGTGTATTGTTAACAGCATTAACACTTTTCTCATTATTTTTACTATAAAATTGCTTACCAAATCCTTTGCCCTTAACTAACGTTTGGTAAGCAACACCATTTTTGTAATCTGTCAGGTCTCTTTCCAATTTTCTGATTTTCCTTCCCATAATCCTATTACAATGTTGGTCTACTTCAAAGAAAGCTGCATCGTAATCTTTTTTAACACAAGTGAAGTTAACATCACAAAAAAGCAATTCATTTAACTTGTTCAAATCAAATAACAATGTTTCCATTTTAACTTCATAGTCCTTTATCATAAGTTTAATCATTTCAAGCCCCATTCTATCAAATAGCTGTGTTAGTTCTTGGAAAAGTAAGGACCCTGGTGAAGCATTATTAGGAAATTTTGTAAAACGGAGACCTTTAGGAACTCGTTTGACTCGAATACATTCATGCAAATAATCTATTTCCAACTGTGTTGTTTTATACGCATACAGTTTGTCATTAAACAATGAGAAATTACTGTCAGTTTGATTAGCCGTTGGATAATGCTCAGAAACATTACCTTGATCGAAGGCAAATTGTTTATTGGTCCATGCGTTAAATTTGAAAGTATTAGAGTTATTTCTCGCTACTTTTGTTGCCTCCAAATGTTGCACAGCTTCAACTTGCTGATTTCCCGGTATCTGGGTGTTGGAACAATTGTTGTTTTCTTTCAAAGAGTTACTTAGCTGAGTCAACAGGCAAATGACTTGTCGTAACTCCGCCCTGGTAACTGACGCATCATCCGGAACGTCACAGAGGATGAGAGGAGTATTGAGGAAGTCGGACTGATCGGAAGCTTCTGCCATCACAAAAACAAGTAAGCAATCACGAACTAAGTCCCAAAACACCACAAAAGAATACGGCAAGGAGGCAAGACCAAATAATCCAAAGATAACCTTCCACAAAACAGCTTTATTCGACACAAAACGTAGTAAAAACGTGATATCCACCAAGCGCTTTCGCCTGAACCTATGTCAGGCTTTTTCAAGATAATCACTCAAACCAAATACCTTTCTTTAAATAGCGTAGAAAATTAATCACTTATCACAATTCAATTAGAAAATTTATACACTTAATTGAAAATAATTAAAATTAAATACAATAGAATTTCATTTGCCTGCCAGCACAATCCTAAAAACAACATAGGAATATTATAAAAGTATTATAAAAAGAGCCCTGTGAGCATGTGAAGTGCTAACTTCAACAAAATTACATATACTACCTTGTTTGTCAACCTTTTAAAAACCATTAAAAATAATTCTTAAATACAGTATTGCACTTAATAAGAATGTGTATACCATAAATTATAATATAAATAGCTCTACTAAAGTACATTGTAAGAATTTTTTGGAAATACATAATAAAACCCTGATTGTTAAACCTTCAGAGTATATACCTTAAATTTGTTTATAGTTTAAATACAAGTAGTGTAACTACGTGTAATATGTTATGTAATATAAATATTTACTCAAAACAATAAAATATGAACTTTATAAATAAAGATGTAGATCAATGTAAATATATTATAAAATAGAATATATGTAATAATGTTAATAAATTTACATAAATATAAATGGATCTATCTTACAACGTCGACAAGTCAAAAGCGAAAAAAATCAATCGACACCACATAACATAACATTCATTTCAACAAAACCTCTCAACCTCATGCACACACAAATCCCGACACAAAACAAAAACAAAAAAAATCCCCCAAAAAAACACACACACACAACACACACACAAAAAAACAAACACAAACCCATATAAATACACCAAAGTAATGCAGAAATATAAAAATATAATTATATGTAATTATATAAAAGTTCATCACAGGATGCTTACATAAAACACATGGTGTATAAAATACCTATTGTAATAAATAATATTGTGTAAACATTTAAGACAAAACTGTACAAAATATATATGTGTAATATATTTATATATCACATACAATAAACTAAAACATCACAGATGTTATATTTATAAATAATAAAGGTAAATTCAATTAACAGGTGTAAAACCAGGGTTGCTGAAATTAAATGGGCAACACTAAAATCTCAACCTAAAAAGGTATCCATATAATAAATATATTAAAATAAATCATAGCCTCGCTCGTCTTCGTTTCAAAACACTGCTGATACTGATAGTATCATTTAAACCGGGTGGTTTTGAGGCATTCAGCCTTAGTTGCCAAATTAATTCTTTATATTCTAAACTGGCCTCCCAGTCACCACCTCTCGGATTAACAGGCACACATTCGAGAATCATAAACTTTAAACACATCCTAGGACAAATAAGAGAATGCCTGAAAAAAGCATTGGATTATTTTCCTTTTTGAACATCATATAGGTGTTCGTAAATCCTTTTACGTAATGTTCTCTCTGTTTTGCCAATGTAAAAACTTGAGCAAAACTGACATATACCTATGTACACAATGCCCTTAGACGCACAATTAAAATAGCACTCAGATTTAATCTTAAAATTTCTTGATGGAATGTAATAACTATTACTATCCATAATATACGGGCATTGTTTGCAAGCATTACACTTATATGTACCCGTTTTAAGACTTTTTGAAACCTTTGTGTTTTGATGCTGTCTCTCAAAGATATCCTTAAGGTTCATGGCTCTTGCATTTACAAATGTTGGCTGCTTGGGCAAAAATCTATTAGTATCTTCATGTAGTTTTAAAATTGGCCAATACTTTAAAACAGTGTTTTTTATTTTAAAAGAATCATTGTTAAATGTGTGTACAAATAAACCCTGTGTTTCTGAGTGAATCATCTGATTTTTACTGGGTGTATTATCTTCACCCACACCAAGTAGAGGGAAATATTTAGTCCCCCTATTGCACCTAACTTCCTGTAGCATCATCTCAATTAGCTGCTTTGGATATCCCCTTTCTGAAAAGAGGTTAATTAACAGATTTACTTCTTGATCGAATAAAGTATCAGTGCTGCACATTCTCAAAGCCCTAATAAACTGCCCTTTTAGTATTCCCTTTTTTTGGGAGTATGGGTGTCCACTACTAAAGTGGAGATACGCATTTGAGAACGTGCTTTTCCTATATATAGATGATTGAAACCTACCACACTCACTATTTTTCGTTAACTGGACATCTAAGTAATTTAGTGTGCAGTCGCTACCGTTAAAAGTGAATCTCAAAAACTGTGTAGTTTTATTAATATATGTAAGAAACTCATTAAGCTCTTCCTTGTTACCTCTCCAGAAAATGCAGATGTCATCCAGAAATCTTTGATAATATTTAATCTTACTTGCTCACGGGGTTGAAAAAATATATTTGATTTCCCAAAAGTATAAAACAATGTTTGCGTATGCCGAGGCACAAGGTGTGCCCATTGCAACCCCTTTTCTTTGTTTAAAAATTTCACCATTAAAATAAATAAAATTATTATTTAAAATGATTTCCATAAATTCTACAAGTAAGTTTATAGTATTAGCGCTAAATTCAGAGTATGTAGTTAAAATTTCATTAAACCATTTCAGACCAGTATTGTGGGGAATGCTGGGAAACAGCTCAACCACATCTATGGTAACCAAAAAGTCAGTTTCTGCATAATATTCTTTTTACTTTGTATAAATGTAAGTGTGCCTATGCCACAAGTGATAATTCAATAAAGGTGTTAAAAAATGTGGAGACTAATAACATGTCAAAAAAGTGACTCTAGAACTGTGCGCCTTTAATGTGAAATCCAGAAGGAGAGTGGGATTTTCAGGATTTTTTAAATATACTAAACATTTCAAGTAAATCTTTATGTACTTGGCTAAATGCATTTAAAAACATATGACCTAAGACTGTGACCATGATTGGGACCAATACATTTTAATTCACTTAATACTTAGTATATGATTGAGTAAACTTCTGCTTAGAAGCAAAGATCATCTTTCTTCTAACCTTGCTAAGCTTTTCATTTTATATTATTTCTCTTGTAAGACAGTGTCAACAAGTCGGTGCATAACACATTTAATCAACACACCTTTTGTCTGTAAAATCCCAAACAATTGTATAATGGATACTAAATGATGTGCTGTGGTTACTAAAAAGCAGCATTAGTTGGAACTGAATTTGGTACAATTCAAGTGTTAATAACACTTTTATGGAACGACTTGGGTTCACTACTACCTTTTTTATTTTAAGGTAGTTGTAATTTTCCTTGGGAATATTAGCAATTTTCAAAACTTTTGTTTTGAAGATTTTTTTTTTTTTTTTTTTTTTTTTTTTTTTTAACTGTTGTGATGCAGCGGTTAGGATTGTTGCCTCACAGCAAGAGGTTCTCTGGTTCGATTCTTGGCTAAGGTGCCTTCTGTGCATAGTTTGCATGTCCTCTCTGCTGTCACTTGGGTTTCTTCCGGGTACTCTGGTTTCTTTCCACATTCCAAAGACATGCAGTAGGTGGATTGGACACACTAAATTGGCCGGGTGTGTGTGTGTAGGTGGATTGGACACTTTAAATTGGCCATATGTGTGTGTGTGTGTTGCAAATGAACTACCGCTGCAGGGCTACCCACCCAGCAGTGTAAACCTTGGTTCGAGATGATTGTCACTGCTGAAGTGGCACCCCAACCCCATGTGAGTTGAGGATGGATGTTGCTGCAGGATAAGTAGGAAGGTAGATTAATGAGCTTGTAAATGGACTCTATTAAAAGCCTAAATGCTTAGACCTATCATCTGCCATGCAGTTTTGTGAAGTACTTGATATTTTTTATGTTAGTGTACCTAAGCTCTCATGATTTCATTTCTTTCATTTGATTTTTTTTCCCTAGAATCTCAACATTGAAGTGCTTTACTCACTACATTCACCATAATGTGAATTTTAAGAGGCTTTCTATGTTACATTTATGGTACACACTTGCTAAACTTCAAATGATTTACTTTTTGGATTTTTTTACTTTTTGTGTTAAATCGTCAATTTCACCCCGCCTCCCCACACACAAACCACAATATCCTCAGCAGTGTAGTACTTTGCCTCTGACATGGACCTAGACTCCAGAGATTGAAGCTGTTGGGTGATTGAGTGCTTGTTTTAGCACATAGCAGCACTCTAATTACTGAGGAAAAATGAATCTGTGTCACATTTCAGATAATTACATTTATAATTTTAATGGGTTAGGATGAAAAGGCTTGTCCTGTAACTTTCAGCAGTGAGGTTTGTATGTCTGTGTTCACTGTGCTAGAGCATTTATATTACAAGGAATTCAAAACATTTAATTAGCTTAGTATGTAGGAATGTAATTGGAATTCTTCATTTTACTGTCTCTCTTCACATCCAGTTTTAGCTCTTAACACTAACTTATTTCTTGGTTAGGTTCTTGTTATAGTTTTAATTGAGCTGTGAAGTACTACACTGCCTGAGAATGCCTTTAGTTGCCAGCTGGGTTCCTCATTCAAAATGTAGAATTACGTCTTAACCTGCGGGTACACTATGACCAGTGGTACCAGCTTCAGCTATTTTCTGTTAGTAATTTGTCATTTTGAAGAACATATGTAACTTGTACACTAGTGCAGTCGCACCTCCATATTTCCTCCAGCTTTCTCCCTTTTCATTATATCTGCTTAGCATGATGTAGGGTCATGAATGTGATGTTCTTCTATTCCTATGTTGCAGTATTCTTGGTGTGGGATTTCTTGCCTTCAGGCGACTCGTACGTCTGCTCCTATACAGAAGCTTCACCTTGGCTGTTGCAGCTGCGTAGGACATCACACGTAGGGCCATAAACCAGGGACCTAAAGTGTAACGTCTGCACACACAATCCTGAGAGCTTTACAGCCGCAGGCAACTTTGCATCGTACGATCACTCTCCAGACATCGGATCGGCTATAGATAAGTAACCCGTTGGGTTTTTGCATTTCTAATTTTTTTACCGGACTACTTTTGCATTGCTTAGGCTTGGTTGTTGTAGTTTTCAGCTGATGTCAGGGAAAAAGGGAAAGTGCCAATGCAGGCACCAAATTCCCCTTAAGGATGCCCATGACAAATGCGTTTTCTGCTTAGGCTGGGAGCACGACCGTAACGCCTGCCCTATTTGTAAATTTTTTATGCCTAAGACCTTACGAAGTTGTCTAGCAGCTTTAAACCTTTACTTAGAAAACCAATGCCTCAAACGGTTGTCTCTCAGGATGGATCCCACTCTGTGTAAGAAGGACAAGATGCCTAGGCCTTCATCGGCTGCCGCTTCACACCCGGACACTCCGCCAACTACCGATGTAGGAGTTGAGCACTCTGCGGATCCGTCAACCTCCCTCAAGGAGGCTGCTGCACAGCCAATGACTGGCATGTACACAGAGCTTTCTCAGACACTGACGTCTGTCGATGTCGAGGGGGAACCAGATTTGGTAGTTCCTTCGACCGGGATCCAGACCTCGGATACAGCCGCTGCCAAACCCAGCTCTAGACCAGCTCCTACGTCCACTCCAACCAAAAAGAAGCAGAAAACAAAGCGCATTATGCCTGCTTCTGAAGGCCGTCCAGACTGGGAGGCCTTCACCTCTTCTCTTATGCAGGAATTTATGGCCCTCAGGCCTTCTGCTTCACCCACAACTACGTTGCTTCTGCTAAGCCCTAGGCCTCCCTCTGCTTCTTCCATTCCCATGGCTCCCCTCCTTGAGAAAGAAGAACATGAATCTACCTACTCTTCCTCGGATGAATCCATCTCTTATGCATCCCAGATTGCTTCTCCCAAGGAATATTATCCTCCTGATGAGGATTCTGTGGAAGGGGATTCTCCACCTGAAGACATTACATTTGGTGAAGCCAACACGAAAATGAAAGACTATTTCAAATGGAATACTTCCCAAATGACAGAAACCCAAAAAAGATACTTTGAACTGCTGCAAGTGGAGTCCCACTCCCCTACAGCTGTACCCCCTGTTCTTTCTGCATACTTGGATGCCTTTCCTGCAGCCTCTAGAACACCTGACTTACAGCCTCCTGCATCTAAGTGCCCAGACTGCTTCTACAAGGTGCCAGAGGAACAAAAATTCCTCATTAAGCCACCCTTAGCAGACGAAGCAGTGATTGCCACTGCCCCTGATAAACGGTCTAGGTTGTTACCTTCTGCTTCCATATTGCCCACAGATAAAGATAGCAAATCCATGGATAGGATAAGCAAGAAGGTTTATAGTTCCTCCACTTTGGCCTTCAGAGCCATTAAATATCAGACACACACGACCAAGTATGCCCTGGACTTAATATCCCAAGCCACCTCTATGCTAGCTTCAATTCCTGACAGCCCCATTAAAATGGATATATCCTCCAAATTGTCCTTAGCACTACAAGTGGCTAGACACTCCATAAGATGCAGTGACAATGCTGCAGAAGCTTCTGCTCGCTCTGCAGCATCAGCATCTGTCCTTAGGAGATATTCCTGGCTTAGACTACAGAATCTGCCAGAGGACTTCAAGTCCAAAATCTTGGATGCCCCCCTGGATCACAATTTCCTCTTTGGAAAGCAATCTGCAAACCTGTTTAAGAATCTGCAAGAAAAAAACAAAGAATTACAGGATATAAAACATCTCCTGGTATCCCCTATACCCAAATTTTATAAGAACTACCCGGCTAAGACAATCTTTGGTAGGCGTAATCCACATTCTGCTGCCTCTACCTCCTCCTCCAGACCCAGAAGAGGAACTAGAAAGCATTCCTCATCCAGGCCTACTGGCCCACCTCCTCAGCCTTGACAGCTCTTTCAGGACAGGGGAGGTCCTAATAATGCATGATTGCCTTGCCCATCTACCCCTCTCAGGTCGCCTTACCCACTGTCTCCCCTTCTGGCAAAAAATCACTACAGACCAATGGGTATTAACCATTATTCAAAAAGGGTACTTTCTATCCTGGAAACAAATTCCCCCCCTGAAGGGCATTCCATTTCCCACAAAAAACCAATGCCATCTCCCACAAATTCTGTCAGACCCGCAACAACAAGGCACAGTAGAGCCTGTTCCCACAGGACAAGAAGGAAAGGGATTCTACTCCCGTCTTTTCCTGGTCCCTCGAAAGGACGGTCCTTGGAGAGCCATTTTGGAATTTTCCTTCCTAAACCTTTACTTGCAGGTACCCTCCTTCAAAATGCTGTTACTTCCCATTCTCTTACCCCTCATACCCTCAAATGCTTTCATGGTCACCTTGGACCTAAAAGATGCTTACCTGCACATTCCCATCAAGGCTTCACACAGACATTTCCTGCGTTTCTCTGACCCATCCTCGCACTTCCAATTTATGGCCTTGCCCTTTGGTTTATCCACTGCCCCAAGAGTGTTCACAAAGTGCCTAGCTCCAACCATTGCTTTCTGCAGGATCCAAGGAATCCAGATTTGCCCATATCTGGACGACATCCTTATCGTAACACAGTCCAAAGATCCCCTCTTAAGACATCTACACTTCACTATGTCCCTTCTACAAAGTCTAGGGTTCACCCCAAACCACAAGAAGTCCTCCCTGAACCCAGACAAGGACAAGATATTCCTAGGTTGCAGAATCAATACAGAACGAATGAAAGCCTTTCTCCTACAGGACAAGGTTCTATCTCTAGCTTCCTACTTTCAGGAAGTCTTGTTCTCCCAGACAGTCACTGTAAGGCAATTCCTTCGACTCCCGGGATTGATGGCAGCAACCATTCCCATGCTACCATTGGCCAGAATGCATATGCGAAAACTGCAATGGTACCTCAAAAGTATCTGGTCACAACACCAGAATCACTTGGAACAAGTTATTCCCCTTCTTCCCTGTTTAAAGAAGGAAATAATTTGGTGGATCCAACAAGTACAACTAAACCTGGGCCTTCCACTGCAACCCCCTCAACCCACACAAATACCGCATACAGATGTCTCAGACTCAGGTTGGGGAGCCACCTTGCACTCTTGCAGAGTTCAAGCCCAGTGGCAACCTCCTATGAAAACTAAACACATCAGTGTAAAGGAGATGACAACAGTTCCTTTAGCTCTACAGACCTTCATACCCCTACTGCTACCAGGTCCTCTTCTGATAGTGACGGACAAATACCACTGTAATGTGGTACATCAACAAACGGGGAGGTACCAAGGTATACCAATTGTGCAGGCTAGCCCTACTAATTTGGGACCTAGCATCCCAGTACAACCTATCCCTGCAAGCCAGCTACATCCCTTTGCAGGACAACAAGCAAGCAGACGACCTGAGCAGAACATCCTCTCCACAACACAAATGGATGCTGGACAAGATGGTCTTTCTAGACGTAGTCCACCGGTGGGGCACTCCACTAATAGACCTGTTTGCCTTCTTCCAGAACAGGCAGCTGCAGACCTTCTGCACAAAGATGTACTCCCCCCCCCCCCCCAAGCCTGGAGAGTAGACGCCTTCAGTTTCACCTGGGACGGGAAGTTCCTTTATGCCTTTCCCCCTTCCCTCTGATAAAGAAAGTCCTTCTGAAAAGCAGGAAGGACAAACCAAAAATCTTGCTAGTGACTCCCTACTGGCCAAGGCAGCACTGGTTCCCCCTTCTACACAATTTAGCCAAGGGCAGTCACTGCAAGTTACCCCACAAGATGGACCTTCTGACACAAGACAAAGGAACTCTTCTACACCCACACTTGCAAATGCTATCCCTGACTCTGTGGGTGATAAATTACTAACCCCATTCAGACACCACTATTCAGAGCGCGTGCTATCAGTCCTGAGGGAGGCCAGGAAACCTACTACTAGAAAATCATACCGTGCTAAATGGGAAAGATTTACTCAATGGTGTCTGGGACAGGAAAGGGACCCTTAAGAGGCTGTCTGTCCCCTAGTCCTCTCATATGTGTGTCAACTTATAAAGGGTGGACTTTCCTATTCTTCAGTGAAAGTGCACCTCTCTGCATTGTCAGCCTGCTTACTTCTAGATCCTCCCTTGTTAGCCAGGCTGCATGTGAAACTCTTCCTTAAAGGGGTCTTACACATCAGAGCACCTAAGAAGCCTATCCCTCCTCCATGGGACCCAAAGTTCATCCTGAAAAAACTCACCCAGATCCCCTTCAAACTGGCTAATACAGCCTCTCTACAGTTTTGTACTTGGAAAACAGTACTGTTAGTGGCTATTACTTCTGCCATAAAGGTTTCTGAGCTGCAAGCCTTAATGGCATGCTCAACTTACACCATTTTTCATAGGGACAGGGTCACACTGAGAACTAACTCCTCCTTCATGCCCAAGGTAGTCAATGATGCATCTCTAAATCAATTCATTCACCTACCCATTTTTTTCCCCTCTCCCACTAATCAAGGAGCGAGGATACTCCACTCCCTAGATGTCCATTGGCAACTGAGATTTTACTTGGACAAGACTAAAGACATTAGGAAATCCAAACAACTCTTTGTATCTTTCCACCCCAGGGCATTGGGCAAGGCAGTCACCAAACAGACCATTGCATCCTGGATTAGAAAGGCAATTGGTTTTTGCTACTCACACCACGGAAAAACCCCACCAGTTGGGGTTAAGGCACACTCCACAAGAGCAGTGGCCACTTCCAAGGCCTTCCAAAAAGGCATGGACACCGCTCCCATTATGGAAGCAGCTACATAGTCAACTATCCACACCTTCACCAAACATTACAAATTGGACCAAATCTCCAAAGCACCCGCAGGATTTTCCAGGGCAGTCCTACAAGGCTTTGTGGAATCATCCTCTGCATCTGCCACCCTTTCATCAAACCAAGCTGTGGTACTCTTCCACACCAAGAATACTGCAACATAGGAATAGGAGGACATAGAATAGTTGTGTAAAGTCTTACCATAACCATAGAGGTCCTTCTCTTCCATGTTGCAGTATTCCTTCCCACCCACCATTCCCCCTGACAGACTCTACCAGTCTAACTGTTCCCTGATGCCTCTCTCTATTACAGAAGAGACCCAGGGCATTGTATATGTCACCTTTAGCAGCCTATCCTGTTGGGCCATCTACTTTGCCTGCTTAGCTTCAAGTTCTGAGGATTGTGCGTGCAGACGTCACACTTAAGGTCCCTGGTTTATGGCCCTATGTGTGACGTCCCACGCAGCTGCAACAGCCAAGCTGAAGCTTTTGTATAGGAGCCGACATCCGAGTCGCCTGAAGGCAGGAAAGCCCAAACCAAGAATACTGCAACATGGAATAGAAGGACATCTATGGTTATGGTAAAATTTTACACAACTATTCTTTCCTAAGTAGCTGATGAAACACTATGCCTAAAATGACACGTTCACCATTGAACATTGTCGATGTGTACTTTTCTGTACTGCTTTACAGCAAGCAAAAAGGCAAGAAGTGATTAATATTAATCTAGGATGGCCTGCAGCATATAAAGCATGTAAAGACGACTTACTGATAATATTGCTATTTGTACAATTTTAATAGCTTTTTTGTTTGCAATATTTTTATATTTGTTTAATCTTTTTAAGTTGATTTTTCAGAAAATGCTTTGGAATTCAAGGATGTGTAGGTTGCTAGAGGTGTGACATTCCATACTACATAGGTGTTAGCTGGTTAAAACACGCAGTAGTTGGCGGGTGTGTTTCAGAAAAGATGAAAGAAGACACAAGACAAAGAAAGATCACATGAGAAATCAAGGAGATGGTGACATATAAATGAGTGATAAAATTATTTTATGAGGCAGCGTACAGAAGACTTAACTTCATTAAGGGGTGGATAAAGAATAAAATAAGGTTACTTTTTTCTTTTACAGGTTAACTTTATATTGGTTTACTGTAGTGTTGGAGCATAAAGGCAGAGCACGTGGAGTTAAAAAAAATAAACAAAACAAAAATAAAAAACAATTGAGGCTATCGTGTATCGCAGATGGTTGTAATGAGAGCTTTCAAATTGTTTTTAAACAAGTTATGTCAGAAATGCATGTTTTGTATTTTTGTGTTAGTTTAAGAATCTCAGTATCTGAATGGATGGAGGCCATACCTTACCTTAACATAGGCTGCAGGTGCTGCTACCATATCAGAGTATTAGGTTCTTATGTATTCCTTACGTTACCTGGATGCTTTTCCAACAGCAGCATCTCCAGCGAGAACAATAGTAACTCAGGTTTCTCAGTTACAGTCTTTCTCTAGGCTTTGTCAGGCAAACCAAAGAAGGTAAAAGGTGTCTTCTATTCTTATGCATCTGGGATGCTTTCATACCTCTCAAGTGTACCTCATTATGAGGAACGTACCTCATTTGGGGTCTTAAAAAGTTCATGTTCCTCAAAGTTTCTCAATGTTCCACATTGAAAGAGTCTGTCACACATCCAGTGTTAGGAATTATTTTAAGTGAAATCCATGGTAAATAGAAATTAATCATATTAATTCATTAAAAGATTTTCTTTATAAGTAAAACCAGCATATTTTAACCATCCTATGACCTTCCTAGTTGAAGTTGTTAGTAAGCCATTAGTATGTGTTTCACATTTTGCCCATTTGTTCCACATTATGAGGGCTAGTGTTCCTCATTTTGGAGATGGAAGGTTGAGAGCTATGGATGCTTTTGCACCAGTTTTTGGGTAATATACAGTATGTGTTTGAGATGCTTCAAGCTGGCAGCATATGTCCCTTTCAAAGCCCTTTTGTGAGTCCAGGCTATTTCGTAAGAGTTGTGGGAATTAGCCTCCATTTTACTTCCTTCATAAGGAAGAAGTTGAGCTTAGTCTAGAAAACAGATCTGAACTGAGCTTCTTGTTTCTTCTGGACCTGAAGAATGGGAGCTTTGCAACTTTTGTGGACTTGATTAAATGCAGTTATTTTCATCCAGAAACCTAAATTCCTGATTGTAGCTCCTAAGTGATACTCCCTGTTCTGCAGAATTACTGGATGCCTAATCATGTGCTCATCCCTTTGAGTACCATAAGCCCTTCAGTGCTGGAAGTGGCACTCCAGCGCAAAAAAAGGCTGCAAGTGTTTCAACAGCCAGACATTTTTGGTGTCTCAGACTGTTTTTGTCTTGACTGCAGTCCTTTGGCATTCCTTTCAGTCAGTGCAAATCTACAGAGCAGTTCTGGATTCTTAACATTTTTCCATGGCAGACTGGGGGTGTCTGTGCATTGAAAATTGCTTGCCCTTTCCTTTGTTTCTTGGAATTTATGGTACTGTTCATTTTCACAGTCCTTGTAACCCAAATGATAGTGCAGGTAGTTTCATGGACTGCACGTTACCATTGCTTTCATACCCATCACCTACTGTTAAAACCTGCTCTTGGTTTTCAAGTCATCTTCACTGTAAACTGTTGTGGTTATTGGCTTACAGTCTGCAGTTAGGTCCTACCTTCATTTAGGTTCATAGGTTCATACTAGGCTATCTGCCCTAGGGCATTTATAAGCTTAGCCAGAGTGTGTTTGGCTTTCGCCACCCATTTTAAATTTATTTTGCTATGCCTTTTTTTGAGGTTAGTATACTGTGCCTCTGTCTAACAGTGACACAGAAGTGATAGCCAGGGTAAACCTATGATCTCCCATCCACTCATCAAGATTCCTCTTGAAGAGAGTCAATGTGGGACTCTGCCTAACCTGGACTGGGATTTTATTCCAGAGTGAAGGGAGCCTCTGGGTTATGAATCTGTCCCTCCAGCATGTCCTATTTATTTCAGTGCTGAGGTTCAAGTCTCTCGAGCACATAGCTCGATGGGATTTGGATTTTCTGAGGTGCAGCATGTCTATTAATTCCGGGTTGGACATGGCTTTATACGTCAGGCACAGATCGCCTCTGAGCAGGCGGTATGCCACTGAGTAGAGCTGGAGTTTCTTTAACCGGGCAGCATATGGCATCTGTTTGAGCCCTTTGATCCTCTTGGTGAGGTACTTTTGGGGTCTTTCCAGTTGCTGCAGGTGTCTGGTAAGGTACATCCCAAAAGGGGCATTGTACTCAATTATGGGCCTGATGAGGGATGAGTAAAGAGGCACGATGACCTCCTCTGATCTAGATGTGAATCCCTTCATGATTAGATGGGCTATATAAAATGTTTTTCTAACCACTTTGGCCACGTGGTTGTCAAATGAGAGATTGCTATCAACTTGGGCCCCCAGGTCCCTAATGACTTCTTCTGCACTTAATGGATTACCACCTATGTGGTAATTTGTGGGCACTTTGTTTTTGCCAAAGGGGATGACTATACACTTTTTGGCGTTTAGCTTGAGGCCATGGCTCTGGCACCAGTTGTCTGTTTCTATGAGGCCCTTTTGGAGGATGCTTGTGTCGGCTGGAGAGTTGATTATGGCGCCCAGTTTGCAGTCATCTGCGAACTTGGTCAGCCATAGTCCTTCCGTGTTGGTCTGTACCGCCGAGAAATATATACCGAACAAGAGAGGTCCCAGGACTGAGCCTTGTGGGATGCCACTTGTAACTGGTTTGGAGTCTGACATGGCTCCAGCAGTTCTAACCATGTGGGTTCTGTCCTTGAGCCAGTTTGCAACCCATCTAGTGACGTATTCATTGAGTTCAAGGCATTCAGTAATGACAGGCACTTTTTTGACAAGTGTTTCAAAGCCCATTGAGACACCTTACTTTATATGTTCATAGGTGTGTACTAGGCTAATGGCCTTGGATTCTTTACAGGCCTAGCCCATAGAATTACCCTGGCATTTTGCCACCTGACCTTAATGTCCTTCTGTTCCAGTGTTGCAGTATTCACTAGTAGGTTTACCCTTCTTCCCATCAGCTTGTCCGGCCAGGTTTTCAAAACTTTTCCAGTCCCTTTTGGTGCGTCGGATGTCTGACGTGTTGGCTGGTATGTGGGCCATAAAAGTGACGTCTGTGTGCACCAGTCCTCAGAACTTTTCAGCACCAGCCGTATGCCAGGTGTTCCTGCTACTCCCAGATGTCGGGGATTTCTTCAGTCCGTTTGTTTTTATTATAGTCTGCTAATGTCCGGTAAGAGCAAGTGCAACTGTGGTCAACAGATTCCCCACAAAGACACCCATGATCAGTGTCTCTTTTGTTTGGGTAGGGATCACGATTATAAAAACTGTGTCATTTGTAAGTCATTCATTCCTAAGACCCTTCGTTGCCAACTTCAGGCCCTTGACATATACCTTGAAAATCAGCATCTTAGATCGCTCTCTGAATGGAAGCCACTTCCAACACCCCATCCATACCACCAGGAAGAGGGCCAAGCCTGTGCGGCCTTCTACTTCCTCTGCTCCTCCCTTTGCCAATTCTCAGCCTGTAGCTTGGCCGAGGAACTGGCGTCTGCCACTATGGATAAAGCAGGTACCTATCATGAGGCTGCACAATCCAGAACAGACGACACATCCGGGGAGGATATACCGACATCCGATTCAGACGCCAGGGGGGAACCAGTTTCTGGGGATGGGCACTTCGGAGCAGGCCTCAGCCACTCCTTCTATGACTTCAAGTCCGACCACCAGCCAGACACCGGTTAGGCATACAAAGAAAAAACAGAAGACGAGACATACCGCTTCAACCCCAGACGCCTTGCCAGACTGGCAGGCCTTCAGTCAAAACCTCTGCTACGCCTTCCTGGCCCTTAGGCCCACGGCAGACCTCCCTTATGTTGCTCCACCTCTTCTTAGTCCCAGACCTGTTCAGCCTGAGACAGCTCCTACCCAGCCTACAGAAGAGGAAATGTCGGACTCCTTGTCCTACTTTTCACAAATTTCTTTTCCTCTGTGGTATGGATCCCCAGAAGCCTCTGCTGAACCTGACTCCCTGTCAGACATGGGTTTGTAAGTCAAGCAGAGATCACCTCTAAGTAGGTGATATGAGACAGAGAATAGTTTTTTTGAGTCTGTCCATATAGGCCGTGTTTAAGGCCTAGAATCCTCTTTGTGAGGTACTTTTGTGGTCTCTTCAGTTGTTGCAGGTGTCTAGTGAGGTACATGCCAAATGGGGCATTGTACTCTATGACTTGCCTAATGAGGGAAGAGTAGAGGGAGACAATGACTTCTTTCTTCCTGGATGCAAAACCCTTAATAATGAGATGTGCCACATAGAAGGACTTTCTGACCACAGTGGCAATGTGGTGGTCAAAAGAGAGGTTGCTGTCATCCTGTGTTCCCTGATCTCTTACAACACCTTCTGTGTTCAGTGGACTACCATCGATGTGGTAATTCATGGGAACCGGGTTTTTCTCAAAGGGGATGACACAGTTTTTGGCATTGAGCTTAATGCCATGGTTCTGACACCAGTTGTTGGTCTCAGTGAGGCCTTTCTATAGGATGTCAACATCACTTGGGGAGTTAATAATAGCTTCTAGCTTGCAGTCGTCTGTGAACTTTGTCAGCCAGAGTCCCTTCGTGTTGCCCTGGACTTCAGAGAAGTAGATACCAAACAGGAGACTCCTTGTGACTGGTCGGCAGTCTGACTTGGAATCCGCTACTTTCACACTGTGGGTTGTATCTGTGAGCCAGTTTGCAACCCACTCAGTGATGTAGAGTTTGATACTTAGCTTAGTGAGTTTTTCTGTGATTCCTGAGTGGGGAATAGTATCAAAGGCCCTTGGCCAGATCGAGGTAGGCTGTATGAACCAACTTGCCTTCATCCACAGCTCTGGTGACTGACTCAAAGAAGTCGACCAAGTTGAGGAGGCATGATCTACTCTTCACAAAACTAAACTGTGTGGGATCCAAAGTTTAGAAAATTCCCTATGTTCTTGTTTATTAGGTCCATGATGATGCGTTCCATATCTTTGCATATCAGACTTGCCAGGCTAATGGGATGATAGCTCCAAGGGTCTGTAGTCACTCTTTTGTGAAGCGGGATGACTGTAGCAATGCTCCTTTCAGTAGGGACAAAGCCTGAGGTGAGTCTGTGATTGAACAGGTCACACAGGTGAGGTGCCAGTTCATTCTGTAGTTCATGTAGAACACAGCCAGTGATATTGTCAGGTCCCATAGAAGCTGTATTCTTGGCATTGGACAGTGCTGTTTTAACCTGTGCAGCAGTAATACTGGGTGCCTGGCAATCTACTGGTATTGTGATTGGTCCTTTGGTGGGGGAGAGAGGGGTTACGTTGGCACTGAATCTGCTGGCCAGTATATTTGGCAATATCTGTTGGCTCAGTATAGGAGGTACCATTGTGCAGTAGCTCACAGCAAATCTGGGTATTGCCGTGGAGATTCTTTACATAACTGTAGAAGGCCTTGTGGTTGTCTTTACTATCTGCTGCAATTCTGTTTTCATAGCTAGCTTTATAGGATTTGATGAGGGATCTCAACTTTTTGTTGAGGCTGATGAGGGAGTTTTTCCATTCTTGGGACTTCACCTTATTCTGCATCAGTTTCCTCCTCCTGTTGTACAGTTTGTTTATGGCAGGGACCACCAGATTGGCTTCCTTATTTTGGAGGAGAGCGTTTTGGTTCTATTGCGTATGGCGAGATCCATGCATTTGTTTAAGTGTTCGTACAGTGCATTGGTGTATGATTCGGCGGTCATGCAACTATTCTCTATTTGCATGGGTGTTTTTAGGAGCCCAAAGTTAGCTTTGGAGAAGTTTTTCATGGTGGCTACCTTTGCGGGTCGGATCTAACCAGGCAGGAGTTGACTATTGGTGTAGAGCAACGGTCACCCATGTTAGTAATGACCAGATCAAGGATATTGCTATCTCTAGTGGGGGGGGGGGGGGTAAGAACGAGCTGGTCCAGGACATTGGAATTAATGAATTCCAGGAAACTTTTGGCAAGTGTATTGGTACATGAGTAGTTTTCCCAGTTAATGGAGGGGTAGTTGAAGTCATATAGTTATGAAACTATGAAGTTAGATTCATAGTTTCATAAAGACTTATAGTTTCATAAGTAATTAGGCATGCAATCAAGGAGACCATTGAGGAGCCTAGCCCTGTTTTCAAATTACCCTAGAACACTGTCTGGTAGTGGCTTGCCTAGAGTCACACAGTTGGGCAAAAGGAGGCTGAGGGAATTAAATTCTGGACCACAGGAAGCAGCTTGTTTTACAGCTCAAAACGTTAATTCTCTGCACTGTCAGACAAGTATATGCATATAAAGGGGTCAGATCTTTATAACCTTGGTATTATTAGCATCAAACATTAACCAAAATACCATATTACCTGTAAAATAAACTGTATTTTAGAAAATTGTGTAACATAAATATGTAAATGCTTTGGAGCTTTTCGCCCCGGGCTTCCACAGAAAAAGGGCTTCCTAGTCAACAATGACGAATAATTTAAATAAATAAAATAAACAAACTGAGCCAACTGTCCTAGATACATGTCCTGTAATCCTTTCAGTTGCACTAGCTGTTACTTTAAGCAAACAAGTATTTGTAGTGCCATTGGTTGAGCTCTGCATCGGTACTGGCAGCTGCACTGTATCCCCCCATGACTTCCAAGTTATTCTTAACTTTTTTTCTCCTCCCCTACCATAGTGTTTAAATTAGGCTGCATGTAAACTTATCTAACTCCCCCCCCTCCCCATTTTGTTAGTTACACACCTTCCTTGTTATATGTTTATCTAGTAGAGTATCTCCCTAATATAAATTCTCCTGATTTCTGCCTGCTTCTTTTGACTTTTGTATTTCTCTTAGTTTCTGCCTGTTCCTTTTGACTGTAGGACTCTCTCATATTTTACTTACCTATCATCCTATTCCCAGGTCTCTGATTGCTTTTGTAGACTTTTTATTGCTTTGTCTGGATACTCTGCCCTTCCTCTCTCCTGCCTTCCATCTATGTTCTTTACCCTTTAATAATGTCCAGTTTATCTACTTTCTGTGCTTCCCACCACTGGTTATTCTTTCCCTAGCCTGCTCTCCTTCTTTACCCTATCCCTGCTGTGTTGTTATACCTTCCTATACCTCAGATTTTCTCCCTCTGCCTTAAATCCATACTCTTCTGCCTCTCTGTATCCTGACTCACCTCCATAGCTCACTGATTGTTTTCTTAGGGAATCCTGTCACTTCTTGTAGTCACTCACTGTGGGTGTCAACCGCTCTGTTTGCCCTTGCTGCGCTTGGGCTCACTTTGCTCACTTCCCACCCCCATTCCTACCCACCCCTCATATCATTTCTTTTAAACCTAACCACTTGTCACCTCCTCCCCTTCCAGTTCCTCCCTAACACTGCACCTCACGTCCTACCTCTATCAGAAAATCCCTCCCACCGCCCCCTCTCCTATTACAACTCCAATCAGATACACCTACAAATATCACCCTTGTATACATCCCACCTTTTCTTAAACTAATTAACATGTACTGCACACATCCAACCCAACTACTAAAAGCATCCATCTACACACTAATAGTCTACAACCTACTCCTCCTTTCCAATCTAGCCTCCTACCACACGCAACTTGATAACCATACCCCATCCCCATGGCAAACAGAATCCACAGCTAATCTCGTTAAACTAAAAAACTTCCCTATATCACCATCCGACCTTACCACACCCCAACCTTTCCCTTACTCATGCAACAAACCAACCATAAAAACTAACGCTCTCTCTTCACAAAAACAAACTAAAATAATTCACAAATTTACCAAACTCTATCTACACCTACTCCAAAAACGTACTTACAGTGGAGATGTCCACCCCAATCCAGGACCCAAAACACTTGTCATCCCTAACTCAAATCAGCTAAATCCCCTATACCACAGACCATCCTCATCTCTTTGCTTCCTAAACATTAATGCTAGAAGCATACTTAAGAAAATCCAGGACCAACATGCCCTATTGGGACTAATCAAACCAGATATTGTTGTGTTAACTGAAACATGGCTCAAACCAAAACATCATGACAATGAGATTACCTCCCCTGGCTACAATATTATCCGCAAAGACAGATTAGAGAAAAAGGGAAGTGATGTTGCAATAATATTCCAAAACCACCTCACCATAGAACAACTAGATTACAACACCCAAGATGTCAAAGATGTGGAACTAATCCTTGCCAGATTAAAAATAAACTCCAATAAACACACAGTTATTGCAGGTGGCTACATCCCACCAGGCAATAATATCATTCAAATGGAAAACCTGCTTAATTGGATGTCCAACTCCATTCCACATGAAACCATACTATTAGGAGACTTTAATATTGACTGGCTGAACCGCTCCAGCCGTAATCCGACTGCCTTTATAAACCTCCACAGGCTTACCCAAACTATAACTACCTCCACTAGAATTGACAAAACATCCAATCACCGGTCCATCTTGGACTGGATCCTGGTATCTGACCACAATCTTACACAGCAATCTGACTGTCTTTCCGATACCCTAAGTGACCATCATCCTACCTACCTAATTAGGAACAAATCCCAAACCATCAGCCAGCCTATCCTCAGAGTAGTTCGTAACAAAAACACCTTTGTACCTACTAACTTCATCAATGCACTAAAACACTGCAACTGGACACCTCTAAAGCAATTATCTCTAGACAATGCAGTTGAGTACTTCAATACAACCTTCCTAAAAATCCTGGATCAATGTGCACCCTCCCGAACCACTAGAATAAAAACTAAGTATGCCCCATGGCTAACAAATCCCACTAAAACTATAATGAAAGAAAAGGACAACACCTGGTCTCAATATCAAAAAAAAAAAAAAACCTCTACCTTAAGACAAAATTACCTACAGCTCCGGATCAAAGCCAAAAAACATATCAAACTAGGCAAATCTAACTACTATCAAAACTACAAGAAAAATATGCTCATAACTCCAAAAAATTCTGGAACACAGTAAATTGTATACTGCACCCAGGAAAGTCCACTACACCAACCCCTGTGCTACCAAATAATCGTGAAAACATACCCACACAATTTAATAGATTCTTCACTGAAACAGTCTAGACCCTTGCCAATGCCCAAAAATAAAAGTACTACCCACCCCACACCAATAACTACCACAACCTACCCCAATACACAAAACAATACCCCCAGTTTTCAACTTCACCCAGTGTCCACCAAGGCAATTTCTAAACTCCTTAAGAAACTTAAACCAACCACTCTAGCAGCTGATAAGCTACCAGCAGACTTCCTTCAAATATCAGCTGAAGCTATAGCCTATCCAGTCTCCATTCTCATTAATAGATCTCTGTCAGAATGCAAAGTACCAGCCTGTTGGAAAACCTCCAATATCATCCTACTGCACAAAGGAGGTAACTCCTTAGAACTTACCAACTATCGCCCTATAGCTATCTTACCACCATTATCAAAAATATTAGAAAGAGTAGTTCATACTCAACTTTTATGCGATACCTCCAGAAGAACAATTTACTCTCCATATCCCAGCATGACTTTAGACCTTCCCACAGCACCACAACAGCATTATTATAATTTACCAACATAGTTAACCACCACAGAAACAAGGGTCTATTTTACTTCTTCCATATTCTTAGACTTATCAAAAGCCTTTGACATGGTTAACCACAGCATGCTTCTTGCAACTCTATCTACCCTAAATATAAGTCCCTTCTCTGTATCATGGTTTAACAGCTATTTGTCAAATCGACAGCAAGCTGTCCTATGGCAAGACCAATTGTCCCCTTTGCTACCAGTAACTATAGGAGTCCCTCAAGGGTCTATCCTCGGCCCTCTGTTGTTTTCCCTATTTACTAACCAGATATCTTCATCCTTGTCAACTGCCTCAGTAGTACAATATGCTGACGACACAACGCTTATATGTGCCGCCCCCACCCTAAGTGAACTACAAACCCTAACCCAAAACACTTTCACCCTAGCCGAAACCTGGTTCACTAAAATCAAGCTTCTTAACCCCCAAAAAAAACAAACTAATTCTCTTTGGCCCAGATAGATCTCCTCCCCTGAGCAACAACTTCATCATCAACTCCAAAGAAAACATTCAAATTAGTCCAACCACACACGCCAAACTGCTAGGCATAGAGATAGACAATAACCTGAAATTCGACCTCCACATAGCACAAACCATCAAGAAAGTTAATAAAAAGCTAGGCCTCCTCTACAGGAAGGAAACAGTTTATGACTAAACATACCAAAGTCACCATCGCTAGGACTCCTCTCCTATCCACCCTCCTCTACGCCTCTCCCATCTTGATTAATGTACGCCAGACCGAACTGAATAAAATGGAATCTTGCTATAATAACATTGTCAAGTTTGCATCTGATGCTTCTTACAGGTCCCACCACTGTCTATCCCTAAAACAGCTTAACTGGCTTGAGTTGCCTCATATATTCATGCTCAATCAACTCTCTATAGCTCACAAGCTCTACTACCTCTCAGAGTTAACCCCAGCATTTCACCATTTAATACAGCCCCACATTCCCACTAGAGCCCTACGATCTAACAGCCAGAACCTAATAACTGTCATCCAACATAAAAACAACGCTGGTAAATCACTCTTTGCCACCACCATTGTCAAAACCTGGAACACACTACCAATCCATATAACTTCTAGCACCTCCTTCAATCATTTCAAAAAACTCCTTAAAACCCACTACTTAACTAACTGGTTATGTTCATGTTACACTCCAGGTTAAATGTAATTGTGTCACATGTTCAGATAAGTATAAACAGATTTGCCTTATAAAGCCTGTAAACCCAGATACTGGTAAAACAAAAAAAATATATATATATTTTTTTAAGTTTTTGACCATGTATCTCAGTGTTTTTACTGTGTACCTCAATGACTGTCTACTGTACTAACTAAAACTGTTAACTTCTAACCTTTTATGTATTAAAATTAATTGTATGTTCTATATTTTGTTCTCTCATGTACTACATTCTAATGTACTGTGGAGCTTTTCTCCCCGGGCCTCCGCTGAAAATGGACCTGTATCCAGATGGACTTTCCCGGTAAACAAATGTAAATAAATAATGCAGTGCTGTCTGTGTTCTCCAGGTGGCAGTATTGCAGCAGTACTTCTAACTCTCCTGCCAAGTAGTAAAAATATGCTGTTTGTGTGCTTGTCCAAACTGCCCTCTAGTGGCTGAAGCTTATACTGCTGCCCAAGTTGGCTACAGTCATAAAAAAAAAAAGGAAGGCATTTTATTATTGTTTAGAGAATGGCTGAACGTGTACATTGGTACTTTGACTGAAGAACAAACACTCTCCAGCAGGGTGTTAACGTGCAGATGATGCCTGCTGAAAAATGAGTCCAGTGCTCCATGACATCATATTAAGCTACCATGCAGCTCAGACTATAATGGAGATAACGGCCACCATTATTTTACCTTTGCTAAGCAACTCTTTTGCTGTTTAACAAGTGTAAAATTAAAACAAACAAAAAAAAGTGTGTGCATGTTTGTGTGTATGTGTGGGGTGTATATGCATGAAAGTGTGAGTGAGATCATTATTTTACACTCACTAAGCAGTGCTTTTAATTGTACACTAGCTAAACAGCGAAACAGATGATTTCAAGCAGGAAAAGTGTGTGTATATTTGTGTGTGTATGTATGAGTTTGTTTTTGTCTGCATGTGTGAGTGCGTTGGTGCTTGCGTGCATGAAAGCGGAAGAGTGTGTTTGTGTGTGCTTTTCTCTATAAGAGAGAGCGTGAAAGATCGAGCAGTGGATGCATCTCATTTAAAATTAAGAGGTATGCTTAATCTGGATAAGGCCTAAAATAACGGAGGGACAAAAGCTCAGAAATAGGGACATATTTTAAATATTGCTCTTATAAAATTGGAAAGTTGCTATAAACAATGAGCATTAGAGTTACAGATTTTTTTTTTACTTCAGAAAATGTATATTAATTCACATTATCTTGTTCTGTCAATGTCTCCAGGTTAGCAGAACTAATATTTTAAGTGTTATTGATTACATCTGGATTTATCCCTGATTAGTTGAGAGTTGTGATAGTCTGAAACTCAAATATAACCAATTATTTATTCAGTGACTTCAAACCCCCCCCCCCCATTGCTTTGCCAACATATACTAAAGCAAGTCTGATACAGTAAGCAGAGGAACTATTTTACATCAAAAATATTAAATATATAAATATATATATATATATATATATATATATATATATATATATATGTTAATTAAAAAAACAATTTAACTGCCCATCCTCTAAGCACAATAATGCTATCTAGGGTGTTCGTTATTGTGTTAATAACGTAACACTCTTCCAGGGATGGAGAGGTCCTCCGCCGCAGAACACCCCTGGCGGGCATTATTTAGACAGTAGCACACACCCTGTTGGGCATTATTGCTTGCATTGTAAACCATTCTTGCCAAGAACATTAGTTAAAAGTTCATGTTTCTGCAGAAACTGTATATATTTATGTTTATCTGTGTTACTGCATATAGTTACTGTATATTCTCAACAGTCGTATAATTGTACAGAAGTTCATAGGTGTGTATTAGGCTAATGGCCCTGGAGCCTTTACAAACCTAACCCATGGGGATTGCCCTGACATCATGCCACACGACCTTAGTTCCCAGTGCCTCTGTCGAGCAGAGCCACTGGAGTGATCCCCGGGGTGAATTTTCTATTTCTCATCCACTCATCAAGGCTTCTCTTGAAGAGGGCCAGGTAGGTGCTCTGTTTGACATGTATTAGAAGTCTAGTCCATAGCAAGGGAAGTGTCTAGGTTATGAACCTGTCTTTCCAGCTTGTTCTGTTGATTGTGGTGCGGAGGGATTGGGATTTCTTTAGATGTAGGATTTTTAACAGAGCTGGATCAGACATGGCTTTGTACGTCAAACAGAGATCTGCCTCTAAGTAAGCGATATGAGACAAAGAATAGTTGTTTTTTGAGTCTGTCTATATAGGACAAGTGTTTAAGGTCTAGGATCCTCTTTGTGAGGTACTTTTGCAGCCTCTCCAGTTGTTGCAGGTGTCTAGTGAGGTACATGCCAGATGGGGCATTGTACTTGATGACTGGTCTAATGAGGGAAGAGTAGAGGGCGACAATGACCTACACGCATTATTTCTACATACATACATTATTTCTTGTAATACATCCCTCTGTACTTGTCAAATTTCATGCTTTCTCAGACTTCAAACTTCATGCTTTCTCAGACTAAGACTGAAATGATACATTTGAGGTCCGTGCTGTATTTCTGTTAAATGTAATAAGTAAGAAAATCAGCAGTCTGCACAAGGATTGTGTACTCTGCCCTCCGCTTCTAAAATGTCTTCAAAGTATTGGCAAGCTATGTATGTATAGCACTCGTACTGTGGCAGAAAAGTCTGAATCGTGCCTTCTCTTACCTTGTCTAATTGCTTGCACTTCACACCATACTCTTCCTTAAGATAAGCTGATTTGAAGTAAATTACTGCCTTATCCCTGTGAGGTGAAACTGAAGGTGACCCCTTTATCCCTACAGAAAGAGATGGGGTCAGCAGTGTTTCTTTATGTAGAATAGTTCCTTGAACAGTTTTGTGTTTTATTTCACTGGGATCAAGTGAATAAAGGGTTAAGCTAGGTTAAGTTGTTAATTGCCTTAAACATCCTGGTTTCTTAAACTCCATCAGACTTTCATATGTGTCTTATGCAGTTCCATCCTATTAGATCTCAGAATTATTTAGCCGAAACTTATATGGGATGAATTTTGTCCTGGTCTTTTCTGTATTCATTTTGTTGTCTGTGTTGATTTAAGTTGCAGGTGTACTTGAAAATTACACCGCTTTTAATACACAGGACCACACAAATGTGTGGAAGTTGTTAGTTAAGGGCTTCATTTAGTAAGTTTGCACCTAGTCTTAATTATTTTTTCTGTTGCCCTTATGTCTGGAGTATCAGTTATGTATTGGCGGTGGTTCATATTAATTAAAGATTCTTTCCGTCACATTCACCGTAAATATTCTATATAGATGTAGTTTGCTGCACACAGGGTCTAGCTGACTTGGGGAACTGCTACAGTGTCAGTAGTAAACATCACTATGTTATCACCTCAGTAATGTGCCAGTTTGTGTAGTATAACAGTTGCAGTCATTGCCTCAGCTGCAGTAATCTGTAGCTTCTCTTTGTTAGACATTCAATTTGAAGTGTTAAACTTGTTGCCTTTCTTTTTGCTGTGGTTTACAAATGAAACTGTTTTTCCCTGTTGTTCCTAGGCACTCAGTTGTGAGCTGAAGGATAAAGAACCAACAATTGTCAATGCGTTGGATGAGGCAAGAATGTTCCTTGCAGACCAACCAATCGAGGGACCTGAGGAACCAAGAAAGAACCAGCAACCTAAGACAGGTAAGTAATAACTGTGTTGGTTTACAACATTTTTCCATTTCTATTTCTTGACCTTGATGGACTGTGATTAGCAGTGTTATGAACCTTTCTTTTGAATCATGTGGTGTGTTGATGCATGACTGATCACTGTAAATGTTTAGGCAAATATGATAGATTGGCAGTTAAGGGCTTATTTTACTGGGAGAATCACTGCATGTAATACGTTCCAAGTACACACAGGCACATACACACACATACATAAAGGGACAACTTTCAACTTGTATATTTTTGAATAGTGGAAACCCGAAAGGAAAATATTAGCTCTTGTTTGGGATTTGAACCCCAGTTGCCCAACATTCCATGGTGGTTAGATTGTCACTGGACCAACAAGAGCCTCTAGGCTGGTATTTAAAAAGCCGTCTCTTAAAAGCACCTTTTCCTTTCACTTAGGTTTGCTTTCATATTAAACTGCTGAATATAATGGAATGCACAGAGAGTCTTGTATCAGACTTGATGAAGCAAAATACAGCACCTACATTTTTTCTTTATTTTTTTCTTTATTTAAACTCTACAAATTTTACTTTAATTTTTTTTTACAGTGAGTGTAATGCTTCACTGCATCATTCTTACGCCCCTTACATATTAAGCTCATACACCCATATATGGCATCTTTGCCCCATTCATTGTACCGCTGTTCTTGTATTAAAGGCTGTGTACCACCCTAGGGTTCCAATTCCCTTCTTGCTGCTCATGTAGGTCAGTGTCATACTAACGTGCTATTGGAAAGTCCCCACATACACTTATAATTTTTGATGCTATATATATTGTGTGCGTCTATTTCATAGGTCAGGATCACCACACACTAGCTGCAATTTTTTTTTTGGCCTTCAGCCAGACGATAGCATCAACAGCTGTTACAAGTGGTTGCTTTTTAATATTATCGCTTGCAGCATAAAAGAGAGAGAAGCTTAAAGTTTGTATCAGCACACAGAATTTTCAGTAAAATTGTGGCCTTGCAGAAGGATTGTCTGTGGTACTAATTTAAGGTCCAAGTTCCTTTTCCAAGTCCATTGGTCCTAGGTGACTGCCATCTCTAGCTGTGGAATTACCCTCATGAGTATAGCAAGGTGTTGTCACCTCACTGCTTTTCTTTGGATAGGCACAAGTCTGAAAGGTAAGACTACTCTGCAGTGCTTGCTGTGTGGAACAGCGAGGCACCTGTGGGTACTCATTTTCTGAGAGTTAGACTTGACCTATGACCTCCATTCTTCTTTGTGGCTGGAAGAAGATAGTGCCTGTAGGGCAGATGAGTAAACTGAGAGCTGGAGGAATCGACTCCTTTTGTGCCTACTTTTGTGACTGGGTGGCTACTCACTCATCTCATGTGCCACGTTTGGGCATTTGGCCTTTCTTGCCCTCTTGATAACTTTGATTGTAAGTTAATTTTGTGGTAGATGACTTGAGTGGACTCGTGAGAGCAAGAATCAACACTCAAGTGTGATGTCACCACTAGGTCTGAGCTGATGTTAATTTATTTTACTTATCTCTTATTTCTGTTACACTTGTTGGGCAGCACTGCATTCACTGATACATAAATGTGTCGCCTGTGCTACCACTTTTCAGTCACTATAGGAATGGTGCAAGAGTCCCTCCAAATGCTAACCAGAAAAGGCATTATTTTGCTCCTTGTTAATTGTTGATTATTACTGTGTTTAAGGGCATAGGGGTCACTGTACTGTCAGCAATAAGCCATCCTCCCCATTCTGCATGCCTTCCTTGAGGAATCCTGTTTAGGACGGCCTCAGGTTCCTGAAGTGTACTTATAAGGTGCTCTGTGTTCCTTGTAATTCTCCCTAAAAGCATATTGTTGCTTGCCTTCAGAATAAAGAAGATAAACACTGGATTATTCATTCACATGGAGCCTTTTATTGATGTTGACACTTGGAACATCCAGCTATGGGTCCTTTATCACCTATGAAGGCAGACCATTTGTATTGTCCAGACCCTGAATGGGCTTGACTTCTCATCTGGTTATCCCAGTAAAGATTCTTAAGTTATCTCTTCTATCAACACAGATTTCAGCATCTGACCGGTCTCATTCTGGAATCACCTTTTTCCTCAAGAGCTGAATGCTCTGTGTGTACTAGTTTGCTGAGCAAATTTATTATTCTGCAAAAGCATGGATAAATTGTGCACTTTCCTAGTAACATCAGTGAGTAGGAGGCTGTAGAAAAACTCTTATAAATGTGTGTCTGTTTGGGGGCAGTGTCACTCTAGATGAGTGGTTTTGAATTTATAGACAGTGACTGTTATAGAATTTGTGTCCAGGCCTTACATTTCCTTCACCAGCATTCCATTTGATGCTTACTGAAAAGGCAGTAGTGACTTACTCTAGATAATAAACAAGCTGGGGTTTTCATGCTTATTTGTTCCTGGTCCCTAGATGTCAAAGGACTAAGGATTCATAAGGTATGGATTTAAACAAATTCAACCCTTACATCAGATATGTGAAAAACTGCATGCCCTACTGTTAAGGCCCTGATGTTGCTGCTTGTTATAGGGATTTTGGATGATGGTGTTGATATGTGTTATGGATACCTCTTGGCATGTTAGTCTGGAACTTGTGTAGGGGTTCCTGCACTTTGCTGTAGGTATGTAGCACTTTTAGCTCAAACTGTTTTCTTGTGGACTTTCTTCCTCCCCTTGGGTCTTTTCACAGGTGTCAGCCATGGTGGCAGAAGCCCTCTAGCAGCTCAGTCTTCTGACATTTTCCTTCAGTGGATGGCATGTTGCTGGTGGCCTCCACACACCATTCCCTGGTAATAGCACTATCATTGTCTTCACCTTTCCAGCAGCCCTTGTGGTCTGATTCATTTAGGAAAATGTCCTCTGTATTTCTAGTGTAAAGCAGCTTTCTTATTGGAGATGTCTTGTACACAGCAGAACAGTACCTTCCTCCATTCTGCAACAGCTTACAAGCTCAGTGATCTTCTTCCAGGGATGCTTCATGGAAGCATCTTTAAACCCACCTTATTTGCTTAATGGCAGTGACGCTGCTGAAAGTTTGTACTGATCACATTGTTGTGTGTGCCCTTGTGGTGACTCAGTGGCTACGTAGTCATTCATCTCCTCCTCTCATATCTCCTGTTTGCTTTAATTATCTGTATTGATGTGTCTCTGCTTACAGTCTGGATATGAACTATCACTTTTCTCTTCTTCTTTGACATAGTATTTGACTTTTTATGTTACACGGGGAGGGTTAAAAAGCCTTATTCATGTAATTTCTTGCTTATTTTTACTGGAGTTCACTGAGAAATCATGCTTACATAAGTTTTTGTGAACTGAAGGGTGTAACATTTATCAATGGAATCTGCACATATTACTTAATGCATCAGATGCTTAAGTGTTCTTATGATCACTAGCTCAGGAGTCAGGATCTCTAGTAGTTCTGCTACTCTATCTTTGATAAGATTACATTGTTGACATCCATCCATTGTTGACATCCATCCATCTATAAGTGGCAGCTTGTCATCATTGAGGGGAGAAGCTTGAGGCTCTTATCAATGCCTGGACCTTAACAACAGTGGAGGGAGGGCCTGAGAAATAAGCCCTATGGCTTGTGTTGCAGTCCAAGGCAGAAGACAAAGCATAAGAACCCTTAACTCCCTTCTAAGCTGAGTTAGAACAACACAGTTTTTTGGACCTTTTGTGCTTCACCTGTGAGGTTGTAATCCTTTTGTGAAAGGTCTCTTTGTATCACTTCTTATTTACAGATGGGTATGAGCCTAATTGGAGATGTGCCCCCATGGACACCTGCTGTTAGGCTTGAGATCTGAGATTTAGCTGTTAGTTTCACGGTAATCTCTAAGTGAAGTACCTCGTACTCTGTTCTGCGCAGCTTTGGGCGTGGAGTGGGCGTAACGTACATGATTGGCAGGGTGGGTGACTGTACATGACTGGCAGGGTGAACTACCATGGAGCATCGGTCAAATGATGAGTTACTGTAGTTCAGTACAGTAAAGCATCGGTAACTTTATTAATTATTTAAGATCAGTAAATCTGTAAAACAGGCATATACCCAATAGCCATTCCTGCACCAATATTTTTTGCTTTGTCCAAAATCACACCCCATAATAGCACAGTCACACTTTTACACTTTAACAAAAAGTATGTTTAACTGCTGCCGTTTTTTTAATGACGCCTCTCTAATAATAGCACGTTCAAATCAATAAAACGGTCACAGTCACACTTAAATGTTTAACACTAATTTCAGCATTAACCACACGGACGTCGCCGACATGAACAGAATCGAAACAACTTCGAAATGTCTACAGGACAGTTAAAAGAACAACACTGAAAGAAATATAATTTCTGAATTTTATTAGTCAAAGTTCTGATGCTGAATATTTCAAAGAAAAAAAGGAGGCAATATTACTTTACAACACCAAACCCTATAATGAAAGTGTAAAACCTCCAGTAATGTGTATGCTTTGAAGATAAATAAATGCTGCGCAGCTCTGATATTGTTTTATCTTTGGCTATGAAACATTGAGACACTACAACTTTTAGCAAATGCAGTTCAGAAATAACATTTAAGAAAAAGATCAGTCAAACTACATCCTTCAGAAGTGTTTCTGTTTATTATCTGTGCCAGTACTGTGTCTTGTGGGGTTAATGGTTTGTTTTGTATTTGGGAATGGCTCATAGATTCATTTTTGCCTAATTCTTTACAGTTTTAATTACTTGGTTAACTGCATCAGGAGATGATAGGTTATGATAGGCTGTGCATAGTAGGTGTGGCAAACAAGTTTTCTGTGTGTGCATTTGTTTCTGTAAAATGCTTCATATTAACGCTACAATCCAAAATATTGTTCATACACGTTTGATTGTAAGACAGGAGCCAAATAAATATTCATGCGCACTTGGCCAGGAGGCGTGTTCGGGGCGGGATTTGTTGCTGCGCATCCTGCTAGGTACTACACTTGGAGATTACCACTTTCACTAGCCAAGGTGACATCATCTTGTAATGCAAAGGATCAGTCTTTTGAGTCCTTGGACGTCTTTCTGGTATGAACTTAGTACAAAAGGGATGGACTACTACTCCCCCTGCGGTCAGCCACTTGCCACCGAGTCAGGAAAAGTCCTCTCATGCCCTGTTGTGGAGCCCTTCTTTAGTCTTCCCATTCCCCTTGGCTGGACTTAATGTGTTCGGCATTTGGCAGAAGGTAGCTGCACACCTGTGATGTGACACTAAGGCTGAATGAATCTACACAGCTTCAGTGCTGGCACTGGGCTTTGCTCCAGCTGTTATGCTGTATGATTGCATTCGTCTGACTTCACAGTCATTATTGGCCCCTCAGTCTGCTTATCCTTTCCCAGGTAGCTACCAAGTAAGTGCAGAAGAGTTTACTTGCAACCACTAATATATTTTCTTTCTCAATCTGATTCACCAGCTGTTGCTTAATGTGAAGAGCCCACTATCCTGTGCTTGGGGCAGGCAGGAACAGTGAGTCCTCCTTTCTCGTGCTTAACTTCCCCCAAGGATCCCCCTTTTGAACAAGACATCAAACTTCTAAAATCCACTTTACATTTGTCTTTTGTTGCTTATGTTTGTATCCAAGAATTGTCTAAACAAGGAAGTGAAACCCTTGTTTATTCTGCTTCTGGGACCAGTAATTAGGGGTGCTCTGTTTACTGCTTGGAAAAACAGCAGCAGTCACAGCAGTTCATTTGGTACTTGCGTATTATCGCAAACGGATTTTCGCGGTTGTGAAATTTGCATACTGGCATGAAAACGAGTGTGGGAAAATAAATGGCCAAAGTGGGTAAGCTTTTGAGAATACAGGGTGTAGTGTTGACACAGTCAAGCAAGACACGTTATTTTTCAGTAGCAAGACTGGGTCAACAATCATGCAGTCATAAGGTCAGTAAGGAGAGCTGTATTTAACACAGCTTTCTTTCCAGCCTGTCCGTGATTTCTGTTTGATATCAAATACCTGTACGGATCTTAATCACCACACATTTGACATTCTGTCAGGTACATTGCTATAGGAAACTGTGGGCACAGTTAGATAAAAACAGAAACATTGCAATGCTCTGTCACTTACTTGCTGAAGAAAAGCGGAGTGAGGTGATATTTGATAACAGCACAATTGCAGTCAGTAAGAGAGCAGCCCTGACAACTGAAGCATGTATGCACTTTACTGGCAGCTATATGACATGCTGGCAGTAAAGTGCCTACATAAACAGCGACACTACTTTCAGTTTTTATTAATAACCCTGCCTAAAATAACCTTCAGTATGAAAGAAAACACATTGTGTCACATTTTCACAGCATCAGTGGTCAGATTTCAGCATCAGGAAGCAACCGTTGTTATCTCGAAAATCTGGTTGCGATAACACGCAAGTATCCTTAATTTTTATAAGTCAGCTTCTTGCTTATCTGCTTTGACTGGTATCACTTCTTAATAGGTATCTTCTTCATCTTCATTAGACTTAGGATTTGCTGAATGGATCAACAAAGACTTTTTTCACAGCATAAATCTCTTATGCTAAAGTCTTTAACTGCCCTAACCTCAGGTTCAGAATCAGAAGTTTTGAACAGATTTAGCAGGAGGATCTGTTCATCCTCCACTTTGCCTGCAAATTCTTAGTTGCTTTCCCCTGTAGTTCTCAATTTCTTGACTGTCTTTTTTACAGCCTTGAAATAAAGTTACTTGCTCTTCTAAACCTCTGATGAGGAACTGCTCAAGAAGCTAAGAACAGTGCATCTTTGGTGGGGTTCCATACAGCTTCAGATCGAGAAGAGAAAGAAGGCTCTTTCCTTGATATGGGTATTGTTTGGTTTGGAACTTTTTCCTTTGTGTTCTCTGAGAGTTTTGTTACTCCTTTAAGGGGGGAAAAAACAACCAAATGTCTTTGCCTCATTCTGTAGTTCTTTGAAGGTCCCTCAGGGAGTCATCTGCCCATTTGGCCACCCAGAAGTCTTCATTGCCATATTAATGGAATTTCAGTAAAAGGGTAGTTGGCTGTGTGGCACAATGTGTTAAAAGTCATGACTGTAACACAGATAACATGGGATTGCTTACTGACTCAAGTCATGAGGGATCTGGCCAGGGATAGTGGGAGTCAACAGCTAATGCTGGCTTTCAACCATCTTAGAGTGCGGAAGGCTGCTTGACTTGACTTGGTAGTGAAGTGTACTGGTACCTGGGTAGAAGCACCAAGAGCTTTCAGTCAGACACAGGTAAAGATTGTTAAGCAGTACTTTCTGCTGTAGCCACATGATGCATGTAGCATGTGTGGCAGCATGCTTGCAACAAATGGGCCTGGCTTTGCATTCTGCCTTTGACAATGTGCATGGCAGGCTAGCCAGGAATAATAGGGTTTGGGGAACTAAGCCTTGTTGGCCTCCTTGGATAGGGAACTGATGATTGCAGGCAGTACAGTAAAACAAAATGATCAAGATTAAAACTGTAAGTAGCTGGTTTCCTGGGTACTTGCCAGCCTGGGGAGACCATTTTAGGGAAAACAGATGATGAACATCATAGGAAGTAAACATATTTTGGAATTGTTTAGGCTACTGATGTTTCTTTGCTTGGAAGACCAGTTGGTATTGAAGGTGATTCTGATTTGGTCTTACTCCCCCTTTGTCAAGGACGGCAGTAAAAGTTGATGTTTTTCGTGTTTCACTGCTGCAGTCATCACATTTGGGTTATCTGTCTGCAGGTAGCCCTCAGCCGGCCTGAATACCAGAGTCTTGGATTCCTGCATCGGATGCTGTCTCTTCTTCCATGACATCAGGTCATCACGGGTATAAAACATGCAGCCGACGCCATTACAGCAGTCTTTCTTGCAGTGCGGTGCCCGAAGCAGTTCGCAATTGCCGGTCGGCCGACTCCTGAAATTTTCGTTTGAGTTTCAGAATCGAAGTCTTCAAAAAAAGATAAGTACCCCGTTGGGGATCTTTTTTTCTTGCTCAAACTGATGTCAGTAAAAGTTAACAATTGTCTTATCTGTGGAAAGCAAATACCTCATAAAGATTTTCGTTCGTACTACATTCCCTGTTTAGGCCCAGACCACGACGTCCCTCGCTGTCGGTTTTGTGCCTTGTTCAACCCCCAAACTGTTCATCGTCAGGCTATATTTGCAGCAAATTATTTTGGTACTCTGTATCCGTACTCCGAAATGGCTTCAGTAAGCCATCCGACTACTGATCTTCCGAAAAAAACGTAAGGACAACAACAGAGACAGACCGCATAGGTCCAAAACTGCCGATGACGCTTCCGTTAAGCTAGTCGCCAGTCTGTCAGTACTCAGCCGCTTTTGCAGCCCTTGATACCCGCTACTTCAGATTTGCAGGCCACTACTGAGACCCATTTGGAGTCAGGTATGCCGCAAAATGCTTCTTTGACTATGGAACCTGCAGATGTCTCTACCGTGGATGGGTCCAGAGCCGCTGTGCAGGCACCAGCTTCTGAGGGTGTATTCAGGCCTACAGACTTGCATTTCAAACCAATGCCATCTTCTTCATCCAAGCCTAAAACTTGCACTACGCCTAGAAAACCGACGTCCAAACCGCATGCTGAGGCCATATGCCTAAAAAACAAATGCTTAGAATGGCTGAAGACCTTATTACCTTAATTAGGGGAAGCCAGCCTTCCCCCTCTGAGACTTAGAACTGATTTTCCTTCTGATTCTTCTGATCAGGAATCTGATATTTCTGTTTCTTCTGATTACCAGGATTTGCCCCTATCTACCTATGAGGATTCTGATGCAGAGGATTCCATTCCCTCTGCTTCCCCTCCAGAAGATTTTTCTTTTGGTGAAACCTTGCACACTCTTAGGGAGCATTTCCGCTGAGAAAGGCAGGATTACTCTGACTCCAAAAAGAGGCGTAGGGAATTCTTACTTCTTCCTCAACACAGGCCTGAAGGTATCCCTCCTGTTCTGGACATTATAGATGATGCTTTCTTTTAATCTAGCCTTTCCTCAAACACTTTACCTCCAGCTCCCATGAAAACCTGGCAGGTATTACATAGTACCTGACTCTCACAAGTTCCTCTTCAAGAATCCTACTCCAGATCCAGAGACCATTTCCCAAGGACCAAAGGGCATTAAGGCTACTGCTGCCAAAAATCCTATCCCTTCTGATAGAGATTCTAGAGCTTTGGGCAAATGGGGTAAGAAACACTTCTGCTGCTTTGGCCATTAGGGCTTTAAATTGCCAGTTTCATATGTTAAAGTACCAGCAGCATATTATGGGACTACTTAAACAGAAAATGATGTTGATTCCTGACTGTGCTGAACACACAGAATTACAGGATTTGAGGCATTCTGCAGAACAAGTTGGTAAACATACTTTGCAATGTGGTTTTTACTCTTTAGAAGCATCTTGCAGGGATGCTGTCACTGGGTCTGTACTTAGAAGGCATGCTTGGCTTAAGGAGCAAAACTTTGCCAGATCATGTTAAAGCTAAATTACTGGATGCCCCCTTAAACCAATACCGCCTGTTTGGCAACAAAGCAGAAGTTCTCAAAAAAAATGGAGGAAAAAGCTAAATCTATGCAAACTGTTAGATTTCCTGCAAATACAGCCTCCCAGATTTAGTAGGCATTGGCCTTCAAAGAATTGGTCTTTTCTAGTCTTTTCCAGACCTTCTCAGTCCAAACTCAAGAACAGCAGACCACCTAGGTTACAGTCTCATTCTACACACAGGCCTAAGCATAAAGTGGGGGGCTCCCACTTCCAAAGCAGGGAGTAGTAAGTAAGACACCCCTGTACGGAAAAATGGCACAATGACTTAACCTTAACCCTTCCAAGCCCTGCTCAACTGCCTGCTCCCTTAGAAGGAAAGCTCGCCCTACGTGCAAAAAACTGGGAACACATCACCCAGGAAAAATGGGTTTTGAATATAGTTTCCCAAGGGTACAGATTCCACTTCCACAGCCTACCAACCCCAAATGGTTAGCCATACCTACCCCCAAATCAGTGGGCAGAGACCCAACAGTAGGTTCTCTCTCTTCTAAGTATCAGGGCTATTCAGCCTGTCCCGGCAGAAGAAAGGGGACAAGGTTTTTATTCAAGACTTTTCCTGGTACCCAGAAAAGACAGCTCCTGGCGTCCTATCCTGGACCTCTCTGTTCTAAACTCATTTTTGGTAATCTCAAAATTCAAAATGCTAACACTTCAACAACTGCTTCCTATGTTAGGCAAAGATGCCTGGTTGGTAACCTTAGACTTAAAGGAAGCTTACCTGCACATTCCAATAAGGGAATCTTGCAGGAAATACCTACGCTTCAGAGCAGGCTCCATGCACTATCAGTTCTCTGCACTTCCCTTTGGATTATCTACTGCGCCCAGGGTATTCACAAAGTGTCTAGCTCCAGCCATTGCATTTTGCAGGTAGAGAAAAATTCAAATATACCCATACTTGGACGATTGTCTGATTCAGGCAGAAAGCCAGGACTTGCTATTAAAACATCTGGCATCCGTAAAGACCCTTCTAACCTCTCTGGGGTACACCATAAACAAAAAGAAATTTCACCTAGTACCCTGCCAACAAATTGTATTCCTGGGAGCAAGCTTGAATACAACTTCCCAGATGGCTTTCCTCACTCCAGAGAAACAAGTCTGTTTGACAACCTACTTCAAACTATTGGCCACAAAGACCCAGCTATCTGCAAGGAAAATTCTGCAAGCCCTGAGGTTCATGGCCTCTTGCATTCTACTAATTCCATATGCAAGACTGCATATGAGGAAACTACAATGTTATCTAAAAAGCCTATGGTGTCAACATTCTCAGGTCCTGGAATCAATGATTCCTGTCATTCCTTGAATAAAGACAGAGTTCCTTTGGTAGGCAGAGGCCTGCTACCACAACAACGGGCTCCCTTTCACTCTACCCCCTGCTGCCCAAACCCTAACAACAGACGCATCAGACTATGCATGGGGGGCTCACTTGGCAGGGCAGTGCATTCAGGGTAAATGGAACCTGAGACAGATGCATCTGCATATCAACCAAAAAGAAATGTTAGCTGTACAGAATTCCCTGACAGCCTTCAAAGACCGCATTCTTCCAGGAAAGCATTGGTAAAGACAGACAACACCACAGTTATGTGGTACATAAATAAGCAGGGGGAACCCACTTGTACCCTCTCTGCAGACTAGCCATGGCTCTGTGGAACACCGCCTTGAGATACCAGATGCACCTACAAGCTCAATTCCTGCCAGGCAAGCTAAATTCACTAACAGATGACCTAAGCAGAAATCTCATGGACCCACATGAATGGAAACTGGAACCAACAATATTCAGCCTCTTGAGAAACAAATGGGGGACTCCAGGTATGGACCTGTTTGCCTCCCCTCAGAACTACCAATTGGACAAATTCTGCACAAGGACTTCCCACAGTCAAGCTTGAAAAGTGAATGCCCTGTCTTTTACCTGGGAAAGCCTCTCAGTTTATGCCTTTCCCCCTCTGCCTCTCCTCTCGAAGGTTCAGCGAAAGATCAAACAGGACAAGCCAAGGACAATACTGATTGCACGAGACTGGCCACGCCAGCAGTGGTACCCCCTCTTGCACAGTGACACACTACTGGAACCATGGCACCTGCCTCAGACCCTTGTCCTGCTGTCCCAGCAGGCGGGCCAGATTCTGCACCCTCAGCTTCAAACCCTGAACCTTGCAGCCTGGTTAATTCCTTGAGCTCTCCAGTAGCATCCCTCAGTAAGCAGGTGCTAGATGTCATTCTGGAGGCAAGGAGGCCTAGTACTAGAAAATCCTACGCTGAAAAGTGGAAAAAATACTGATGTTCTTCATCTCACATTGCTGCAGTCCTAACACTTGGGTAGTCCGCTGTCCCTCGGTCGGCCCGAATATCAGAGTATAAGGCTGACGTCGGTCAAGGCGCATTTGACTGACATCAGAACGTCAGGGTACAAATGCGCATGACCGACGTCATATCCTCAGTCTTTTTTGCCGCATGGTCCGATGCAGAAGCAGTGTTGCAAGTGCCGTTCGGCGTTCTGAAATTTTCGATTCGGAGTTTCAGACCGAGTCAGAGTTGGTTAAGTACCCGTTGGGAATATTTTGTTTTTCTTGCCTCAGTGGTTTACCGGATGTCAGAAAAAGTGAATAACTGTATTTCTTGTGGGAAACAGATACCGCATAGGGATTACCATAATTTGTGTATACCTTGTTTGGGACCTGAGCACGACGTTGTTGGGTGTCGCTTTTGTGCTAGGTTCAATAAACGCACTATAAAGCGTAGGTTGGATTGTGCCAGGTTGGTCTTTGGGAAGCGGTGCAATTACAATATGCCGTCGGATGCTCCGATGCCGGCTTCCTCAAAGAAGCGCAAGGACAAGGCAGTTAAACCTAGGTTAGAGGAGTCATCCGAACCGGACGCCGGTTCTTTAGAGGCGTCAGTGGAACCGGTGGTTCCGACGGAGGCCTCTCTGGAGTCCCAGGGAGAAACTGTGTTTTTACAGGATGTGGCCTCCCAGGAGGCAGGTCAGGCTGTAGGGGCTTCTCAGGTAACTGTACTCCCCTCCCTTCCTAAGGTGTCTAGGCCCTCTCTTTCTGCTTCCAGGGCTTCTCCTAGAGGCAGGTCTAGTTTTGCTTCTGTGGGTGTCACTCCTAGCTCTTCAGGTTCAGTGCCCAAGAAGCACATGCTTAAAATGGCAGAAGATTTAATTACTTTGATTAGGGGCTCTATGCCCCCTCCTGATAAGAGGCCTAGGATGGAACCTATGTTGGGGGATTATGAGCAGGCTTCGGATGTGTCTGAGTCTTCGGCTGAAGACTTGCAGGAGTATTCTCATTATTCTGATTCTGATGTGGATGATTCTACTCCTTCTGCTTCTCCTCCTGAGGATTTTTCTTTTTCAGAGACTCTTCACTCCATGAGAGAGCATTTTAAATGGGAAGGTCAGGATTTTTCTGATTCCAGGAAAAGGCTTAGGGAATTTTTGTTTTTACCCCAGCATAGGCCTTTAGCTATACCTCCTGTTCTGAATGTGGTGGAAGATGTGTTTGCAGAGGCTTCTCTTAATCCTGATTCTTTGCCTCCTGCTCCTGTTAAACCAGATAGGTATTACAGGGTGCCTGAAGCTCATAAGTATCTTTTTAAGAGTCCTAGGGCAGACCCAGAAACTGTTAGCCAGGGGCCTAAGGGTGTTAAGGCTTCTGTTGTCAAGAATCCAGTTCCGGCAGATAAAGAGGCCAGGGCCTTGGATAGGTGGGGAAAGAAAGTTTATACTTCTTCCACTCTAGCCATGAGAGCTTTGAATTGCCAGTTTCACATGTTGAAATATCAAAATTATCTCCTTTCACAGTTGAAATCTAAGGTTGATGCTCTGGCGGAAGGTATTGATTGTAAAGAGTTACAAGATTTAGTGCATGTTTCTGAACAGGTGGGTAAGCATTCTTTGCAATGTGGTTTTGATGTTGTTCAGGCCTCGTCTAGGGTGGCTGCCACTGGGTCAGTTCTTCGCAGGCATGCCTGGCTGAGGGATCAAAATTTATCTGACCATGTTAAAACTAGGATTTTGGATGCCCCTTTGCAATCTGATGTCTTGTTTGGTTCTCCTGTTGAGGCAGTTTTAAAGAAAATGGAAGACAAGGCTAAGTCTATGCAGACTGTTAAAGATTTTTTGCAGGTTCAGCCTCCAAAATTTAGTAGAAATTGGCCTACTAAAGGGTGGACGTATCCTTCTTATGATTCCCAGTCTAGGGGTAGATCTAGACGTGGCAGGGGCAGAGGTCAGGGCTCTTTCAGGCCTAGAACAGGGAGTTCTCCTGCACAGTCTTCGGTGAGGGCAGGGGTCAGTCCTTTCGTAAACAGACCCAATGACCTACCTTTTCAGCTGCCAGAACCTTCTCGCCTGGCAGCACCTTTGGGAGGAAGGTTGGCACTTTTCAAAGAAAATTGGAGTTTGATTACCCAAGACAGATGGGTACTGGATATCATACATCACGGTTACAGGTTTTATTTCCATACCTTGCCTCCTTTCAAAGGCATGCCAGACATTCCTCCTCAACAAAGAATAGAGGCTCACAAGCAAATTTCTCTGTTACTCCAGATAGGGGCCATACAGCTGGTTCCTATGCCAGAAAGGGGCCTAGGATTTTATTCTCGCCTGTTCCTTGTGCCAAAAAAGGGGAACACGTGGAGACCAATTTTGGATTTATCTATCCTCAACACTTATCTGGACATTCCCAAGTTCAAAATGTTGACGTTACAACAGCTTTTACCTCTACTGGGCAAGGGTCACTGGATGGTAACTTTGGATCTCAAGGAGGCTTACCTTCATGTTCCTATCAGGCTAAGTTGCAGGAAATATCTGCGTTTTCGGACTGGGACTTCTCACTGTCAGTTCTCTGCATTGCCCTTTGGCTTATCTACTGCGCCCAGAGTATTTACGAAAGTTCTGGCTCCAGTGATAGCTTTCTTCAGGCTAAAAGGAATACAAATCTATCCTTATTTGGACGATTGCCTGATTCTGGCTCAAGGAAGGGACGAGCTTCTTCGTCATTTGGAATTTGTGATAGCAGTGCTAAGATGCCTGGGGTATTCTGTGAACGAAATAAAGTCCAGTCTAGTACCCTCTCAAGACATGTGCTTTCTGGGTGTAAGACTGAATACAGCATCCCAGATGGCCTTTCTAACCCCGGACAAACAAAAGAATCTTTCCCTTTACTTCCATCATCTATCTCTTCAGTCCGGGCTGACTGCAAGGACAGTCCTTCAAGCCTTAGGGTTCATGGCATCTTGTATTCTGGTGTTTCCCAATGCCAAACTGCATATGAGGAAGTTGCAATGGTATCTCAAAAATGTATGGACACAGCACTGCCAGCATCTGGACACTGTCATTCAAATAATACCTTGCATTCAAAGGGAATTTTTGTGGTGGGCTCAGGAATGTCACCTAAACAAGGGACTCTCTGTGACCCGGCCAGAGGCGAGTCAAATTCTAACGACAGATGCCTCAGACAAAGCTTGGGGAGCTCATCTAAACGGAAAGTGGATACAAGACAAGTGGCCTGTCAGACTACAGCATCTACATATCAACTTGAAGGAGATGTTAGCAGTCCAGTTTGCATTAATAGCTTTCAAGGATTTACTTCTTCCAGGGCAGGTGTTGATTCTAACAGACAACACAACTGTCATGTGGTACATCAACAAGCAAGGGGGAACACATTCTTATCCTCTATGCAGGCAAGCAATGATTTTGTGGGAGACTGCTCTCAGTTTACAACTAAGTCTTCAGGCAAGGTTTCTGCCGGAGCACAGAACTCCTTAGCAGATGTGTTAAGCAGACAAATCATGGATCCCCACGAGTGGAAACTGGATCTTCATGTATTTCAGAAATTGACAGTGTCCTGGGGAACTCCAGACATAGATCTGTTCGCTTCTCCACTAAACCACCAGCTGCCAAAGTTTTGCACAAAGCGGTTTCATCCCACAGCTTGGAAAGTGGATGCTCTTTCTTTCAGTTGGAAAAATCTTCATGTGTATGCCTTTCCACCTCTGCCTCTCCTCCCAAAGGTACTTCTAAAGGTCAGACAGGACAAGCCAAGGATGATTTTGATAGCTCCAGATTGGCCTCGACAGCACTGGTACCCATTACTGAGAAGTCTAGTACAGAAGCCTCCATGGCCTTTGCCTTTAATTCCACATCTGTTGTCCCAGGAGGACAGTCATTTGCTCAATGTCAAACTTCACTCTCTTCACCTAACAGCATGGCATATTCTGTTTTAAACCATAGAGGGTCTCAACTTCCACAACAAGTTTTGAATGTGATTTTGGAAGCTAGAAGGCCTAGTACAAGGAAAGTGTACGCAGATAAATGGAAGAGATTTTTATTTTGGAGTGCAGCTAAGGATTTGGATGTTTCTGAGCCTGATTTAAGTGTGGCTCTTCAATATCTTACTGAGTTATTGGACAAAGGTTTGTCCTTCTCTTCTATTAAGATTCATGCTGCAGCAATTTCAGCTCACTACGACTGTGACCCACCATTGTTTTCTCATCCTTTGTTCAAGCAATTTCTTACAGTGGCAAAGAATATAAGACCACCAAGGGCTCCTACTCCTGCTTGGGATCTCAATTTTGTGTTGGAGAAACTCACTCTACAACCTTTTGAGCCTGCAGCTACTGCTGAGTTGAAATATTTGTCATGGAAGACTGCTTTTTTGTTGGCCATTACCTCTGCAAGAAGGGTTTCTGAATTGCAGGCCCTTATGGCAGTTGAGCCTTTCTTAATTTTCCATAAGGATAGGGTATCTTTACGTACTAATCCTACCTTTATGCCTAAAGTGGTTTCTAGTGTGGCTTTAAACCAAACTATTCATTTGCCTACTTTTTATGCAAATCCCCAAACTAAAGGGGAAAAGATTTTGCACACTTTAGATGTACACAGGCAGTTGCGATATTATTTGGACAGAACTAAAGGGTTCAGACAATCTCAGCAGTTATTAGTTTCTTTTGCTTTGTGCTCTCAGGGCAAGCCCATGTCAAAACAAACTATTTCTAAGTGGATTGGTTTTTGCATTGCTTTCTGTTATTCCCATCATGGCAAAGAGGTTCCAGCTGGGATTAGGCCTCATTCCACTAGGGCTACTGCCACTTCAACAGCTTTTTTGAGGGGGGTGGCTACTAAGGATATTTTGGAGGAAGCCACTTGGAGTTCTGTGCATACCTTCTCTAGGCATTACCACCTTCCACTGTACTCTAAATCCAGGGCTGGTTTTGCCACTGCTGTGTTGCAGGGCATTTTGGCAGCTCCTGCTTCATTATAGTTTAGCCATCCTCCCTTACCTCTGCTTTGGGATTCTACCCAAGTGTTAGGACTGCAGCAATGTGAGATGAAGAACATAGTACAGTTTTGTACCTACCATAAATGTAGATGTTCGAAGATCCACATTGCTGCAGTCCAATTTACCCTCCCTCCTTCCCCTCTGTAGTTTGAGGTGGTTGTGTGGGTTGGGTTATCCATCTGAGGTATAATTGTATAATTGTATATATTGTACATATTTTTGGTGTTAGGCTGGTTGGTTGTTTAGTTGTTGTCTATGGGTTTTGACCTTTCTTTTTAGGGTCTTCTGACATCTGGGGCAAGAAAAGACTGAGGATATGACGTCGGTCATGCGCATTTGTACCCTGACGTTCTGATGTCAGTCAAATGCGCCTTGACCGACGTCAGCCTTATACTCTGATATTCGGGCCGACCGAGGGACAGCGGACTACCCAAGTGTTAGGACTGCAGCAATGTGGATCTTCGAACATCTACATTTATGGTAGGTACAAAACTGTACTTTCCTGGAGCCAGACTCAGAGGATGGGCACAACGGTGCCCATATTACCTCATATTCTTCAGTACTTTACAGAAATTCTCCACAAGGGCCTATCCTTCTCGTCAATTAAAATTCATGCCTCTGCCATTTCAACACATTATAATACGGAGCCACCCCTCTTTTCTCACCCCTTGCTAAACCAATTCCTTAGAGGGGCCAAAAATTTAAGAAACCCCCCCCCAGGGAGCACCTACTCCAGCCAGGGACCATATCTTTGTATTGGAAAAGCTCATTCTCCCTCCCTTTGAGCCAGCTGCAACTTCAGAGTTGAAATTCCTTTCTTGGAAAGCAGGCTTCCATCTAGCCATCACTTCAGCAAGAAGAGTGTCTGAATTACAGGCCCTTATGGCAGTGGAGCCCTTCATTATCTTCCATGCAGACAGGGTTTCTCTCAGGACCAATCCTTCATTTATGGCCAAGGTGGTGTCTAGTGTGGCCCTAAATCAGTCCGTTCATTTGCCTACTTTTTTTCCCTAATCCACAAAACAATGGAGAACAAATTCTGCACTCTCTGGACGTGCACAGACAACTTAGATTTTATTTGGACAGGACTAACCCTCTCAGAAAATCTGAACAGCTGCTGTAGTTGGCTTTGCTGCAGGGGCAGAGGGGAAGACCATTTCAAAGCAAACCATTTCTAAATGGATAGCCCATTGCATTAATTTCTGCTATAAGCACCATGGAAAACTTACCCCACAGGGGGTAAGATCACATTCCACCAGGGCTGCATCTACCTCTACAGCCTTTCTCAGAGGAGTCCCTACCAGGGACATCCTAGAAGCTGCTACCTGGAGCTCTGTACATACCTTCACCAAGCATTACCACATGCCTATTTTTTCTAAATCCAGAGCTGGTTTTGCCACTGCAGTCTTGCAGGGCTTAATAGCTGGCCCTAATGCTCTGTAACTTCCTCCTCCCTTCCTTAGCTTTGGGAATCAACCCAAATGTGATGACTGCAACAGTGAAACACGAAGAACATAGAGTTCTGTACACTTACCATAAATGTAGATGGTAGATGTTAGAGTGTATTCACTGTTGCAGTCCTGGTTACCCTCCCTCCAGCCCCCTGACTTCTGTTGGCTCTATCTTTCCTTCTTGTTTGGTGTATTTGCTTTTTGATGGAGGTGTACCATAACATATAATTGCTTCCCATTGTGGGGGCACCTGACATCTGGGGCAAGTAAAACTGATGTAATGGCGTCGGCTATATGTTTTATACCCCTGATGACCTGACGTCATGGAAGAAGAGGCAGCATCCAATACAGGAATCCAAGACTGGTATTCAGGCCGGCTGAGGGCTACCTGCAGGTAGATGACCCAAATGTGATGACTGCAACAGTGAATACACTCGAACATCTACATTTATGGTAAGTGTACACAACTGTACTTTCCTAAGTGGGGTATAGGATGGCGGGGGTGTTTGCTTCCATTTACTGGTGATGCCTGAGAAGTGAATAGGGTCATGCCCAGCTCTAAATCTAAATGAGTTCTGTCCTCTGTTAGGTGATCGCTGCATTCTTTCTAGTCTCTCCATAATGGTTCATTATTTTATTTTTAGCTTGACCTGTTTGTGGGCTGCTGTTCAGCTTTGGAATTTGCTTAGCAGTGAGGCATCTTTTTCGTTGACTACAGTGCCTCCTACTAGTGGACTGATTAGTCCTGGCTTCCCTAGAGTGGGATTAACTGAACTATTCAACTAAATGAACTGTTTGTTCTTTTAGACAGTTCCTCTCATTAAACATAGGATTTACTGACATCTGGATACTTTTTTATTTTTCATATTTAAAATAATTTCACTGTATTTTACTGCATGATGTAGATTTGGTGTATTAAAGTATTCAGAAGGCATAGTATTTGTGGAAGTACATTCATATAGTTATGTTTTATACCTCTGGGTTATTCTCTGCTCCACTGTTCTGTGAGTCTAGAAACATTTTCAGTATAATTCTGTTTTGTAGACAGACGCATGTCCTTCCAGGATCTACTCCTGTCTCTAGAAAATGTAAAGGAAGTTTTGCTAGCTTAATTATTTTAATTAATTATTTCAAATTCTGTGTGCTGATAATTTTGACAGAAAACTCTTTTCTTACTTTTCAAGGTGTGACTTTTGCTTATTTGCAGCTTTATTTTTGTTTTCTTTTGCAATTTGGAAGTTTTGTGTTAAAACTTTGTCTTTAGAACTGTGACGAGTTAACTGTCACCCCCCCCCCCCCCCGATTGGCTCTTTTATTTCAAATAGAGTAATGAAAGTCTTAGCCCAAGATAACTATGCTCCTTTTGAATCTATTTACCAGACACATGCTTAGTTAGATGCATGTTGATATAATGTCTGATTTTTTTACCCTTGTGGTTAACTGGCTTATATCTTTCAAATTTTATTACTCATCTTGTCTCCAACTTCAGCAGTGTTTTCGTAGAGAACCAACACTGAAAACAACTTTGGAAGGTCATTTTTGAAAATGAAAATGTAATTTGAATTATTTTTTTCTGCAGTGTATGAAGAGAGACACAAATGTACTAGATAATTAATTTTTTTTCTTTTAAAGCATGGTCACTTTTGTGCGACAGTCTGAAAGCTTCTAGGGAAAATAGGTTATATGCTTCAAAAGTCATTTTCAAAGTTAAGAGACTTGGATCATACTGTATTTATGAAGTCTAAACAGTAACTTCACCATGCTTTTATATGTTTAAGACCATGTTGACCTAACAACAACAATAAAATATTTCTTTTGGATTGTTCTGCTCCATCTGGCAATGAGGTAAGGGTGTACGAGTTCCTTCAACTAGGTTACCTTTTTGCTAACTCCTTGGCTTTGACAGCTTTAAATGTTTGTAATGGTTAACTTTCAAACTGACATTACAGAGCATATTAGCTCTCAGTGGTTAATGAATCATTTTTCTTGCAGATGATATTTTATACCTGATAAAACCAGAAAAGGACATTTAAGTGTTGTGGAACATTTTGCGGCAGTTTCAAGTCTTTTCAGGATACAAAAGTAATGAAGACAGTACCCACACACATTTGTTCAGCATTACTCATATTTATGGAGGCATGATAAAATTAAGTACTTAGGAGTGTGGGTTAAAAAGGATTATGTTATGGCAGCTAAGGATATGCGAGAAGAGACTAAACAAAAGATGATACAAAAACTGAGAAACTGGAAGCTCTTGGTTGTGGATATCGATAGTAGGATACAAGTAGTTAAAATGTTTTTAGTTCCTTTTGGGATATTTTTATCAACCAGAGGGGAAGTTGTGGATATCAATTAAAGTGTTGAATGATTTTATCTGGGAGGGGAACAGGGCAAGAGTCAAGTGGCATAAGTTGATTCTTCCAGTAGAACAGGGTGGATTAGGATTACCTAATTTGAAGGGGTATTTCAGAGTTACACAGTTAAGGCTCCTGTACATAGCACAAGCAGAAAAGTGCAGTTCAAAGTGGAAAAGGATGATGATGAAACGGGGGAGGGGGAGGAGGCCTCAAGAAACAAGGAGAGACTGGGATTTTGTTTGCAGATCCTTAAGGAGAATAACAGTAACCAAACAGAATATTGTATTCATAAAGTAGCAGAAAGTATTGTAAGAACAAAGCTGATGTGGGAATGGAGAAATACAATTCTGCTGATAGGGATGGCTGCAGTTATGGATACAGACAGTAGGCAAGGGGGGGGCTGCAATTTGCTGGAGCAAACAGGCAAAGAGACCAAGGTATTGGAAGCAAATAACTAGAGAGGGAAATATGATAGAATGGGGAGAGGCAAAACATTATTTGGACTGCAGGCTAGAGATTGCCTTTCCCTATCGAGGATTGATATCAGAATATAAGCAAAGAGAAAAAATAGGGGGATCCTAAGTGAAGGACTAGCACTGGTAGAGTTTTTAATAGAATCAACAATAGGAGCCGCTGCTAAAAAGGGATAATTAGTAGAACATACAAAATATTTCCTGATAACATTAAGAATTAATCAGAGGAGGTAAAGGATTGGAAAAAGAGACTGGATGAGCAATTCACAAAGAAACAAAAGGGTCATATATTTATGACTCCAAAATATGCAACTGAATCTAGAAGGTTTGGGTTCTTTGCTTGGAAGTATTTACATAGGTATTTTTGTAACCCAAGTAGATTCTAGAGAAAATGTTGGAGGTGTGATGAGGAAGAAAGAGGTAATTTAGAACATATTTTTTGGGAGTGTAATGAGTTTGCAGACTTTAATCAGAAATACTGAATGAGTAGATTGGCATAACTAAGGAAAATTATTTTTTGAGCTATGATACAGAATTGGAATTGCCTAGACATAGTAGGGCCTTGCTGAGTTTAATTATGGTGTCTGCCAAACAAACAAGCAATTACTATATAACAGTGATAAAACAACTGGGAATGAGATCTTTAGAAAAGGGCAGGAGCGAAGTACATAGAAAAAATGGGAGTTATGGAAACATATGCAAAATCATGTTTTGGATGAGGAGTGAGGTTTAAAAGAAGTCAGGATTTGAATGATTTGTATAATGTTTTGACTGACTGGATAGATAAGTGATTTACAATGTTTAGAACCAAAAATATGTTGGTATGGTTTGTTTTCATGTATATAAATGTACGATTGCCAGTGTCATAAGTGATAATTTAATAAAGATGTTTCTTGTTAAAAAAATAATAATTTTCAGATTTAAGTAGTTCTGAAATTCAGACTATTAAATCACTGTATTGTAACTGTCTCTATATCTGTGTAGCTCATCTTTTCATGTTTGCTTTATCTTTTAAGATTTCTGTTAGTAATGTATTGATGGGGAGACATGTTTACCTCAAAGGGCTGCAGTATTCATAGAATGTGATTAAAAAAAAATGGAAAATTTCCAGTTTTGACTGGGGTTCTTTTTAGTATGGACACCACTGCCTTCATTCATGACTACAGAACAAGGGCAAAGCAAGTTAGAATCTTTCAAGAATAAAAAAAAAAAAAGTATTCTTCATCATTATATAGCAGAGAAATGTTTATCTTATAAAAAAGTGTTTTGATCATTGTTCTTTAAGGGTCAGATTTTTAGGCTTAGACTGTGTGGGAGGTCATACTTTTTTAACAGAGAAAATGGATGGTCCTTGTTATGTCTATTTAAAAGAGAACATGGATGATTTTAATGTGTTAGGTATTTTTTCTAGTATGTTCCCTCAATGTCTGAGAATGAGTATTCTACTGAGTGTCTCCTTTGGTCACCCTGAAGTCTTGCAGCTGGAAACCTCCTTCCATCTTTGATCTGTTACATGTATTGTGCTCTCTGCACCAAAATTTCTTGCAGTATGTGACAGAATGTAACATTTTCTTAAATGGGGAAGCATATCCAATAGTCTGTAAGTGAGAAGGCTTTACTTGCTGTTTCTATAAAGTAGTCATTTTGGTAAACATTCTGATCATGTCCATTCCAGGGATAGATCTCTCCTTTTTCCTGCGACACTTGTCCTGCACAAAATCTTACAGAAGAAAGCCACAGAAAGGCACTGTTTTCCTTGCAGAATATCAGGTTATTACTCCATTTCTTTTCCATTAAAAACACACAAGTGGTGGTCCATTCAAGAAATGTCCAGATGTTCTTCGTGTTTCACTGTTGCAGTCATTACATTTGGGTAATGCAACGACAATACCCAATGGACCAAGCAAGATTTAAATTGGAAATGTTTGCTTTAATATGGAAAAGTATTTTTTAATTGGTGTAATTGATTTTCAATTGAAAGTTAATTGAAGTTTTTTTTGTATATAAATGCATGAAGTGTGTTAAATGTTTGTTACTCCTGGAAGGTGGTTGCACCGAAGCGCTAGCATTGGGTATTGTCGTTGTATTTCATTATGGTGGAGAGGAAGTAGTGGTCGTATACATTACATTTGGGTAATCCTGCTGGCAGGTTGCCCTCAGTCAGCCTGAATTCCAAAGTCCTGGGTCCTGCGTCGGCCGCTGTTGCCCCTTCCCTGACGTCAGGTCGTCAGGGATATAAAAGATGCGGCCGACGCCATTTTCTTTAGTCTTTCTTGCCGTGCGGTGCCCGAAGCAGAAGCAGTTCGCAAGTGCCTGTCGGCGGACTCCTGAAATTTTCGGGTTCGGGTTTTAGATCCGAAGTCTTCTGTAAAGCTAAGTACCCCATTGAGGAAATTTTTTTCTTGCTCCAGACCGATGTCAGAAAAAGTTAATAATTGTATTTCTTGTGGGAAGCAAATACCTCATAAGGACTTTCATTCTTACTGTATTCCTTGCCTAGGCCCTGACCATAACGTTTCAGGTCGTCGGTTTTGTGCTAGATTTAACCAACGCACTATTAAGCGTCAGTATGACTTTGCATTAAATTATTTTGGATGCAGATTTAATTATCCAGAAATGTCGTCGGATAGCTATCCGACTACTGGAGTTCACAAAAAACGCAAAGAAAAAGATAGACAACCGAGGCCCAAAACCGACAACGAAGCTTCTCCTAAGCCAGTTGCCGGTCCGCCGGTTCTCAGTGAGGTACTTTCGCAGCCCCTGACGCCCGCTACTTTAGAGTCGCAGGCTGCTACCGACTCCCACGTGGAGTCGGCTATGCCTCTGGAAACTCATGGTATTGGAGCCTCGGACGCTATTCCTTCAGATGGGTCCGGAGCCACTGAGCAGGCACCGGCTTCCGAGGGTGTATTCAGACCTAAACATCTATACATTAAACCGACTTCAAAGGCAAAGACTAAAGCACCTTGAAAGACAAAGAAGCAAACTCAAGAGCTACGTGAACAGGCCTCCATGCCCAAAAAGCAGATGCTCAAAATGGCGGAAGGCTTGATTACCTTGATCAGGGGTTTCCATCCCCCTCCTGATAAGAGGCCTAGGCAAGAGACTGACTATGAATCTTCAGATCAGGTTTCCATTTCTTCTGATCAGAAATATTCTCTTCCCCCCTATGAGGATTCTGATGCTGAAGAATCTATTCCTTCAGCTTCTCCTCCAGAGGACTATTCTTTTGGGGAAACCTTACATACTATGAGGGAGCATTTCCACTGGGAGAGCCAAGATTTTTCAGAATCTAAAAAGAGGCTCGGGGATTTCCTGTAACTACCTCAACACAAGCCACTAGCCATTCCACTTGTGTCAGACATTGTAGATGATGTGTTTTCGGAGTCTAGTCTTACCCCTGACTCCTTGCCTCCAGCTCCTGTTAAGCCTGACAGATATTACAGGGTTCCTGACTCACATAAATTCCTTTTTAAAAACCCTGCTGCAGACCCAGAAACTATTTCTCAGGGTCCCAAGGGAGTTGAGGCTTTCGCTGCAAAAAACCCTACCCCCTCTGACAGAGATTCTAGGGCATTGGATAGATGGGGAAAAAGGTTTACACATCTGCTACCTTGGCTATAAGGGCCTTAAACTGTCAGTTTCATATGCTCAAATATCAGCAGCATGTCATGGCATTGCTTAAACAGAAAATGTTGCTATACTCTGAATGTGCAGAAAACAAGGAAATGCAGGATTTATTGCATGCAGCTGAACAAGTTGGAAAGCATACTTTGCAATGTGGTTTTGATTCTTTAGAGGCCTCCTGCAGGGCTGCAGTTACAGGTTCTGTAATTAGGAGGCATGCTTGGTTAAAGGAACAAAATCTGCCTGATCATGTTAAAGTTAAATTATTAGATGCACCTTTACAGCATGATACTTTGGCGTTAAGGCAGAAGAGGTGTTAAAGAAAATGGAGGACAAAGCTAAATCTATGTAAACGGTCAAAGATTTTTTACAAGTACAGCCACCTAGGTTTAGTAGACACTGACCAACAAAGAATTGGTCCTTTCCTGTGTCAGACAGACCTCAAAGGGGCAGATCCCAGGCACAAGGTTCATTCCGCTCAAAACAATGGGGGGCTTCTACCTCCAAAGTTGGAGAAGACAAATCACAACCATTCAGGAAACAGTTCCAATGACTTTCCCCTGCCTGCACAAGCACTTATCTCCTGGCAGTCCCCTTAGGGGGAAAATTAGCACTTTTTTCTCAAAATTGGCATATTATAACCCAGGACAAGTGGGTCTTAAATATCGTGTCACAAGGCTACAAGTTTCATTTCCATACCCTGACAAAGGCAGACGGCTGGCTAGATCTGCCAAAAAATCAGAGGGCAGAGGCACAAAAACAAGTCTCATCCCTCATGGACATAGGGGCCATTCAACTAGTGCCAGAGCAAGAGCATTGACAACGATTTTACCCAGAAAGGACAAGGCCTGGAGGCCAATACTGGACCTATCTATTTTGAACACATTCCTGGATATACCAAAATTCAAGATGTTGACTTTGCAGCAGCTTCTGCCCATGCTGGGCAAGAATACTTGGCTTGTGACTTTAGACCTAAAAGAGGCATACCTGCATGTCCCAGTCAGACAAATATGCAGAAGATACTTCAGATTCATGGCTGGCTCAATGCATTACCAATTCTCTGCACTGCCCTTTGGCTTATCTACTGCTCCCAGGGTCTTTACAGAGTGCCTGGCACCAGTAATTGCATTCTGCAGACAAAGAGGAATACAAATATATCCTTACTTGGACGACTGTCTAATTCAAGCAGAGAACAAGGACATTCTTCTACAGCATCTGGCGTTTGTGAAAAGACTTCTAACCTGCCTAGGATACACAGTCAACGAAAAGAAATCAAAACTAGTACCCTCTCAAGAGATAATATTCCTGGGTGCAAGCTTAAATACAACTGTCCAGATGGCTTATCTCATGCCAAACAAACAAAGACAACTGACTACCTATTTCAAAATGCTGGCAACAAAGGCCCAGTTATCTGCAAGAAAAATTCTGCAGGCTTTGGGCTTCAAGGCATCCTGCATCCTACTAATTCCGTATGCAAGATTGCATATGAGGAAACTTCAATGGTACCTAAAAAGTGTTTGGACTCAACATTGCCACAGCATGGAAACTATGATTGCTCTCATTCCCTGCCTGCAACAGGAGTTTCGATGGTGGGCAAAGGCTTGTCACCAAAACAAGGGACAGCCATTCACATTACCCCCAGCCAGGCAAACACTAACAACAGATGCATCAGATTATGCCTGGGGGGCCCACATGGCAGGAAGATGCATTCACGGCACATGGACCTCAAACCAAATGCATCTACATATCAAAAAGAGATGCTAGCAGTTCAAAATGCCCTGACAGCCTTCAAGGACCTACTTCATCCAGGACAACTACTGATAGACAACACCACGGTCATGTGGTATATAAACAAGCAGGGGGGCACTCATTCTTACCCTCTTTGCAGACTAGCCATGACTTTGTGGGACACAGCATTGACTTACCAAGTACACCTGCAGGCACAATTCCTGCCAGGAAGGAAAAATACTCTGGCAGACGACCTAAGCAGAAACCTCATGGTTCTCCACGATTGGCACCCGGATCCACAAGTCTTCAGCATAACAAGGGAATGGGGATGCCCGGACATAGATCTATTTGCCTCCCCTCACAACTACCAACTAAAAAGATTCTGCACAAGGATTTATCACAGACAAGTATGGAAAGTGGACGCCCTATCTTTCAGCTGGAAAAAACTTTCAGTATATGCATTTCCCCCTCTGCCTCTCCTCCCCAAGGTACTCCTAAAGGTCAGACAGGAGAAGCCAAGGATGATACTAATTGCCCCAGACTGGCCCCACCAGTACTGGTATCCAGTACTAAGGAGCTTGTCTCAATGCCCAGCTTGGACCTTACTTCAGATACCTCATCTACTGTCCCAACAAGACAATCAGATCCTGCACAGGCAACTCAGGACTTTAAGCCTGGCAGCATGGCGAATAATGTAGTCATACAAAACACACCTCTCAGTAAAGCTGTGATGGATGTCATTTTGGAGGCCAGAAGGCCTAGTACTAGAAAATCTTGTGCTGGAAAATGGAAGAGATTTTGTGCTTGGAACTAGGCACAAGGAACTGATACAGCTGTGCCAAATATTCCTCAGATTTTTGCAATACTTAACTGAGATGCTGGACAAAGGTCTATCTTTTTCATCTGTTAAAATTCATGCCTCTGCCATTTCGGCTCATTACAATACAGAGCCACCAGTCTTTTTTCATCCCTTACTAAAACAGTACCTCAGAGGAGCCAAAAACTTAAGGCCTCCAAAAAGATCACCAATGCCTGCATGGGACCTCAACTATGCCTTGGAAAAACTCACCCTGCCACCTTTTGAGCCAGCTGCTACGGCTGATGTAAAGTTTTTATCTTGGAAAACAGCTCTGCTCCTAGCAATAACTTCTGCAAGACGAGTTTCAGAGCTTCAGGCACTCATGGCTGTGGAACCTTTTATCATTTTTTTATCCAGACAGGGTCTCTCTGAGGACAAACCCAACATTTATGCCTAAGGTGGTGTCCAGTGTGGCTCTTAACCAAACTATTCATCTGCCAACTTTTTATCCAAATCCGCAGAACAAGGGGGAGAGAATTCTGCATTCTTTGGACGTACACAGACAGCTTTGATTCTACTTAGACAGAACCAAAGTTTTCCAAAAGACAGAACAATTACTATTGGCATATGCTGCAGGATCACAAGGAAAGGCTATCTCAAAGCAGACTGTTTCAAAGTGGATAGGCCACTGCATTCATTTCTACTACTTACACCATGGCAAGTCAGTGCCTAAGGGCATTAGGCTACATTCAACCAGAGCTGCAGCCACTTCAGCAGCCTTTCTCAGGGGAGTACCAACCAAGGACATTTTAGAGGCTGCTACTTGGAGTTCAGTGCACACCTTTACCAAGCACCGTCATCTGCCACTCTACTCTAAATCCAGGGCAGGCTTTGCCACTGCAGTTCTGCAGGGCCTCTTAGCCATTCCTAATGCTGTTTAGCTCCAGCCTCCCATCCATAGCTTTGGGACTCTACCCAAATGTAATGACTGCAACAGTGAAACATGAAGAACATAGTACAGTTGTGTACACTTACCATAAATGTAGATGTTCGAGTGTGTTCACTGTTGCAGTCCAGGTTACCCACCCGCCATCCCCCTTTCTTCTGATGGAACCTATTTTTCCTTCTCTGATTTATACAACCTATGTGGTGTATTTGCTTGTAGAGAAAGGTAAAGTTTATATTGGTGCATGTATTTATATGTATATAAATTTTGGCTACCCTTTTAGGGGGCACCTGACATCTGGGGCAAGAAAAACTAAAGAAAATGGCGTCGGCCTCATCTTTTATACCCCTGATGACCTGACATCAGGGAAGGAGTGACAGCGGCCGACACAGGACCCAGGTCTTTGGAATTCAGGCCGACTGAGGGCAACCCGCCAGCAGGATTACCCAAATGTAATGACTGCAACAGTGAATACACTCGAACATCTACATTTATGGTAAGTGTACACAACTGTACTTTTCTGCAACTTTTTTTTTTTAAGTGGAGGAGTTCAGGATGTTAATTCTGTAGCTTGGATAGTTTATTTCCACGTGTCTTGCTTTAACTATGTCAGGTCTCAGGTCAAGTGAATTCCATGTCTAACCTTGTCTGTAGAACTGCCTGTTTCAGACACAGTTCAGTGATTTTTTTTTTGATCACTTCACCATAATTTCTTTTTCTAGATTTCTTCGGTCTTGTAGTGAATATGAAAATGTCAGACTTTATTCCTTCTCAATAGTGTTTTTTGGAAGTTGTCCTTGAAACAGTTCAAAAGTAGGTGGTCTTTATCCCTGAAAGATTTCGAGGTTTACTGTCTCTGTTTTGATGGTAGCTTTGTAGCCCAGAATCCTGGTTACATTATTTCTGACCCTTTTCTGTCATGATAGCCAGCATCATGTTAGTGCAGATTTCTAGATTTTCACATAATGGAAGTATTTGTTCAGATTTTTGGGATCTTTTAGGGCATAACTAGGGTCAGGAGATATTCTTGATTTAAGTTTGTTAATGAACTCAGTTGTTCATTAGCTTCTCCTCAGCTGGACTATGACAGTCCATCCTCCTTCCCCATCTGAAGTTTGAATTTAGCTTGGGGGTACACCTGTAATTTTGATTGGTCCAGGTGTTTGGTCCCCTTCTCATTTGAAGTTGTATACTAAGTTGAAGAGATGGCAGTAATCTTAACCACCAAGTCCTTGAACTGAATTTACCTAGGAATTCTTCAGGTGTCGGTAGACAAGACAATAATGTACTGTAGAAGCATGCAGAGAGGCATACACTCATACCAGCTGTATAGTGTGGCCACACACCTTTGGAAGGTAGTCTTGGTATTGTACCCTAGACTAGCGTTCTTTCATCTGACAGGAACAATTGGTTACCTGGTACAACAGGTAAAAATCTCCATGCACCTGGATCAGAGATGGAAGCTCAACCTCATTGCATCCAGCTGAGGTCTGCTGAAGGTGGATGTGTTTTCAGTGCATCTCACTGCTTAGCTTCTGAGAACAAAATGTATTGCAAGAAAATTAGAAAGGAAAATGTTTTGTACGTTTTCCTCCTCTGCAGTGGCTCATAGAATATGTTTAAATGCAGGAGAAGATAAGCACCTATTTATTATTGCCATCTCTTTCAACCTCTGCACTGACTAAAGCAGCCATGGTTATCTCTACTGTTCGTGTGTGTGGATCAGTTTGATTTGTAACCTCCTCCTCATGGAACACATTCCAGATTCAGCAGTAAAGATGTGTACTTTCCCCCTGCATTCCTGTGCCTTCCTAGTGCCCTGCTGCTTCTACGTACTTAACTCTGCCTCATATCTTCTGCAACTACTCTCCTCTCTTACCCTCTCTCCTTTTCCAAAAAAAAAAAAAAAAAAACTATATATAGATTTGTACTGATGTAGTTATTAGGAATTATCCAATATTATCTTCCTCCCAACTGTAGAAAATTCCTTAGTTTTGTATTTGTTGTACTTAGACTATCTGTGTTTCTCCTTGTTGGAAAACTGTAATTTTATTACTCTGTGTAATCTAAATTTAACGTGGAGTTTTTCTCCCCGGGCCTCCACTGAGAATGGGTTTCTGACCCAGTAGGCTTTTCCAGTCAACAAATGTAAATAAATAAATAATAAATGTGGAAACTGGGGGTTTCTAAGTCCCAACTAAGGGAAGCCAGGAAGCCTACCACCAGCAATCATACTTGCCTAACTAAAAATGTTTTCTTTCTGGTACATGGAGTACATGATGACTCTACAGGAACATTTTCCTGGCATTTTAGATTCTTTTTTACTTGTTCTTGAGTTTCCTGCTCATCATTTGACGTATAGATTTCTGCTGTATCAACTTGTCTGCCCTGGGTACCTGCTTTGCTTTTGTTTCCCCACAGTCAGGATGTTTCTAAAATGTGAAGTGTTTATCATATTTGTCACTGCTGCAGTAGTCTTAGCTGTATGGGTTATATCCTGCCAGGGATACAACAGCCAACCAACTTCCAAAGCTTTAGGGCACCTTCCACATACCCAGACTGTCAGAAAGCTCGAGCAGAGCTGGCTAAAATACAAGTTTGGGTGCCAAGCCCTTCAGAACTGCTGCAAAAGAGTATGCTTCTTTGAGGATCGATGGTCAGCTTGATGTTGTTCCTTTGCTGGACAGTTAAGTTCTCTTTGGGGGGAAATCTTTCTTTTTCTAAATATTATTTGTGTTTTATCACTTTCCTCTTCAGAAAAGTTGTTTTAAAGCTAGGAATGTTGTGTTTTAATGGACTGTCACCAGAATGTATCGTACTTTTAAACTGGTGCGCTTTTTTCTTGTCAGTTTAAAAGTTGTGTAAAATAACTGAAAAACATTTTTCTGTGAAGAAATTGTTTTATTTTGCATTTTGGCATGTAGCAAAGTGTATTAAACTGCTTTTCACTGTGTTTTTCTGCGAAAAAAGTTACTTTTAAAGACTTGTAGGTTTTCCTGGCATTTGTTGCTTGTCTTTATTGGGAAAGAGGCACTGTTTTCATCTTTACAACGGAACAAGCTACTAGTCCCACAGTCTGTCCTTCATCCAGGCACAAAAAAAAAAAGGTTAAGCAAAACAGACTTTGCCAGTCCAGCAGGCTTGCATTTTGCCTCAGCTGCAGGTGGGTGACTGTGCTGTAGCAATTTGTTGTACCTCAGACCCCTCATCTTTTACCCAGATCCCTTTGGTGTAGCATCTACAGCCATTATGTACTGAGGATTAACCATATCCTTTTTGGCTGTTAGGGCTCCCTCAGTGGGCAAGTGAGAGCCACTCTTTTTGCTCCTGGGAGACAGAACAGGTAACATTTCCCTGTTGTATCAAAATGCTGTACCCATCCCTTGGGATAGTAACACAGCTGGCCCCATGTTTTTCCTGTCAAAAAAGAAACAAAACTAAGCATGTATCTACTCCTCCTCAAATTTCCTTAGACAGAAGTAGTTTACAGAGTTTGGCTCACGATTTTAAAATTCAGGCTGTTGATCTTCTTGTAAAGTAGTTTCTGATAGAAGAAAGAGGGATACCTCTTTTCCTGAAGAGATTTAAGGTTCTGAATTCGAGCAGAAAGATGAAGGGACAGATATAGGTTTTCCCTGAGATTTCTGATTCAGGCTGAGAGTAGAGCTCAGCTTCTTGTTTCTTCTGTGAGGGTTTCTCTCTCTGTGACTATTGCTAGAATGTGCCAGTGTTTTCAATGGGAGAACATTGAGGTTTCTCAGTCCCTCAAAAAAATACTACAAATTGTTACAGAAGGAATTTCCAAGACCTGCAGCTGTCCCTCCTGTTCTGTCTGCTTTAGAGGACGTGTGTGTCACTGTTTGCAATTTTCCTGATAGTCAGCCAGGCTGCCCCTAAAAAAGCAGATAGGATGTGTAAAGCTCCTCATTCTTTTAGTCTTTTGTACACTATTCTCAAACCTGACCTAGCAGCCATAGCTTTAGTTGATCCTACTGCTGATAAGCACTTGGTTAATTCTAGTCCTACTGTTTTTGATGGGGGAAATTATTGAAAAGTATGGGGGAAACGTGTCTACTTCTGCAACTTTGATTTTTCAGAATTTTGAATTGTCAGGCTCATATGTTAAAGCTTGATGTTCTTTGTGTTTCACTGTTGCAGCCATCACATTTGGGTTATCCCTGCCAGGATAGCCCTCAGTCGGCCCAAATACCAGAGGCATAGTATTTCTGCATTGGTTGCCATCGCTCCAGGGCTGACGTCCGGTCGTATAAGGCTGCCAACGCCATTACATCAGTCTTTCTTGCCGAGGAGGCAGAAGCAGTTTGCATGAGTGCCGGTCGGCCGCTACCCGAATTTTCGTTTTCCAAATTGAAGTTGAAATCCTTTTTTCTTGCTCTAACCATTGTCAGAAAAAGTTCTCTCGTCTGTGGAAAGCAAATACCGCACAGAGACTTTCATTTTTACTGCCTCACTTGCTTAGGCCTTGACAATGACGTCCCCCGCTGTCGCTTTTGTGCTTTGTTCAACGACAGAATTATACATCATTGGGCCCTTATTGTAGCTAGATATTTTTGCTCTCAGTCCTCAAATTCTGATATGGCTTCGGTAAGCCATCCGACAGCAGATCTTCTGAAAAAACTTAAGGATAAAGACAGAGACAGACAGCACAGGTCCAAACCTACCGACGACGCTTCCGTTAAGCTATTAGTCAGTTTACCGGTCCTCAGTGAGTTGCTTTCGCAGCCCCTGATGCCCGCTTCTGTGGATTCGCAGGCCGCTACTGAGACCCTTTCGGAGTCTGGTAATGCCGTGAGACTCTTCATCGACTAAGGATCCTGGGGATGTCTCTATCTTGATTGGGTCCGGAGCCGCTGAGCAAGCACCGGCTTCTGAGGAAGTACTTCGCACTACTGATTCTCAACACAGACCGACGACTTCTTTCACGTCTACCATTCTTTTGAAAACTACTGCGTTTCTAAGGCCCAGGGTACGAACCACACCTAAGAAACCGATGACCCAATCTCAGGCACCTGCTTCCTTGCCTCAGTCTCAAATGCTTAAAATGGCAGAAGACCTTATAATGCTGACCTGGGGAAGCCAAACTACCCCTTCCAAACGAAAGAGATTTGTCCCCAGTCATTTTATCTGAACAGGAGTCCGATGACTGATGCATCTGAATATGAAGACATGCAACCCCTCTCTGCTTATGAGGATTCTGATCCAGAGGAATCCATTCCTTTAGCCTCTCCACCCGAGGACTTTTCCTTTGGTGAAACCCTACATACTTTAAAGGAAAATTTCCATTGGGAATGTCAGGACTACCCTCAGTCTAAAAAGAGACTCCGGGAATTCTTAGATCTCCCACAGCACAGACCTCTGGCCATCCCCCCAGTCCTGGATGTTGTGGAGGATGTTTTCCTAGAATCCAGTTCGACTCCTGACACCCTCCCTCCTGCTCCCAGGAAATCTGACAGGTACTAGAGAGTCCCTGACTCTCTCAAATTTTTTTTCAAAAATTCTACTGCTCACCCTGAGGTTATTTCTCAAGGACCTAAAGGAATTAAAGCAACTTCTGCTAAGAATCCCACCCCCTCAGATAGGGATTCTCGAGCATTAGACAGATGGGGTAAAAAAAGTATACACCTCTGCTACTCTTGCTATTAGAGCACTAAATTGTCAGTTCCATATGTTAAAATTTCAGCAACATACCATGGAACTCCTCAAACAAAAAATATCTTTTCCTGCTTGTGCAGAAAAGAGAGAGTTACAAGAGTTGATGCATTCTGCAAGTCAAGTAACTAAGACTACCTTACTATGTGGTTTTGAAGTTCTAGAAGCATCTTGCAGGGCAGCAGTCACTGGTTCTGTCCTTAGAAGGCATGCTTGGCCTAAGGAACACCCCTTGCCAGACCATGTGAAATCAAAATTATTGGACGCACCCATGCACAAAGACAACATATTTGGCACCAAGGCAGAGGAGGTCTTAAAAAGATGGAAGAAAAAGCTAAATCTACGCAGACAGTTAAAGACTTCCTGCAGGTCCAGCCACCCAGGTTCAGTAGGCATTGCCCCTCCAAGCACTGGTCTTTTCCTGCCCCCTACAGGTCAGCTCAGCCCAGACCCCGTGGAAGCAGCCCCCCCCCCACCAGACAGCAGCCCCAGGGAATGCAGAGATCTAAGCAATGGAGTTCCTCCTCTTCAAAACCAGGGAGTGCTAAGCCACCCCCATGGTAAGAACTCACAATGACCTTCCACTTCCACCCCCTCCCTCTGCCCACCTGCACTTGCCCCTAGGAGGAAAACTCTCCTTCCACGCAAACACTTGGGCCACCATTACCAACGACCGCTGAGTCCTCAACATAGTGTCCCAGGGATACAGATTTTATCTCCACACTCTACCAACCCCAAAAGGGTTCCCAGATCTTACCCCAAACCAGTGGGCAGAGGCCAACAAGCAAGTCCTTTCCCTGCTCTCCGAGGGCAATAGAGCACGTTCCTACAGAACAGATCGGCCAAGGTTTCTACTAAAGACTCTTCCTAGTACCCAGAAAAGCGGGCACCTGGCACCCCATCCGCAGTCTATCCATTCTAAACACCTTTCTGGTGATACCAAAATTCAAAATGCTCACCCTCCAAGCAACTACTACCTATGCTCTCCAAGGATGCTTGGTTAGCCACCGTAGACCTAAAAGAGGCCTACCTACAAATCCCAGTCAAGGAATCATGCAGGAAATATCTACGTTTCAGGGCAGGATCACTGCACTTTCAGTTCTCTGCACTTCCCTTTGGCTTATCCACTGCTCCCAGAGTATTTACAAAATGTCTAGCTCCCGCCATTGCTTTTTGCAGGCAAATAAATATTTAAATTTACCAATACTTAGACTGCCTAATTCAGGCAGACAGTCAGGAAAAGCTGCTCAAGCACCTGACCTTTGTAAAGGACCTTCTGACCTCCCTAGGGTATACTATCAACGAAAAGAAATCCAAACTAGTACCCACCCAAAAAATTATATTCCTGGGAGCAAGCCTGGACACAGCATCCCAGATGGCATTCCTTACACCAGAAAAACAAGCCTACCGGACAACCAACTTCTCTCAGCTAGCCACCAGACCCCAGTTGTCTGCAAGGAAAATTCTGCAAGCTCTGGGGTTCATGGCTTCTTGCATTCTACTCATTCCATATGCCAGACTGCATATGAGGAAACTACAATGGTACCTAAAAAGCCTTTGGTGTCAGCACTCTCAAGAACCTGGAAACTTATATTCGAATGATACCTTGTCTAAGGAAAGATTTTCTTTGGTGGGCAGCAGCATGCTACCACAAAAAGGGACAAATCTTCTCACAACCCCACACTACCCAGACCCTCACCACAGATGCATCAGACTATGCCTGGGGTGCACACCTGGATGGCAGGGGCATGCAGGACCAATGGAGCCCACATCAAATACATCTGCACATCGACTAAAAAGAGATGTTAGCTGTCCAGGACGCACTGACAACTTTCAGACCCCTACTCTCCCCGGGGCCTCTAGTGATCAAAACAGATACCACTGTGATGTGGTATATCAACAAGCAGGGAGGGACTCACTCGTACCCTCTGTGCAGGCTCGCCATGACCCTTTGGCACATGGCCTCAGCCATGCAACTACACCTGTTAACACAATTCCTTCTAGGCTCTCTAAACTCTCTGGTAGACAACTTAAGCAGAAATCTTCTGGACCCACACGAGTGGCAGCTAGACCAAAGAACCTTCACCCTTGTAACTCAGAAATGTGGCACCCCAAAGGTCGACCTCTTTGCTTCCCACTCCAACCATCAGCTCAGCAAATTCTTCACCAGGGAGCCTCACTGCAAGGCCTGGAAAGTGGATGCTCTGTCCTTCCAGTAGGTCAACCTCTTGGTCTATGCATTTCCTCCACTACCGCTCATTAAAAGGGTACTGCTCAAAATAAGGGAGAAAAACTGAGGACATTCATGATAGCCCCAGACTGGCCATGCCAGCACTGGTACCCACTGCTGTGCAGCTTGTCACCTCTGCCACCATGGCATCTCCCTCAGATTCCGACACTCCTGACCCAGAGGGAAGGAGAATTCTTGCATCCCTAATTGCAGACCCTCAATCTGGCAGTCTGGCTTATTTCCTAACCACTGCACAAGCTGCCAATCTCAGGAAACAAGTTCTAGATGTTATACGTGAGGCCAGACGCCCTAGCACTAGAAAGTCTTGTGCTGACAAATGGAAAAGGTTTTGCACCTGGATCCAGGCTAAGGGAGCAGGAATGGCACAGCCCTCCCTAACTCTCATCCTGGATTACCTTGCTGACCTACTACACAGAGGTCTATCCTTTTAATCTATTAAAATTCATGCCTCTGCTTTCTCTGCTCATTTTAGCACAAAGCCACATCTTTTCTCACACCCTCTCATCAAACAGTTCCTAAGAGGGGCTAACAAGTTGAGGCCACCCAGAAGAACACCTTACCCCTGCTTGGGACCTAAAGTTTGTGTTGGAAAAGCTCACCCCCCCCCCTTAGAACCAGCAGCTTCAGCAAAGTTAGTTTCTGTCATGGAAGACTGCTTTGCTTCTGGCCATCACTTCAGCAAGAAGAGTATCCGCGCTACAAGCACTAATGGCTGCAGAGCCCTTCATCATTTTCCATGCTGACAGGGTCTCTCTCAGGACTGACCCATCCTTCATGCCAAAAGTGGTGTCCACTGTGGATCTCAACCAATCCATTCATTTGCCCACCTTTTTCCCTAACCCACAAAACAAGGGGGAAAGGATACTGCACTCTCTAGATGTGCACAGACAGCTCAGATTCTATCTAGACAAGACTAAATCATTTAGAAAGACTGATCAACTGTTAGTCAGCTTTGCTGCAGGAGCAGAGGGCAAGGCCATATCCAAACAAACTATTTCAAAATGGATAGCACACTGCATCCATTTCTGCTACAAACAGCATGGGAAACCTCCCCCCAAGGGGGTCAGGAAACATTCTACCAGAGCAACCTCCACCTCTGCAGCTTTCCTCAGAGGGGTCCCCACCAGGGACATCCTGGAGGCTGCAACATGGACATCAGTTCATACCTTTACCAAGCATTACCACCTGCCTATCTTCTCCAAATCCAGGGCAGGCTTTGCCACCGCAGTCTTGCAGGGCATCCTAGCCAGCCTCCAGTCTTCTTGACTGCCTCCACCCCTTTCTTTAGCTTTGGAAATCAAACCAAATGTGATGACTGCAACAGTGAAAAACAAAGAACATAGTACAGTTGTGTACACTTACCATAAATGTAGATGTTCAAATGTATTCACTGTTGCAGTCCTGGTTTCCCTCCCTCCATCCCCTTTGTCTCTCTCCTTACAATGAACTTTTGGTATTTACTTTCTACTGGTGGTGTTCTCCCACCGTAACCTAGCTACCTCTTGGGAGCTCCTGACAGGGCAAGAAAAAGTGATGTAATGGTGTTGGCTGCCTTATTTTATACTACTGACGACCTGACGTCAGTCCTGGAGTGACGGCAACGGATGCAGAAATACTTCGCCTCTGGTATTCGGGCCGACTGAGGGCAACCCTGGCAGGGATAACCCAAATGTGATGACTGCAACACTGAATACACTCAAAGATCTAAATTTATGGCAAGTATACGCAACTGTACTTTCTGACTTCTTGTGACAGTATAATATTTTTTTTCTGCAGTTTATTCTTGTGAGGAAAACTCTGCTTTAAATTATTTAGTTTCTTCTATTGCACAGGTCACGACTCATTGTTTACAGTGTGTTTATGAATCTCTTGTTACTTCTTCTAGAGCTATGGCTATTGGTACTGTTTTGAGGAGGTTTACATAGCTGCATTTTCAGAACCTCCCAGATGATGATAAATTTACCTTTGGATAGCAATTTAGTTTTTGGCCCCTGTGCTGCCGAGGTGCTCAAAAGGTGTGATGAAGAAGGTAAGCTGATCCAAGGAATAGCTAAGATTTTTCAGTCTTCTTTTCCAAATTTTCTAAGGGATTCTGTAACTCCTGATCTACTTTTGGCAAAAAGGAGACTGAACAGTCTTAACAAAATACAGGTAAGCAGACATTTAAGAAGAAATGTCAAAGGGTTTCCAAAAAGGAGCCTTGACCCTCCTAAAACCAAGTCTGAATGACTACTCAAGGGACCTTATGACCCCCTCCCACCCTGGCCCCCTTTTCTTCTTCCATAAAGTCAGAATCTCCATTTTCCTCTTTGACAACAGATAGTTTCCAACAAATGGGATCTGAAGAGCATTCATCAAGGTTACAGGTGGCAGTGGGAGGAAATGACTCCTTTCCAGGGGGCATTCCTCTTTCTCCAGATCAGACTCTTTTGGTTCCACCAGTTCATCATATGCTGTCCCAAGGAATGAAAGAACCAGTTCCTCCTTCCCAGGTGGGGAAAGATTTTTATTCAAGGATGTTCTTATTGTCAAAGAAAGAAAATGCCCAAATTCAAAATGATGTCACTTCACAAACGGTTACTTCCTCTTTTCCTCGTTCAAATTTCTTGGTAACAATAGACTTAAAAGATGCTCATTGTCACAGCCCTACTTGTCCAGACTTGAGACGTTTCTTCTTTTATATGTGTTTGGATCATATTAACAGTTCTGTGCCTTACTCTTTGGACTATCCGTTGTCCCAAGAGTATTCAAAAAGTGTCTAGCTCCAGTTATAGGTCATTGCAGGCTACAAGGTATTTGCGTTTTTCCATATTTAAATGACTTTCTTATTTTGCAAAGTCTTTTTCAAAGTATCAGGAATATTTGTCTTGGGTGAGGGATCTCTTACACAAGCTGGGATTCCAAGAGATCATTCAAAAGTCTTTCTTGACTCCGTCAAACAGGATTGTGTTCCTGGGATGAACTAGGCACGCCAGTTCAATGAGCTTTTCTTCGACAAGAAGAAATAGATCTACAGCTCGATTATTTCTAAGGTTTTCCACTCAAACGTCATGTCCTGTGAGGGAATACCTCAGGATTTTGGGTTTCATGGCTTATATGATTCTTATGACACCCCTGGCAAGACTCCACATGAGAAAGGTACGGTGGTATCTGAAGTCTCTGGTCCCAGCACCAACACCCTTTGTCTTTTAAAATACCAGTGCTGCTGGGGTTTGTCAGAAGAGAAATAATTTGGTAGAGACAACAGATCTCTTTAAATCCAGGTCTCCCCTTCCCCCCTCTTTGTCAGTCACCATAGATATCTTGGACTTTGCTTGAGGAGCAGTTTCAGGAGGGATAAAAAGTGCAGGGTGGTTGGGACACAGAGGACAGACTTCAGCACATTAAGTATCAAAGAAGTTTGCCTGATCAAGATACTTAACTCCCTGAATTATCTTTGATCCCTGGGACTACTTCACATTGCTGTAGATGATACCACAGTCATGTGATACATCAACAAGCAAGGGGACCAGGTCGTACCCCCTTTGCAGACTAGCCACGTTAGCTTTGGATGTAGCTTCACTGCATAAATTCACTCTACAGGGATCCTACTTTCTGTCAGAGCAAAATTGTGTGGCAGAGAGCTGGGCAGGACCAGGACAGACACTCACAAAAGGAAACTAGAACAGGGGTCTTCATGATTTGAACAGTCTGTGATGAGTTCCTCTAGTAGATCTGCTTGCCTCCTTTCTGAATAATCAACTGTCAATATTCTTTTCCAGGACTCCATGAAAGAAGGTGTGGAAGACAGTTGCCTTTTCTTTTCCTTGGACATGAGTGCTCCTGTATGCTTTCCTCCCCTTTCCCCTATTATTCAGGGTAGTTCTGAAGATTTAGAAGGAATTCCCCAAGATCATTATGGTATCTCCCTTCTGGACTAACTCCCCCCCCCCCCCCCCAAACTTGATCTACACACAGAAGAAAAGGGATGTTTGCTACAATCTGCCTCCTTTCTTTTGTGTTACTCCCACCCATTTCATGGGACTTTGGGCTTGCTACTACAGAGGGTAGCTTGAAATAAGGTATAGTAGGTGAATGAGCCCTCACAGCATGGAGGGCCCTGTCTAGTGGCTACATGTTCCTTCTCTCCTTTCTCTTTCTCAGGTGCGCAGTTTTGATACTGTGGCAGCTGCAGGTAAAGTAAGTGAATGCTAAACTTAAAAGTTGTGCGGTCTTTTCAGATAGGGTGTGTTTTTTGCAAACATTTACCTCCTTGTTAGTGTGTGTCAAAACCTGGAATTCCTGAAGTCTGATATGTCCCTTAACCCCGTATTCTTTGAGCTGGCAGAGTGGATAATGGATGTGGATGTTTGTGTTCTTTAGAATCTAGGAGGTTCGGGTGTAAATTGAATTAAAGCTTTGATGGCATGCATGAGTAAAGTATATCCAAGTACAGATTCAGAAACCATTGTAAAGACTCTTGATATTAGCAGAGTGGCAAGTTCTTCCATATAGCTATTTGTCCGGATTATTAAAAGATGAGAAAATAAAGCAGCAGCTGGAATTTGTATTGACACCTGTTAATCAAAAGCCGTCTGACTTTCTGTGAATGGGAATAGTACAGAATGTAGTGTTAAATATGTTAGTGAAACTGTGTATTTCTAGTTGTGATACACTTATCAGTAACAGACCTTTTAATATTTCTTCCCCTGTTAGTTCTCCTTCCAGTGTACTCCTCCCCTTCTTCTAATGTATCTGTTATTTGTCTTGCTAAAGTTAAGCATCCAAGTCTTCCCCAGTTCTCTGTCCCCCATTTGACTTGTATACAACAGTGGAAGAAAGAAGACTTCATTACACACAGCTTATATAAATTGCTGTTGTTGCTGATGTAAAGGATTTGTAAAGATTATGCAGAAGAATGATCAAAGATGTGTATTATCCATCTGAACAGCAGCAGCAAATCCTGTTCTGTAGTTTTATTTTGATGGTATTTAAAGTCATTACTTTATCTCAAAAACAACTGAGCTGCAAGCTAATTGCTTCTGCTCAGTCATGTTAATGTAAATGTGAAAATTCCATCTTTAGATAAAGCAAGCTGCATCATTGATTGTCCATTTATGTTTAACTATGGTGCAAGTGACCAAAAGAGGCTCATTCTGTAAAGTATGTGCCAACTATTGTTTACCCGCCTGTTACAAAGAGCATGCCATTGTTTCAGGGTCTTGCCGCTTTCAGGAGTCTTTGTATACACACAATGCAGTTTGCATGTTTGCACAAACCTACATGCTCAGTAAAGCAGAAAGTTTGCAGTAGTACACTGCATTATCTGTTGCCTCTTTCCCAAATATGCTGTCAGTGTCAGGAAACTATAAAGAGGGTGGCGGAACGCCTGTATAACACTGTATAGTCCTTCAACAAACTTTCTGTACCTTTTCATCACCTGGCATGGCTCTGAGAATTTCAGAAGTGTAATTAGGCTCAGTTCTTGTAGTAATACTAAGCTGTAGACTTTTGCAAATCTGTATTTGCGAAGTCTAACATTCAAACTCTGAAGATCAAGAAACTGTTGTCTCTGTTAGCTGCACTAGCAGAAGTGGATGGGAAAGTTGTTTACTGCAGTTTATTGACAAGAAGTTAAATAAAATGTGTAAGGTGCTTTGTCACAGCATAGCAGCAGAACCTGCTGATGTACTAAGTGGATTTAAAGACCAAGTAAATGTTTGCGATAGTCTACTTAGCAAAAATTCAAAGAATGTCGTCTTAATAAAAACCAGAACATCGGACCTAGTCTGTGTGTGTTTCTGTTTTCCTTCAATGAATTTATTGTAATGCAATGCAATTATTGTAAGGCTTTTCTTGGATATTTATTTTTAAAAGCTGCACCTTTTAGTGGAAGTAAGGCAGTACGTACGGTAGGTAATCCAAATACTTTTAAAAATGATGTACAATAGTTACTGTTTTGTTGCTGAAAACTATCTGGCAGTTAAATTACTGTAATTTATTTGCAGTTTTTTTTTTTTAGTGGATGTTTACATTCTTTCCAAACTGTAGTGTGCTAGTTAATGGGCATGACCTAAGGAGCTTTTGTGGGTACCTAACATTTAGGCGGGTTCTAGCTATAGAACCCCTGTAGAAGTCAATTCTTAAAATATATTAATTTGTACCCAGTCATTTTTCAGGCTTCTCAAAAAATGCAGATTTAAGAGTCCACATTGTAGCCATTAATAACTTGTAGAAACAGAGCAGCAGACCGATGATCCAGTGTGAAGAATTAGACAGATATGAATGATGACATTGAAGAATTCTGATATTAGCACTGGTTGATAGGCTTAAAGTTGATCTTGTTTGTGTAATTTTACAGCGGCAAGCAGATTGCTCCAGATATGTTCAGCACACGCCAGTGTTTTTAAGGGAGAAATCCATGGAAAATGTTAGTCATAGTTTGTAGTCATCAGTGATTTAATGAAAGGAATAAACAGTGTAGTGACAAAAATCATGAGAGATTTGAAAAAAAAAAATATTTTCCCTAACTGAACATGAGCTTTAAGTTTGCTTCACCTTTGACTTCACCTTTAATGTAAATAAATGTAGCATTGGCATTGCCTTTGACCAAAAGGTCATTAGTTATGATTGCAAGGTAAATGGTCAAATCATAAAAACATTTTTGGCCCATTTCACCCATGTTTACCACTGCCCTCCCTGGTTGTTCCTTGATCCCATTTCTTCTCTAGGGGTAGGAGTCAAGTGAGCTGCAAATAATTGATTCTGCTCGGTCATGTCGTGTAAACGGGGTGGAAGCCATCACCTGTGCACTGGGAGATCTTTTTTTCTAAATCTTGTCCTTCCCTGCATATACCCACTTGCACCCAAGGTGTTGGCATGCATTAGGTGTTTGTGATGTACACCCACCAGTTCATGTGCAGTGTAATCTATTGGACCTGTACCCACCTTGTGATCCCTGGTCTTCAGTGGGGATTGACCCATGGGGACTGTGCCAAGACTGGTTCCCAACCCTGCCCCTGAACAGACTTTTCTCTTGAAGAGGTGGGAACAGGCTAACTACTGTTACTAATTTCCAAAGCACTCCATCTCCAGCAGATTTGATTGGATTCTGGTCTTCTGGGTCATAGTTATGACTTTATCACTGTACAAAGCTGTCTGAAACCATAAAATCTTATATCATTAACTGTCTGGGATCAGTAGTAGTTTTATATTTTTTAGTTGAGTAGGTGACTTACTCTAAGGACTATTTTTAGTTATGAACAGGCCCGTAAGAACAGAGACAAAATAATTTAACAGTTAATAAAGATGCAAGAGGGGAAATCAGTCAGTAGTATTATGTTAGGGTAAGTGAGTACTTTTGCAGTCTAGTATCTGTGAATTCCAGATTGCTGGGACAGTTTTACAGTGTGCCTGTTCTGCAGTTACAAGGTGAAAGACAGGTCTGTTTAGTGGGAAACCTTCTTGACTATGAAACAAATAATGGTGTTGATAAGTACAGTTTAAAGGCAAGTGGCGAGCAGTAGTTTAAAGTATCTAGTGGAAAGATGGCTATTGCACTCACTGTAAAATAATTAACCTTCTGAGTGATGATCACTGTTGTGTCCTAAGTATGAACTGCAAAGTTGTTTTATGTTGATAAAAAATTTAACTTTAACCACTGTGTCTACCAAAGTCAGAAATGTATGTTCAGCCCATCTAATTGTAAAAGATGCATCTGTTCATTCCAGGAAGGTCATTGTATCACCTTAACCTTACTGATCTGACCCATTGCTGAGTACAGCACTACATTCTGGGGCTTTGAATAAACAGCATAAGACATACTTAACAAAAAAAATCATAGGGCTGAAATAATTGAATATTGAATAATTGAATTCAGAAAGGGCTCAAGAACTGTCGTTGTATTCCGTTCATTATAGGCTCCTAAGAGGTGACCACTGCCTAGTCTGTAAGGTAATTCTGATGCAGTTCTCTTTTGAAAGTCTTTGCCTTTAGCACAGTGGTGGGAATGTAAACGTAGATTGGGGCATGTAATACTTAAAATAAATGTCATTGGTACGAAACCTTGACAGATGTATTATACAACACCGTCCAATATTGTGGAATAAGCTCTTACTTAATAACTGGAGAAGTCCGTTATTAACTTCCTTCAGAAGTAATCTTTATGTGCGCGTGCACACACACACACACACACACACACACACACACACACACACACACACACACACACACACACACTGTCTCTTAAGAAATTTCATCTGAATTTCTTGCATTTCTGCAACATGATGCTGTTAGTGTTGCTTGTAATTTGCCAGGCAATTTGGGAAAACACATCAGTAGCCATTGGATTTGGAAAAGGTGAAGTTGTATTCCTATCCCAAAAAAGGGCAGTGCTAAGATCTGTTCAGATTATTGAACAGTTGCATTTATTTTACGTGCTAGCCAGGTATTGCTCAAAGCCTGCATGCTCTGCTTCAGCGGTATCTGAACCGGGAACTGCCAAGTGTACAAAATGATGCTGGAAGAGGCAGTGACACAGAGACCCCGTTGCTAACGTGACCAGGGAATAGAGCCAAGGGACTTACAAACAACTATTTGCTTCTGCTTTACTGACTACTGTACAGCATTTGATTGGGTGGACCATAACAAACTTTGGCAAGTTCTTAGAAAAATCTAGATCCTTAGTCACCTTATTTGCTTCCTGAATATTTGTATGCAAAACAAGAAGCAGAAGTTAGAACAGAGTATGGAACACCTGGTTGGATCAAGATTGGGTAAGGAGTGTATGAGAAGACAAGGCCATATACTTTCACCATACTTATTTAATTTATATTCTGAATGTGTCACAGAAAACACTGGGTTAGCTGAATATTTATATTTCCTATTTTCTTGTGCTCAAGAACTAACTTTTACAGATGGTGATCATAGGCATGAAATTAAGACACTTGCTGCTTGGAAAGAAAGCTATGGCAAATATGGGATTTTGAAGGGCAGTGACACATGACGGTGTCAGCAATTTGTGTTTCCCAGTAAGTGCATATAGCTGTGAGAGTTGGGCTATATATAACTAAGAATGTGCAGTGGAAAAATCAGTACTTTTGAACTTTGGTGTCGGGGAAAACTTTTGAGAATTCCATGAACTGGAAGATGTAATCTGTCAATATTTAAGGAAATAAACACAGATTGTTAACTGGAAGGTCTTATTAGTAAAGCTAAATCTTGCAACATTTGGCCACTTGATGCAAAGATTCATTAGAGAAGATGCTTATGGTTGGAAAGATGGAAGGCAAAGAAGAAGAGGATGGCAGAGGTGAAGATAGATAAACCATGTTATTCAAGTAGTGAGTATGAGTTTGTAAGAACTTAAAGAAATAGTTGCTGTTAGACAAGCCTGGTATGATAAAGTACGTCATGAAGAGTCAGACTCGAGTAACTGATTAAACATTACTCTATGGTATATGTACGGAAACTAGAAAATACCAACAATAGGTTGCAGCAGACAAACTTCTTGAATGGTGGTAGGTCATAAGTGCGACCATCAAAACTGTGAACTTAATTTGAAGTGTAGGGCTTTAGAGGCACAACTAATATGTGTGGCAAAGGAAAGGACTCTGGCGTAGAGGGCAGTGCGCCATTTGTATTAACAAGTTAACAGTAAATATGGCACGGTACGTGCTGCTTGTTACAGGGCTGATATATATGCCTGTATGTAAGGGCTGGCATGGAATATTATCATCATCCTCTCATTGTAAATGTTGTACTTACTGTCTGATTTGCATAAGTAAACATACTGCTGATTTTTATGCAGGCTTGTTGGAGAACTTTAAGGAACAGACTAAGTAAAACTTAGGAATGTTGCATTGTGAGTCAAGAACATATAGTGGGCAAGATGACTGATAATGAATACAATATCGGTAATCTCTCACCTGCATTCCTGTTCTTCATCTTCTCTTTTGAGAAACTAAACGTTATTTAGAAACAAATTGATACTTAGACCACCTAAAACAGCATGAGTTTAACTGTTTTGTGCAGAATGTGACAGTACCACTACAGAGATTTTGCTTAGAGTACATGTAAAGAAGTAATCAACTGAATAGTGCTGCTAGAGTGAGATTATGTTGTTTGTGTATAGAAAGTGCAACATTTGAACTGGAATTGAGATCTTTAGAAAAGGGAAGGAGCAAACTACATAGGAAAAAATGGGAATTGTGGGAACAATATATGCAGAGCAGGAATGAAGTTTAAGAGGCAGGATTTGAATGAGCTATATAGTGCTTAACTGACAATGACTGGATGGTTTGTAAGTGATGTATAATGTTTACAACTACAGTTGTTTCAGTGGTGTCTGTGATGTAAACTGTTTGAAACTAAAGTGATATCAGTTTGCATGGTTTTCATTTATATAAATGTAAGATTGCCTTTGTCATGTGTGTAAATTTAATAAAGATGTTTGGAAAGAAAGTGTCCCATTTGACCCTGCAGAAGCAGTACAGTCATGGATTATAATTATACCCCACTGTGGTGCTGCTAGGTTCCTACTGTTAATGGACTGCTGGATCACTGTTACAATACTTCATGATGTTAACTTGTACTTGAATTGTTTTTGTTACTTGCATTTTTTTTTCATTGTGTTACCAACTATCCAGTCTTGTGCATGAAACGAGTCTTTGCTCTTTGGACCAGTGCACTTACCTCATTAACAAATGTAAAAGCAAAAATAAAATAAAAGTAAATCCTAAGTAGATGGTTCATTTTTCAAAGTGATGACACTTGTTATTTAAAATACGAATGACATGAATCCTTTTAAAATACATCTGTTAAACAAATTCACAGTTATTGTCACACCCACTTTAGAAACATCTGTTTGTGCAGCACTACTTGAATTGCCTACGTTGTTAGTGGAAGTTTCTGTTTAGATCTGTCAAGGGCTGTTGTAATCATATCGCTGATAAAGTTCTAGTATGAGGATTCCTCTTCAGTTGGTTTGTGGTTTATATTATTTTTCCTTCCACTCCGTTTCAGCATGTTTTTGTCACAGACTCTGGAGCCTGAGTCCCTATAGTGGTGTATACTGTCCTCAAACACTGCAGCGTCACAGACAGACATACATGGTTTGCACCCTGATCCTAGTACTTGTCATGGAAAAGTTTCCACAATAAATGTTTAAGGCTGCCAAGCCTTCTAAAGTTTGTGAAACTGCCAATTTAAGAACCAGGACTTTTACTGGCATTGTTTCTACCTTATAGGAGAAGACCACTTTGTAAAGCAGTGCCATATGTGTCATTGAGGTATACAATCCCCCCAAAGGCATAGAAGGAAGAGGGTTCTGGCCTGTTTTGCTATCTGGAGAAGAGTGGTGACTGAACCTGCCCAGAGCAGAGATATGAACGAGGGTTCCATTTTCAGTCCCAGGCCTTTGCCAGATCACTGTTAACAAAATTAAAAGAAAAAAAAAATAGAAGGCAAAAGTGGGCACCCTCCTTGAAGGTAAGACCATTCTTAAAGAAGCTGTGTGTGTGTGTGTGTGTGTGTGTGTGTGTGTGTGTGTGTGTGTGTGTGTGTGTGTGTGTGACATGCATATCCTGTAGTAACAAGGGTTTGGGTTTATGTATGCTGTCCTGTTTGTTGCAGAGCAGGGTCCCCAGAAGAATTGCAGTCTCATCACCTAGCTTGGTGAGGTATATCCTGAGGTGTAAGCATTGCCCTTTCCCTAATTGATTGGCTGGTGCACACTGCAGCCACCTTGATGCTGGGAAGCATTCCCTTGAGTCAGTTGACAGTAGCTCCATGGTAGCACTTGAAACCAAGAAGTCTTCTCCCTCAGCCTCCTCTATATCCAGTAAGGTTCAGTGGTTCAGAGTGGGGATGATCCAGCAGGTTGTTCTGTTTCAGGGTGAATAGATAAGGCTTTAGAATTCAAGCAGTTGGTTGAAGTCTGGTACCTGTTTTATAAAGTTATGTTTCTCAAGTCTCCCTGGCACCATTAACGGGCATGTTTCTGAGTTGTGGTGCCATGTTCCTTGACTCTCAACTCCTAATTGTTGCAAATTTGCTTATCATTTTGAGCTAGTACACCTAGTCTAGACTAGCCTGTGGAGTGTTACTCCTGCTCTTATTCCGAAGTAGAGTCACGTGACATGGTAATCAACATTTCTGACATGGGTAAAGGTAACAAGATGGTGGCTACTTTCAAGTCCCCACTGGCTGAATCTCTCTGTCTCTCTCTCTCTTTTTTTTTCCCCCAAGGGTTTTAGGTTTCTAATCCCATGAAGGGAATGGACCCTATTCGTGAGTCTGGGTACGATTACAGCTCATGAAGTTACTATTACTTCAGTCCTTGATGTTTGCCAAGAGTGCTCTTCTCAACACCTGCAGTATATGCAGAATTGCTGCCTTCTGCAATTCATATGTGGATACATATATTTGTAATATTGAAATACACTTGAAATTTCTTTTTTAAGCCCTGTTGCTCCTATTGGAAATGTCTGTGTATAATAATTACACATTGCTCTCGTTTCTGCTTACAAATGTTAGTATTTTATGGCTTTGTGTCTCTTGGTATGCAAAACACTATAATTTGCTAGGTGTAGCAATTTCAGTGATTAAATATACTTTTGTCTTGTTTTCTTGGACTACTGTATCTGGTTTTCTTACATTTGTTTTCTTAACTGTTGATATTGGGTGACTCCATGTGATCAGAACTTCATTATTGTCAGTAAGGATTTGTGGTTCATGTGTTCAATGCTTCTCTGCTACTTCTGTATTGTAGTCTTTCTTTGTGCAAGCGTCACTGCAGTCATCTTGCCACATTATTGTACCTTTCAGTTTACAGACCCTCAGCCATGAGTGTGTCTTACACCAAGAAATGTGATTTGCAGCCGTTCCCATTTTTTTTTTAATCAAAACCTGCATTTCTCTGTCTGTCCCACTTTTTTCAAAAGACTTTGTAAATCACTGTGTACTTAGCCCACTATCTTGGGCTTCTGATTTTAGCATTTCATCTTTTGGTTTCATTTCACCTCTCCTTAACTGTTCCTGCATCACGTTTTAGTCAACACGAGGCTGTTCTAAGAGTATTCCACATCTGCCACTATGTGGACTTGCTCATTTTCTTTCCTTTTCATTTCATCCTTTTCTTTATAGTCTTCCTTTTGCTTTTTGGCACTTTACTTTTTGCTTCTTGTGTACTTCTGGTTTACCCGTGGGATCCCACCTGCATCCCTGCTTGACAGGGACAGGTGCTGACTTTGGGAATATGTCATAATTCTTGACTAGGCTTGAAAGGGCCTCAATGGCCATTAGCCTAGTAACATCCTATGATTTCCATTCCTACTTCTTTCCAAAATGCTTGTGCTAAACTAAGCAAAGATGTCATCTTTCTCTTCATGTTTTAAAAGTTTAACTATGTTTGGATCTGATGAGTTTAACAAATATTTATGCATTCCCACAATTTCAGACCTATGCATGTAGTCAGTTTCGAGGAGACCCTTACCTCCTTCAAGCCATGGAATGTGTAATCTTAGTATGCAGTATATCATTTGATAAACATATAGAATTTTTCTTGTTTTCTTGTCCAAAGCTTTGTTCTCATTTGTTCATGTTTTACTGCCGACCTTTCATTCATTCCAAATTATTTGTACTTTCTCAACTGTTCAAGTTCCTTTATATCACATTCCTGTTCCAGGCTAATATATTGCTAGTGTAGAAGCTTTCTTGTTAAATGCTGCTTCTGCACATTTATTAAGTCCAAGTGCCATTTTTATATAGTCTGAGAAAGTTTTATTAATTTGTAGTTGTGCTTTCAGATCCTCATCTGATGAACTGTATAGTTTTACATCATCCACGAAAAAGTACATGATATTTCTTTAAACAAGGTTGCTTTCTTTCTAGAAGGTGTGCTGTAACCATAGATGGGTTTAAGGGTAAGACAAATGGCCGTCGTGACAAGCGACTCCCCCTGCCATATCCAACTATGATTTTTTTTTTTTTTTTTTTAAATCTGAGATAATAATTTGTCCTTTGTCATGGCTTAACTGCAAAGTGGTTTGCCGCTGTTTGTTGTTGCTGTGATGTATTAGATCGGTGTAGGGTGTGTCTTGTACTTTTGTGAGCATTCCATTATCCATGAGAGTGTGATCCTGTTGAAAATTTTTTTTGTAATCTGTCCAAGCCATACTTTGATTCTTCACAGTTTTACAGTTGTCATTTATGCCTTTATTAATCAGTAGATTAACTTTTTTCCACATGAATGTTCTTTTATAGGTTCATAGGTAAGTACTAGGCTATCTGCCCAAGGGCATTTATAAGCCAAGCCAGAATGTGTTTGCTTTCGCCACCCCCCTTAGATTTATTATTACCTTTTTATTATATTTATTATTATATATTTTTATTTTACAGTTCCAGTATTTAATTTCTGTATTTGTGGGAAGACAAGTTATTGGCCTATAGTTTTTTTTTCTTTTTGTTTAAACAAGAAACGTATTTATTAAATTATCACTTATAACATAGGCAGTCATTCTTTTATGTAAATGAAAGCAAACCATATTGACATCATTTTAGTTTCAGACATTGTACATCACAAACCATATTCACATAACTGCAGTTGCAAACATTATGCATCACTTATAATCTAGCCAGTCATTGTCAGTCAAGCATTACATAAGGTCATTCACATCCTGCCTTCTTTTAAACTTTGTTCCTCCAGTGCGTGTATTGTTCCCACAATTCCCATTTTCTTCCTATGTAATTTGCTTCTACCCTTTTCTAAATATCCCATTTCCAGTTGTTGCTCTGTCACTACTTGTAGCAAAGTTAGTTTAGACTTTGATTTCCATTTTCTAGTAGTTGCTTTTTTGACAGCTGCCATAATTAGATTCAGCAAACTCTTGCTTATGTATAAGCACTTCTGATTCTGTATCTTAACTCAAAAAAAAAAATTTTCTTAGTTACACCAATTTGCTCACCCAGTATCTCTGATAGAACAGTCTGCAAACTCATTACATTCCCAGAAAATATGTTCCCAGTTACTGCTTCCCATCACACCTCCAACGTTTGCTGACTATCTGAGGAAAAATTATTTGGATTCTACTTGGGGTCTAAAAATACCCATGTAAACCCTTCCAAGCAAAGATCCTAAATCTTCTAGAATTTGTTGCATATTTTATATTTATTTATTTATTTATTTATATTTGTTGACCGGGAGTGTCCGACTGGACGTAGGTCCATTTTCAGCGGAAGCCCGGGGAGAAAAGCTCCACAGTTAAAACAAACAGACAGTAGTTACATTGGATTACATAGCGATTAACAATTTACATAGCAATTACTTACAACATATTTACAGATGAAGAACATAGTACATCAGTAGACAACTAGAATCTTTATCTGTGAAGTACATAACAGACATTAACAAATGTTACAATAAGAAGTTCCTGCTGCATAATAAGTACTAGGCTTATGAGCATCTGAGCTTGCTATAATCAAGGTAGTTAGTGGAGTGGAAAGAAAGGTAGTGGTGGATGGGGTGGGTGATATTAAGAGTGGGAGTTGCAAGGGCATAGCCAGCATGTTTTTAGGTGCGCTTTTAGTAAAGTTTTGAAGTGGGTGCATGATGGTATGGAGGTAATTGTGGGTGGGAGGGAGTTCCATAATTTGGCTATGGCGCGAGAGAATAGTGCTTCACCAGCAGAGTTATTGGCTTTAGTGATCTGCAAGTGATTTTTGTTGCTGGATCTTAGTGGTTTGGTGGTGCGATAGGGTTGGAGTAGATTCTGGAGGGATGGGACATTTAGTGGATGGTTTACTAGTTTGTGGGCGAATGAGAGTTGATACCATTGAAGGAGATGAGGGAGTTCAAGCCAGCCCAGTTCAGCAAGTGAGAGACAGATGTGACTATGGTAGGATGCCCCTGTGGCGAATTTGGCGATTTTGTTGTAGCAGGTCTCCAGCTTGTTTAGATCGCATTGCCTTAGGTTGGTATATATTGGAGAGGCATAAAGTAGGGTGGAGATAAGGTGGGAATTTGCTATTGAAATCTTTGCTGCTTTGGTGAGAAGTTGCTTATTTCTGTATAACGCTCCTAGTTTTTTGTGGACTTTTTTATGGTCATGGATATCTGAATGTCTAATTTTAGTTTGTCTATTTCCACTCCTAGCAATTTGGTGTGTTCAGTTGGGTATATAGTGGTGTTGTCTTTTGCAGTGATGTTAAAGTGAGGGTTGTTTTGAGTATGTTTGGTGGGTTGGAAGATGAGTAGTTTAGTTTTGTTTGGGTTGAATATTAATTGGGCATCCGATAACCAAGTTTCAACAGAGGAAAAGGCTTCCTGTGTGACTTTTTGCAGTTTGGGTAGAGACTGGGCTGAGCAAATGATGGTTGAGTCATCTGCGTATTGTATGAGTGTGCCATGTTTGGTGGCAGAGGCTAGATTATTGGTGAAAACAGAGAAGAGTAGGGGTCCAAGGATGGATCCTTGGGGAAACTCCTATGGAGACAGGTAGTTGGGGAGATATGTCATTCTGCCATACAACGGATTGTTGGCGGTCAGACAGGTAACTCTGAAACTAGTTGGTGACTGATTGTGAGAAGGATAGGTTATTGAGGACAGAGATAAGTTGTTTGTGTGGGACCATGTCAAATGCTTTAGATACGTCTAGGAAAGTAGCAGAGGAGAGAGAGCCATTGTTTTGATGCTGAAGGATAGTGTTAGTAAAGGAGAGTAAGGCAGTGGTGGTGCTATGGTTTGGTCGGAAACCATGCTGAGTATTGGAAAGGAGGTTGTTAGTAAGGAGGTAGTCTGAGACCTGAGAGTGTATGCATCTCTCTAGTATTTTGAAGAGTGGAGAGAGAATAGCTATGGGGCGTGGTGGTTAGTTCTGTGGAAGGTCCGCCTTTGTGGAGGGGAATTATATGTGATACTTTCCACAGTGTGGGAATGTAACTTTCTGACAGAGATCAGTTAATCAAGATGGATACTGGGTAGGCCAGAGCATCAGCTGCGATTTGTAGGTATTCACTTGGGAGATTGTCTGCTGCTAATTTGGTGGGCTTAAGTTTAGTTAAGAGTTTTTTTATGTTGGAGGTAGGTACAGGAGAAAAAGAGAAGGCAGTGGGGAGATTACTAGTTGAAGGTGTGGGTTGGAGGGGAGGGGGACATACTTGGGAGACATACATATATCCCCCACTGTTTCTTTGGGTTGCTTTCCATTCTCTCTCCCCAATCCTTTCTAACCTCCTCTGATTCTTATAGTTATGCAGTATTTTGTATGCTTTACTAATTATTCCTTTTTAACAGTGATTTCTATTCTAGAGTCTACTAAAACCTCTGTCAATGCTGATGTTTAGCATATAGACTCTCCCTAGATCTTTCTCTTTGCCTATACTCTGATATCAGTCATTAATAGGAAAGGCAATCTCCATCCTGCAGTCCAAATAAATTCTTGGCCTCTTCCCATTCTGTTACCTTTCCCTCTCTAATTATTTGCTCCCAATACCCTGGTTCTTTTACCAGTTTTCTCCAGTAAATTCCAGCTCCATGTTGCCTATTGTCCAATTGCAGGCATCCCTAGAAGTTATTGGCCTATAGTTCTTAGGATGGCTTACAGGTTCATTCTTGAGCAGGAGTATCTTTATTCCTGCTGCTAACCCGGCTGGTGTCATACCACTCAACTTGTTAGTGTAAGAAATCTGGATAAAGCCTGAAATAATGGGGGGACAAAGGCCCAAAAATAGGATCAGATTTTAAATATTCCTTTTATAAACTTAAAAAGTTGTTAGAATAACAGGATTTATGTTAGCATGCATTTTTCTGAAGAATATGAAGTCTGAAACTCATATATATAATTATTTAGCTACTTCAATCCTCAGATCAACATAGTGATTTACTAGAAAACCACATATTTTGAGATTCAGACCAAAAATATGAGGCAAAAATCTGGACATTCTGCGAAAATCAGCACAGTTGAGAGGTATGGTTCAGGATGTGTACATAAGTATTTTTACTCATGGCTAAATGTTTGTGTAAAGATGTTAATACTTTTAGTCAGAAGTTGAGTACTAAATCTGGACCCATGATTTTTCACTTAGAAATTTTTCTTGATTTTATCTCTAGTTCTCTGGCTGTTACTGGATCTCTTTTCTTAAATTGATCTTTGTAGTATGCGAGATGTATCATATCTGGATGACTTTGCTGGTATTTTTCTCCAAATATCTTTGGAGCTGCACCATATCAGATCTTTTTTTCTTTCCCATTTCCATGTTTTGTTTTTATACCTTTTCAAAAACCTCTGTTTTTTGTTCTATCTTTTCTCACTTCCTCTATTGCTTCTTTTCCCAGTTTACCTGATATTTGTTCATTTAAGTAATGTTTTCCCCTAATCTTTTGCATTAAGGATCTTTAATTATTATCTTTAGGTTTTAACCATTTTTTTGTGCAATGCATTTTTCTTCTTTTTCATGTTACATACCATCTGTCTGGATTTGTTTGTGCATGTGTAATAGTAACAATGCATGTCTTCCTTTTCCTCAGCAGTTCACTTTATTTATTGTCTGTATATCTCTTACATGGCCTGTCAGTTTTTGTTTTTTGTGGACTAGTACTGTTTTCTACTCCCTGTGGTGCGCAGGCCATCCTCCTCTTTGAGCCTGGTATAACCCTGTGGTATGAAGGGTTCAACACTGCCTTTTTGTTCTAGTCCTGGCACTAATGTGTGCACTAAAAATGGGCATGTTTTTGTTTTACCTGTTTTTCTCCATGATGTATAAAGTATAGTCTATGTGTGAGTACTGTCTTTGTGAGATTTCGTAAATACAGGATCCACCAATTGAGAGTACTAACCAAAGCTTGAGGATGAATTCAGTTTCAGCAAATACTATGGTCCTTTTTCTTTTGATTCCATTTCTCCATTAAGACCACTTTTGGACCTCCTTGTTGTCATGCTGTATAAAATGCAATATAGATGTCAATGTTGTCTTAGTGAGATTTTGTAAAAACGGTGTCTACTACGTGACTGTGTGTGTGTGTGTGTGTGTGTGTGTGTGTGTGTGTGTGTGTGTGTATATACTGCTGAGACAAGCTCGTCGTGGTCCTGCAGAGTGGTCCTAGCTACAGAGAACTCAGAAAAGTGACTACTTTCTGGATTTATGTATCTCTGCTGTTTTTTTACTTGGAATAGCTTCTGTAGCTTAACCTGAACAAGCTTAAACTGTTTTTTAGCTGTTTGCTGCATTATTTTTAAATCTGCACTTAGTTACTTTTTAGTCGAATTTGATCGAAAGTTTGTTTGTTTGTTTAATTTAACTGTTGAGGCTGCCCACTAAAGTGTGCTAGCCTGTGTAACTGATTTATCACGGTTTCTGCATTTTCTGTGTGTTTCTATCAAAAAAAACAAAAAAATAATCCTTGTTTTCCCACCTCTCCTCGACTAGTTTAGACCAGTTTACAGGCATTGCTTTATTCTGGGCTTTGGTGTAGTTCCTGTGTTGTCCATTACCTTACTTGGATAGAAGGAAGTTTCTTTGCTCACCAGTGGGAGTGGGGAGCCTTGAGCAACCTACCTGTCCCTGTAGGAAGTGACCTCAGCACAAGAGCTGTAGTAATTGGTTGTTTTGGACCATTTCTAGCTCTTTTGTAGTTCCCTGTTTAAAATCCGCATTTGCACGGCTTTGCGCGGTTGTGTGCATAGCGCAGCGCCAGTTAAACAAGGTTAAACAACTTCTGGCTCTGCCAAGTGTGCTCTTCAAATTTTTCCTTAAGGAAGCTCTACTCTTAGTATAATCAGACT